>NC_133768.1:37095375-37695375 GCF_036562045.2 Rhinolophus sinicus
GGCCTGTCTCATTTCTTAGATATTGGTGCTGCTACTCTGCTGGATCAGGATCTTCCATCTTCTACTCTCTGTAGACTCAGGACAGTTGCTAGAAAATGAGGGAAAATTTAGTCCAAAACTGACATCATAGACTGTATAAGGGTATTCTGGAGGAATACTGTTAGAGTTCCATGGAGGTACAACTTAAATGGTGTGCAGTAGCAGTTACTGTAAGTTTTCATTAATAAAGTCTTAATGCTATGGGTACCTAGATGTGATTATATTTCTTAATAAAGATTATGTAATCTTCCATCTCAGTTTTAAGGTGTATATAAATATTCACTTCATAATTTTTGTGTACATTTTTATAGTTTCATGTTCAGCTTTTAACTCTTTAAAGACAATTTTGCCTTATTACAGTTATATACGTGTGTGTGTGTGTGTGTGTGTGTGTGTGTGTGTGTGTGTGTGTGTGTAGCTAGATGCATCAGAACACTATAGACCCCTGAGGTTGCTTGGGTTATTTCAGTAAGTCTAGGCCTCAGTTTATTAATGAAGAGACAAAAAAATGCTCTGATAAATTGGAGATAAAAATCTTCAGAGACTTAAGAGAAAGTCAAGATTGCAAATGATAGGCGTCATGTTGTTTACTATTTATTTTCTGTTGATGGTGTCCTGCACCAGGCAGGAGTCCAGAACTGAGAAGGAAAAAGTGACATAGGTACAACAGACTTAATGTCTCTGATCTAGGAGCTTCATAACCAGATAATTAAAGCATAGATCAGTTTACCTACAGAGCACTTTTTCATTTCTCTACCTAATGATGTGGGTAAATTTAAAAGTAAGTTTAAGCCAATATTTTAAATAATTGGTCTATGACTAATTTCCTCCTACTCTATGTTGCACAGGGAGTTTCAAAATGGGAGAAATGGTTTAAAACAGGATAATCAACTTCAACACTTTTCTCTACTTTGGATTGTTATAGTAAAGTTTCATTATTTGGCTTGAAATATTATAAACAGTGTTGGACACTTAACATGTTTGGAAGAGAAAATCTATCCCTGTTATCCACAGCTCTGTCCTTTGCATTAGGAGTAACGTATATTTTTAAGTGGAAAAACCTTATAGTCACTCTACAGACAACTACATACATACAATTTCCCCACTTCCTTCAGGGAAATTCCTATTTGTTTCACTTTGCCCTCAATAGGAGGGAGTCAATGTTTGAAATACAATAAGAAACTGCTAGATATAGTTTGATTCTGACTAGGCTCTTATTTTCACATAGTGAGCTTTTAAATTGTTGGTTATTTTTAATCTGACTCTTTGGTTCATCTTAGTGTTGCAGTGGTCAGTGTGATACATCAAAAGACAGTTCCAATACCTTTGCTGCTTTTATTGTTTAAAATTATGATTGTAACATTCAATTGTTGAATCATATCAGCTCCCTTAGTCATGCCTCACCTTTTTCTTTTCTATTTTAAAATAAAGGCAGCTGCACTTTTCATTGTACTTTCCCATTTGCCTTTCTTCTTTTAATTGTTACAGAACTGTAGAAATGGTGGAGGCAGAATTCTGCTAACATAGCAAACCCTGTTTTCTAGTCTCATCGCTCAACGTCCAGAATGTTGTAGAAGCTTAAATTTTGGTGCCACATTTAATTAGCACAAGATGCTCTTTTATGGTACAATTTTAATACTTGGCTCGTATCTTCCAGTTCCTTAAAATATTAGTCATTTACTGTACATATAGTACATCCGTCTCCTGCTCTGAGAAACAAATTGTATGTATTCGAAGTCATATTTTGTTTAAATTCCAAAGTTAAATAGTGGCAGTTACACAATTCAGCATGAAAACTAATGATTTATGTGGATATTGCAAGTGAATGTTTTATCTTGCATTGGTTTAATAATTCTTGAATTATTTCTTTGCCAGCCTCAGCCAAGTATTTTCTACTTCCATGGAGTTTATAAATTAGTACCAATTTTATATCTAAATTTAAGAGCTTATATGTATCATGTCTATTTTTAAAATGTACAGGACACTCAAGCTTTGTGGAAAACTGGTATTGAGTAGAAGATTCATGTATTTAACCTTGAAGTTAAAATTTCACTGTAATAACTAATCACATACTTTTTTCTTTTTAAGTCAGTTATTTTAAACTTAGTTCATTTCTTTGAGACCTGCCATGAGCTCTTTTGTTTTTACTTGGAGTTGTAGTTAAGAAAATAAAGTAACACCCATGATGCTATTTAGTGTTAACATCTCAAAAGGTTGTAGCAGGAGAATTTCAAGCCTTAGTTTTCATTAGTGCCAACCAAAAGCAGACTGATTTGTAAGGTTTTTTCAGTTTGGCAAAAACATAGCAAAATAAGGAAAATTAATTTTGTTTTCAACCTGTATTCTACAATTTATGATGAAAAATTGCTAATTCCTTCTTCAGTAAGTAAAATTACTGTTTTTAACTCCCAGCCATAATTACAATTTTCAAATTCTTATCTGAAATTTTAATGTTAAAGAGTATTTGATGTTTTAATGTGCTGATTATTTTTGAACTTGTAGTAATTAGGTGAATTAGGTTAGTTAATTAACCTGGAATGATTTGAAAGCTCAAGATTGTCTTGCTGATTTTCTGAGTTGTGTGGAGACTTTAAGAAATTGGAAATACCTTTTTTTCTTACACTAAAAGAATTATAGTTTGGGAATAATTAAAAGAATTATAGTCTGGGAATAATTCTACCATAAATTAAGAATTTATAATTTAACAAACATAATACTTCATTAAAGGAGGATAAACCCCAAAAACTAGTAAGTAATAATTACAGAGTGTTAAGAGAATGGATAGCAACTATATACCTCATTTTAAAAATTGGCATAATTTTCTGTAAAATTTAGTAGATTGGAGTCTTGCTTCATTTTATTAGTCAGAGTTACACAGAAAATTCTTGCCAAATTTGAGAAAAGAAAGGTAAAGGTGTTTTCAGGTTTGAAAATTGTCATTAAGATATTCTAGTTATAATTGCTGATATGGTAAGAAGAGAGACATATTCCGTTTTTATTCTCTAAGAACTTTTTTCAAGTTATTTTATCATTTAATTGAAAAAATCTGATGGTGAAAGATGTTGAAGAGAAAATTGCAGTTTGTGTTCTTCAGGTGAAAAAATAAATTGAAAAATTATGAGCAAAATAAATGTCATCAATAATTTATGTATTGTATCTTTTCTGTTATTTTTCTTCAATGGACGATAAAGTAATCAAGCTAAGTATTTGCTGAAATTAATAATTGTTCTTAGTTTTTTGCTGATCCAAGTCTCATGGATTTGTGCACCTGCCTAGTAATTCAATTAGGATTTAATTCACGATTTTTTATTGTTTTCCTATAAATGTATAGCTGATTTATTCTCTCTTCTTCTTTTTTTAAGGAATCTAGGTAAAAATGGCTTGTCTAACAGTAGCATTTTATTGGATAAATGTCCACCTCCAAGACCACCATCTTCACCATACCCTCCCTTGCCAAAGGACAAGTTGAATCCACCTACACCTAGTATTTATGTGAGTCTGAATTGACTGACTAGAAATAAGTCAAACCAGTGTTTGAACCTACTTGTCTTTCATAAGATCTTGATTTAAATCACTATGGATGCCCTTCAGGAAACATTAAAATTATTGGCAGTGGCTTAAATATTTTTTGGGGAAAAACATGTATTCAGAAAGATTTTGTTACAGCATTTAAAACTTGCATTCTAAGCTGTTAACTGTGATTACGTTAGTGTACTGAGAAATACTTATAAAAGTATAACTTTCTTTGAATAAACTGGGTTAAAATCAGCATTCTACTAGTGGTATGGACCTGAATATTCATTGTGTTTCATACATCTACTTTAAAAAAAGGTACTATTTACCTTAAAAAGAAAAGTGTTTGAGAACATAAAATATGATAATAGATATGTCATTAAAGCTTAATAGATGGTTTAAAAGTGCATATTGGTTTTACTTTATGGACATTTAGACATGTGATGTAAGAAGTTAAGAGTTCAAAGCAACTCCTTTTCTCCCAAATAAGTCTTCCTACCCCATTTCCTTCCTTCCATCCTCCTACTTCTACCCCAATGAAAAAATTTTAAAGTTTGGTTTTAAAGATTTGGCCCTGTTTTCGCCCTCTAGAGGCCAAATGTTTAATTAATCCTTCCTCCAACCAGTATTTATTGATCCTTTAGAATGTAAGGGAAGCACTGGGATAGAACTGTAATAAAACTTTTAAACTGAGGTCTGAAGGGGGAAAGTACAAAATTAAGATTTATTTTGTATGGGTCCTCTTCAGCTTGCTTTCATTTTGGTAATATTTTTAAAAACGTTGTGATTTTTTTCTTTGTGATTAAAAAACCATATAACATAAAATTTACCATTTTCAAGTATACAGTTCAGTAATTTTAAGTGTATTCTCGTTGTTGCAAAACATCTCTCTAGAACTTTTTCATCTTGTAAATCTGTAATTCTATACCCATTAAAAAACAACTCTCTTTTCCATAGTCTCCCCAGCCACTGGTAATCACCACTTTGCTTTCTATTAATATGATTACCTTAGATATCTCAGATAAGTGAAACTATATACAATTTTTCTTCTTGAGACTGGCTTATTTTCATTGAATGTGGTCTCCTCAAGTATCATCCACGTTGTAGCATGTGATTAAGATTTTCTTCCCTAAAGCTTAATAATATGTAAAACATTTTGATTTTGAAGTTTAAATTTTATTTCTCCCATGTGTTTTGTTCAAGATATAATGGATAGGAGAAATGTATGTGGTTATATCTAATTACAGTTAGTATCAAAAGACATAGTTATAAAATGCTGTGAAATATAAAATAGAAATAACAACACATGGGATGCATTCTTTATTTAAATTGCAATGTATGAATTTGGCATGATATTTAAATGAAATGTCTGTTTTCCAGAGGTCTAACCATGTGTTTTAATTTTACAGTTGGAAAATAAACGTGATGCTTTCTTTCCTCCATTACATCAATTTTGTACAAATCCAAACAACCCTGTTACAGTAATACGTGGCCTTGCTGGAGCTCTTAAGTTGGGTAAGCTTTAATGAGAAAAAGGAAAAGTTTGTATATTTTTTTTGCTGTCTATTATCTTTTGAAGTATGGGCAGAAACTTATTTCTTTTTATTTTTCCAGTTTTTCACATTTTCATTTTACTATTTTCCTGGCTGTAGACCTGTAAGTGTGTGTGTGTGTGTGTGTGTGTGTGTCAGTGTGTGTGTGTGTGTGTGTCAGTGTGTGTCAGTGTATTACTTCTTTAATCCATAATGTGAAGATACGATGATGATACTGGTTACTGGTGATTTATTAATGGTTATTTAATTTAGCTTTTATTTTGGTCAAATTATATCATTATGATTTAGGTTGACTAATAAAAGAAAATTTTAATGAAAATGTAGGTAAAATTTGATGCTACTGATAAGTGCTTTGCCCCCTAAATAGTTCCTGGCACCTGCAGATATTAAATAAGTAAGTGAAACTTCAGTCCCTGGCCCCTTGATTCTGCCGCTATTGGTAGCATGATGGTTTGTAGAGGAACTGGATGCAGCATCGTGAAACATTGTCCTTTTTCTCTTTAAAAAAAAAAAAAAATCAACAACCAAAAAAACGCTTTAAATATATAATTCCAAGTATAATTTTTATTTATTAACTACATTTGTTTATTTATGAAGACCTGGGACTTTTCTCTACCAAAACTTTGGTGGAAGCTAACAATGAACATGCAGTAGAGGTGAGGACACAGTTGTTACAGCCAGCAGATGAAAACTGGGATCCCACTGGAACGAAGAAAATTTGGCATTGTGAAAGTAATCGATCTCATACTACAATTGCTAAATATGCACAGTACCAGGCCTCCTCCTTCCAGGAATCACTGAGAGTATGTATTTACTTCCTGAAGATTATTTTATTTTGGAGGTACTTTATATTTTATTTTGAAAGAGAGTACATCACTTTTGTAAGGATCTCATTAATTTATAGTTACATAAAATATTTTATAAGTGCTATCCAGTTTGCTCTTAGTAAAGTCTAAGAAAACCTGTGAGTTGATAAAGTAAATTTTATTACTGTCTAGTGAGATGTCTCCCTCAGGGATATTTTTGTTTAGAGCAGGGTTTCTTAACCTTAGCATTATTGACGTTTGGGGTTGGATAATTCTTAGTTGTGGGGTATTATCCTTTGTATTGTAGGATATTTAGTAGCATCCCTGGCCTCTCCCCACTTACATGCTCTTAGCATGCTCCTTGTCTCCCACCCCAGTTGGGACAATCAAAAATGTCTCCAGACATACTAAATTTCCCTGGAGGGCAACATTGCCCCTGACTGAGATGCACTGATATTGGAGGATAAGCTAATTCTCAAGTTTGCTTTATGTTTGCACAGTTCCTAATCTTATGCCTTTCCATTTTTCTCCTCTACCAGGTTAGTATTATCTGATAGGTAACTCCTCCAGGAATCATTAGTGTTGTTCTTACCAATCTCAATTTGAAAGAGAAAACTGAGGGAGAGGCATAAATTATTTCAAAATACATGGAAAATTATAAAGCAAAACTGAAAAAGTAATCAGTAGTATTATTAAAAGACTCAGAGACCTTTCAGCAATGAAGCATTGCTAAAAATCCTTTAGCAGCGTAATGAGAACTTTGTGGATTCTCCCACAAAGTGCACTTAAATCCGCAAAAATGAGTTTATTAAATGTGTTATTCAAATACTTGTCTGTACCTACAGCTGAAACTTAACATGTGCCTGGAAGTCTTTAATTTGTAGTTCATTCGGTTTGCTTATATCTGTTTAAAATTCTGCCCTGAGTTCACATTTTAATCAAGGCAACTTTTGTACCTGTAAATCATATACTTGTGTTCCTTTCTCACTACCACTCCCTATATCCTACAGAGAAATTCATCTGATGAAAACTGTCCTGTAGCTTTCATGAGTTGCAGTGAATTCATTGTCCATATAAATCTCTGTGGTTCAAACTTTCGGGCTACTTCAACTGTATGGTAGTAGTGTGGTCAGAATAGAATAGATAAGTAGGATTCAGAGATCATCAAAGGAAAATTTAGAAGAATTGGAAAACAAAGATCATAAGACACAGAGTATTTAAGTGGGAATGGATCCATAACCAAAGAAAGGATGGCTTTTTGTGTGCTTTGCAGGCATAGACCACATTACTTGTGGAAAATTTGGCAAATGTTTAGAGACTACATTTAAAGGGAAGGAAGCCAAAATGTCACTTTAAGTATTGCTAACTCAGAAATCATAGGACAGTGTTAAGAGATACTATGTCTTTGATACAAAAATTGTAAATAGTAGTATTTGCATTGGAAAGTACCTATATTTATCCACTAGTTAATTTCCTTACTAATGTAAATGTTCTAACATTTATGTATAATTCATTGTGAAAAAAAGATTTAGCCCAGGAAGACCTTCTTCCATTTGTCCCTAGTCAAGAATAGAGAACTTTTTTCCTTCCACCCCTATACATATATAGCTACATACACATGCATTTATGTACCTCTGCTAGCTTAGAAATTTTATAATCATAATTGATACCTCTTAGGCCTCTCAACTTGCCTTAAATTTTCTCTCCTCTTGAAAAATGGGACAGGAATGAGAATCTGGTTTATTCTCCCTTATAAAAGAATGTTAATAAGGACGAACTCTTAGGATAACATTTTGGCTGATGGAGGAGGTTGGATACCATTGACTTTTCTTGGGTGTTTATTTAATGAGTTCTTTGAAGAAATTTTCATGTGAAAGAGGCCTGTAAACCTTGATTTCAAAATATAGATAATGCCATCAATCTAGATGTGAACTTTTCATTTGTATGATGGAAAGGATAGCTGGTTGTAGAATACTAAACTGGAATTCTTTTTGCTCAATCTCTAGGAAGAAAATGAGAAAAGAAGTCACCATAAAGAACACTCAGATAGTGAATCTACATCTTCAGATAAGTAAGTTATTTTTAATTGTCCACTTAGTATTTTCGTTTAAAAGGTATGTTTCTAATATTGTCTCTCTTTTTTAAGTTCTGGGAGGAGGAGGAAAGGACCCTTTAAAACCATAAAATTTGGGACCAACATTGACCTGTCTGATGACAAAAAGTAAGTCTTTGTAGTTGTTCTGTGAACTGATACAAAGAGGTATTCTTTGTAAGATTGAGAATTGTCTACAATTTCCTCTTCTATTTCATTGCTTGTCACTTTTCTAAGTTGATATACAAGTTTTAGCTAAATTATTTTTGCTAGGTTTTGCAGTTAAAATATTTTCTTAACGTAAAACCCTTGTGTAAATTTTCAAGACCCTGACTATATATTAATTACACAATCACAGCATTTGGTATTAAATAATATATTTTGTGATTAATAATATACCTATAAAATAGAATTATACAACAATTATAAAAATTGGAAGTCATTTTTTTTATTTGGTCAGTAATTTTTATGCATTTTTTTTTATTAGGAATTTTTCTTTGGAAAAATTTAAGTATTCCAATGTGAAAGTAAAGTATTTATAGATTTAATTGTTTTACTGATTGGAACACAAGGTTTTTGAAGAAATGGTTAACTTCCACAAATATTTGTAGCAGGGTTTCACTCTTGATTTGTTATTTTATTGCAGGTGGAAGTTGCAGCTACATGAGCTGACTAAACTTCCTGCTTTTGTGCGTGTCGTATCAGCAGGAAATCTTCTAAGCCACGTTGGTCACACCATACTGGGCATGAACACAGTTCAGCTATACATGAAAGTTCCAGGAAGCAGAACACCAGGTAACTTTTATGAGCTAACATATCTCATATAATTGAAAAATGGCATTAATCAAAATGTGAAACATGCAAAAAAGAACCAGATTCTTTCCATTTACAATGAATGAAACTGAAAGGATTATTTCTATTATAAGGTTTGACTCTTTAACTGGGCTCAGATTAAGATTTTTTTCCCCTTTGGAATAGCCCTGAAACAATAGCATTTTAATCTGGAAAAAGGGGTCATTGTAGCACTGCTGGGAAAATAAGTCCCTGTGGCTTAAAAAGACTCTTGTTGATTCCATCTACTGCAGAGTGATGGGCTATAGTTTTTTTCTAAACTTTTTTTTTTTTGGTACCACAACCACAATACAAAATATATTTTATATTATGACCTAGTGCACATGTATGTATACAACAAAAGTTTCATAGAACAATACATTTTCTAATCTATTCCATTTTCTTTCATTTTAAAAAAAGTATAGGTTGCAGTTGTCTAACTGGGTTGCAGTGTAGTTTACAAAGTACATGATGTGGACACATTACTGGACTCATTCTGTTATCTGGTCTGGACTTGACCAATAACTAAGCCTTTCACTTTTAGCAAGTCTCATTCCTTCTCTGGGTCTTTTATTTTAATTTTAAAATGAATTACATTAGTTTTAGACTTAAAATTCTAACACTAATGTGCCATTTTCTCCGTTGTACCTTAGATTAGCATGAAATTTCATAGGGTGATGTTCAAAATATTTAGCAGTTAGGAAATATGCTGATGATAACGAGGTTAGCGAGTTTAGCTGTACCAGTCCCTATGAGTTGCATATCACCCTCAGGTGTTTCTGTTTGCTACTTAAAGCAGCCATGGTTTGAAAACCAGACTGCTTCCTTTTTTGTCTCCTTCTTATTGAATAATAGCTTAAGAATTGTTTCAAAATAGGCCTATGCTTGCTTCTGGATAGCATGTAACATAAGTCAGTGGTTCCCAGTCCTGGCTGCTCATAAGAATCTTCTGGTAAGCTTTTAAAAATATATATAGTGTATTAATCTCTGGAGATTGGGGTCTAGTTATCAATATTTAAAAAAAAAATGTTCCCCAAAGGATTTTAACGCACAGCCAGGATTAGTTTTTATCCTCAGGCCATTGGAAGCTCAATTCTGTGATGTTTTATCCACAGTTGGGTAATGTGAAAATAGTTATGGAATAAATAGGAGAAGACCTATCTGTTCCCCACTCTGTCCCCACTTTAGACACCCATGTAAATACTGGGCAAGTTATTTGAATTCTCTGGAGTTTTGTTTTTCTCGTGTATGTAGTATTGGATTGGTTCTATTAAGATTCATTTCAATTGAAAACGTCTCTCCAATTTGAATTTTATGCAAATAACATTATCCTCAAATAAAAAGGATTGCAGTTTTTCATTACAAATCAAGGGGAGAGCAAACTTGATAGATTACTTCTTTGTCACTGTGTGTCTATAGACTGTTTGGTTTTTTGCTTGTTTGTATACAAAGCATTAGTTTTTCAGAAGTGTCCTATGGAACCTTAAAGAATTCCCTTAGTGGTAGTAGCACTGTCCAATAGAAATACAATGCAAACCATATATACAATTTAAAATTTTATAGTAGGCATGTTAATATGAAATAGGTGAAATTAATTTTAACCCAGTATATCCAAATATTATCATTTCAACATGTACTCGATATAAACATTATTGGGATTTTTTTGCATTTTTTTTATATTAAGTCTTCAAAATCCACTATGTACTTTACAGTTACCACACATCTCAGTTTATATTAACCACATTTCAAGTGATTATCATATTAGACAACTCAATCTTAGAAGATGTGTTATACAGCTGACCCTTAAACTGTTAGTTCAGTTCAATTTTTTAAAGTTTGTTTTGGATACTTTTTTATGGGGCAAACACTGTTCCTGGAGTTACATAGGTAAATAAATGTTACCTGCTTTACTGGACGTTATGATCAGTCATGTATGTTCTCAACTATAGAGATGTTTTCAGGCTTTACGCTAAAAGATTATAGTTAGATAGTAGAGTCCCAGCATCTCTAATTTTAATTAAAGCTAAATTTTATGTAGAGTCCATCTCATGGACAGTCCCAGCTATCTACCTGTGGTAAGAAACAGTTGTAGTATTGAGTACCATCTTCACATTATACTGTAATATATAAAAGACTCAGGGTGTGGTGAGAGTGGCTACATTTTTCTTTATTGAGGTAAAATTCACATACAGTTAAAGTGTGCAGTTCAATCGCATTTAGTTATTCACTGTGCTATGTAGTCATCACCTCTGTGCAGTTCCAAGACATTTTTTTTCCATCAACCCAAAAGGAAACCCTGTACCCGATAAGCAGTCACTTCCCATTTCCTCCTTCCCTCAGCCCCTGGCAACCACTAAATCATATAGCAACATTTCAGTCAATGTAATTTTGTTGTAACTCTTGTTTATATTAATTAGCCTATGGTAAAATTGGTTTCACTATATGTCCTTTTGCTGCAGTTCTGCGAACCTATTGACGACATTTAAGTGAGGGCTTACTGTATTCTGCTTTCTGGCTCTATAGATTTACCTGTTTGGATGTTTTCATATAAATGGGATCATACAGTGTGTTGCCTTTTCTGTCTGCTTCGTTCATTTACCATGTTTTTGAGGTTCATCTACGTTGTATCAGTGTTTCATTTTTTATGGCCGAATAATATTCCATTGTATGGATAGAACATTTTGTTTATCCATTAATCAGTTGATAGCCATTTGGGTTGTTCCAATTTTCAGCTATTTTGAATAGTGTTTCTATGAACCTTTGTGTACAAATACTGGTTAAAATACCTATTCCCTGTACTTTTGGTTATATACCTAGGATTGGAATTACTGGGTCACATGGCATTTGTATGTTTAACTTTTTGAGGAATTGCCAAACTGCTTTCCACAGCAGCTGCACCATTTTACATTTCCTGCCAGCAATATACCAAGTCTCCAGTTTTTCCACATCCTTACCAACACTGATGATTTTTAGTTTTTTTATCTTATTATGGCTGACCCAATGGATGTAAAGTGGTTTTTCATTTGTGGTTTCTTTGATTTTTCATGTGCTTGTTGGCTATTTGTACATCTGTTTTGTAAAAATGTCTGCTTAAGTCAAGGGTGTCAAAACTGCAGCCCGCGGGCCAGCTACGGTCCGCAGTCCGTTGTTAATTGGCCCCTAGCAAATTCCAAAAATATATTTAGTTTACTTAAATAAACTAGGTGAGGCAATACGTACTTCACCTCGAGTGAGTGGCCCGGCTCTTTGTGTATTTTACTGCATATGGCCCTTGGTAAAAAACGTTGAAAAGAGTTTTGACACCCCTGGTTTAAGTCCTTTGTTTGTTTCTTTGTTTTGTTTTGTTAAAGTTTATTGGGGTGACAATTGTTAGTAAAGTTACATAGATTTCAGGTGTACAATTCTGTAATACATCATCTATATATCACATTGTGTGTTCACCACCCAGAGTCAGTTCTCTTTCCGTCACCATATATTGGATCCCCTTTACCCTCATCTACTCCCCCGCCCCCCTTACCCTCTGTGTTCATTTTTTAATTGAGTAGTTTGTCCTTTTGTTGTTGAATAGTAGTAGTTCTTTATATATTCTGGGTTTAGTAATCCCTTATCACATACATGGTTTGCAAATAGTTCCTCCTCTTCTGTAGGCTGTAGTTACACTCTTGATAGTTTCCTTTGATATACAATAGTTTTTAATTTTGATGTTCAGTTTATCCATTTTTTTATTTGGTTTGTGCTTTTGATGTCATAGCTAAGAAACCATCGCCAAATCCACAGTCATAAAAGATTTATCCCAATATTTTCTTAGGATTTTTATAGTTGTAGCTCTTAATGTAGATCCATTGATGCATTTTAAGTTAATTTTTGTACATGGTGTGAGCTAAGGGTCTAGCTTCATTCTTTTTTAAATATGGCTATCCAGTTGTCCCAGTACCATTTGTCAAGAAGACTGTTCTTTCCTCTATTGGATGGTCTTGGCACCCTTGTTGAAAATCAGTTGACCATCGCTGTATAGGTTTATTTTTGGAATTTTTATTCCATTGATTTATTAATATATCTCTGTCTTTATGCCAATAGCACACTAATTTGATTACTGTAACTTTGAGGTAAGTTTCAAAATTGGGAAGTGTTAGTCTCCCAACTTCGTGGTTACCTTTACTGTAGTTCTTTATCTCTTCATAGGACTTTGAGTTATTGTCTAGTGTTTCATTTCAGCCTTAAAAACCTCTATAGCATGTCTTGTAGGGCAGATAGACTGCTGACAACTCCTTCAGCTTTTATTTACCTGGGAATGTCTTAGTTTCTCCTTTTTCAAGATTAGTTTTGCCAGATGTAGAATTCTTGAATAAGTTTTTTTTTCTTTCAGCAATTTAAATGTGTTATCCTATTGCTTTTTGGCCTCCATGATTTCTAATACAAAATCAGCTATTAATTTCATTGACGATCCCTTGTCTGTGGCAAATCACTTCTTTCCTGCTCTCAAGGTTCTCTTTGGCTTTCTACAGTTTGATTATGTGTCTGGGTGTGTATCTGAGTTTTTTTTTGGAGTTCCTTGAGCTTCTTGGATGTGTAGATTCATGTATTTTGTCAAATCTGGAAAGTTTTCAACCATCATTTCTTGAAATTCTCTTACTGTTCTTTTCTCCTCTTTGTTTGGGACTCCCACAGTGCTTACGTTAGTATTTTGATGGTGTCCAACAGGTCTCTTAGGATCTCTTAATTTTTCTTCATTCTGTTTTCTTCTCAGAATGGATAGTTTCATTTGACTTATCTACGAGTTTGCTGATTCTTTCTTTAGCCTGCTCAAATCTGCTATTGACACTACTAGTGAATTTTTTATTTCAGTTATACTTTTCAGCTTCAAAATTTTATTTCGGTATTATAATTTCTGTCTCTTCATTGATAATCTGTTTATTTCTCCCTTCCTCCTTTCCTCTTTCCCTTCCTCCCTTTCTTCCTTCATTTGCCTCATAATTTTTTGTTGAAAACTGGCGTTTTCAGTGTGTTTTTTAACGGCTGTACAGAGTCTCTGTAGGATGTGGTCCCTGAAGTCTGTTCCTTTAGAGTACTGCTCTGCTAGTGTTTTGACATTTTGAATATTATAATGTAGCAATTACAGAAATCAGATTCTCCTACCTCTGCATGGTATGTTGTTGCATACTGTGAGCTACAATTGTCTATTTGCTTAGTGACTTTTCTACACTACTTGTACAAAAACTATTCCTTTTCGTGTGTGGTCACTCAAGTCTCCCTTCCATTATCTGAGCAGTTAGCCAGTGATCTGATAGAGATTTTGTTAAATGTCTGGTACTTAAAAAAAGAAAGAAAAATGGGGAAAAGAACAGAAAGAAAAGGGGAGGAAAAAAAGAATTCTCCAGGTCTTTGCAGATTGCGTCTTTGTTGAGTCACTCCTACACTTAGCCATGTCATTTACAACTCTACTTGTAACCTTCACCTCCTAGCTTAGAGCTGAGCCTAAAGATCAACAAGAGGTTAAAGCTCATTTAGTCTTAGTGTTTTTCTGAACATGTGTCCTGTCCTGGATAAGCGTGTGGCTTTCTGAATTCTCCAATACACACAGGAACTTGTCAAAGCGCTTGTTCCCTCCCACCCCACCCCCACCCCCAGTCTCACTCCCCAGCTTTTCCTCCCTAGCCTTTGCATGTCTGTTGTTTGCCCCAACTGCGTATTTTGTTGTTGTTGTTATTATGGGTGTTTGTTTGTTTGTTTGTTTTTCCCCATTAGCGTAAGTTTATTTGTCTCTCAATGTTTTGGGGGAAACTCCTCCACTGAAACACTTCTGATAGAGTTCTGAGGTATATGAAACAAAGAGAAGCCCCTTCTGTCTTTTGGGGAAACTCCAGTCAGGTCAAAACAGAAAAACACAGTTCTTTGGAAACAAGATCCACTCTGCTCCCTCCAAAGCCAGGGACACTAACACTGTGAACACAGGCTGTTTTGAAGTCAACCACCACACCAGTGGTGGGGGTGGGAAATAAGGTAAGTTAAACTGCTATGAAATAAAAACTCCTACCATGTTTAAGTTGCCTTTCCTCTGGTCAAGAATTCACTTGGCTGCTATAAACTTGGACTGTCACTCAGAGTTCTGGGAAAGTTGCTTCTGACAGTTTTTACAAGGTTTTTTTTTTGGTTTTGTTTTGGTTTATGTTTTGTTTTTGTTTTGTTTGTTTGTCTTTTTGATGTTTCTGAAGAGTTCCCTGCTCTGCCATTTTTGTCAATACCACTCATGCAGTACATTTTGAAAAGCAGACTTCTTGTCTCTTTACTGATGTCCTAATTAATACTATCTCTGAGAAATGGGGGTTAGTTCACTAGAAAGAAGTGGTAATGATATCAATAACAGCTAACATTCATTACTTACCATATATTAGGTACTGTTTGAAGCAGTCATTATTCATTGATCCCCAAAACAACACAGTGATTTATTGGAGTCATTATTATCTAGTCTTGTATATAAGGAAACTGAGTCAGAATGATTTAACAACTTGTCCAGATTCACATAATGACTAGCCTGGCTCTAGAACCTAAGCTTTTAACCATGATTTAGATTGCCTTCCACAGAGGCTGTAACTGTGTAAGTTAGAAGTTGACCAAACTCGGCTCTAAAACTAGACTTGGCACAAAAATGCTGAACAACTAAATACCACTACAGCATTCTCTGTTGAACATTTCTAAAGTTTCATTTCTAAAGACACATTTTCTGTAGAATTTATAGTATGCTGATTTTGTTTTTCTTTCTACATTTCAGGTCATCAAGAAAATAACAACTTCTGTTCAGTTAACATAAATATTGGTCCAGGTGACTGTGAATGGTTTGTTGTTCCTGAAGGTTACTGGGGTGTTCTGAATGATTTCTGTGAAAAGTAGGTTTCCAAACTAAATTTTCTTTAAACATAATTATTCAAAAACAGTAATTGTAAAGGACAACTTACTAAGCTGGATGTCCTAATGCATGTAACCAGTTTTCACTTACCATTCAGCAGAAAATTCATTTAAATGATTTGGTTCCAAGCCTATTGTTTTGTGTTACTGGGAATTCTTAAAGGTGCCTTGAACCACTTCATCCAATAGTAATAGTCTTGAATTTAGAGGATAGAAAAATTGAGTGTTTATTAAGCTAATTAAACAGTTGATACATAAATACTTGTTCATGTGAAAGATCTGTATTTCAAGAAAAATTGTTTTACTATAAATGGTTTTAAAAGTGGAAGGGATTCGATAATTGAGCACCCTTATAGGTTGTTAATAACTCAAGCTGAACACAGTACTTTTTGCCATATCATCATGATATAATTTATTTTTAAAACTACTTTGGTAACTTCCTATAAAGGAATTTTATAAAATTTAATCAACTATTGCAGATTTTTTTAATAATTGAAAGAACTCACATAGTGGAAGTGCTCCATTCCTAGAATCTTAGAAATAGCCTTCAATTATTTCTTTCTTGTGCTAAAGGGTACCTTGGAATTGTTTTCATTGGTTTAAACTTAACTATTTGTCTAAATGGAAACTTACTCTCTTACTGATGTAAGAGACTTACTCTCACTGATGTAAGATGTGGAATTTTAAAGTTTCAAATGCTCTGATTAAATAACTTTAATCTGTACTTGCTTTGATGGACCAGCAGCCTGGTAGTAGCAGAGAAAGAACAGAAAATCTCCATTCTGCTACCGAAAGATTTTTATTTCTTAAACTTTGAGAGTATGTTATTGCAGCTGCATTACAGTGATACATGTTCATTATTTCTAAGTAGGGATTCCTGTCTAAATTGAGAGGTAACCTGGGAACAGAGATAATTAGAATAGGAAGATGATGTCTAAAAAGCTTGAACTTGGGAATAATAAAAATATCAAGTTAGCATGTAGGGTTAGGTAAATTTAACTAAGTCGCAGAAATAGCACTTGCTACCTCAGCATTTAAGTATAATTTTGTTTTACATAAGGATTGTTGATTTTGATATTGACTGGTATTGACGATGTCAGTAGTTTGTTTTATGGTTTTAAATAACGTCTTTCTTGAAATAACCATTCATTTGAATGGATTTAAAAGGGTGCTTCCTGTTTTGTAAGTTTAATTTTCTTTTTCTTTGTTTTTTTTAATTGGTTGATAATTTGGTCTTGCTTACTTGGTTGCTTGTTTGCCTTTTTGTTTTTCACCAATTATATGGCGGCAACACATGGGTGAAGTAGAGCTAGGATTGGTGTTTGTAGCTGTATTTTGCTTTATTGGCAAGTTTTTTCTGGACTTTATCTACTTAACCCTATCACAAACAGTAAGCCAATCCTATCCCCTTGCAATTAGGCTACCATTGGCATTCTGTTTGAGACTTTCAAGAGCCTTGCATTTTTTAAGGAAAAAAAAATAAGACTTAAGATTCCATCTAGATAGAGGTAGAGGTTGGTAAGCTTTTTTCATAAAGATCCAGATAATAAATGTTTTAGGCTTTGCAGGTCATACGATCTCTGTCACTACTATGTCATTGCAGCACATAAGCAGTCATATATGTATAATATGTAAATGAAAGGGCATGGTTATGTTTTAATAAAAAAATTTTATTTACAAAAACAGGCAGTAGGCTGGATTTGCCAACCCTTGATCTAGACAAAAGAAAAAGATATTTAAATCAATGAAAATAATTTAAAGTTACACTTTATCATATATCCTTTAGCACAAGACACAGAAATAAAGTGAAGTTTGTTTCTTAGGTCTTAAGGAAAGGAACGTTTCCACTCTGCGAGTTCTTCCTTCCCCAAAATGTAAAATCTAAAGTAGTTAATTGATTTTTACAAAATTCTTTTATAGGAAAAGTTGTTATGTAGTCTGAAAAATACTTCATATTGTATCATGATGAAGTAGAATGAGAAGAAGCTGCATTGTAAAGTAAAACTTAGTAATATGATCTGTAGAATGTTTCCAAAGTATATCGGTGGTGGTGGTTATTATGCATGTGTATGATTGTTCATTTTCGATAAAAGTTTTTTCAACTGCCTGGTTTTAGTCAACCAGTCATCAAAATCGTACAGAGACTGACATCCTGTCCCCTTTCCTGCTTAGAATTCAGAATAGCAGTAGAGACCACCTCTGTTTCCTACTTTCCCTCAGAAATAGAAGTTCCTAGTACTTTATCTGCCATAGTTTTCGTTTTTATGGATTTAAATGACTTGATGTCAGCTCCACCTTCCATTTATCTTTTAGAGATTTCTAGGTACTCCAGGGAGAAGGGTTCAATGAATCAAAATAGTCTTTAGTGAAGTGAAATTAAAATATATATAAGCATTACTTAAAAAGTAGGTTTGGATTTCATTTGGATCTTTGAAAAATCACCCCAAGGTAATAATACTGATCTTTCAATAAGTCATCTAATACTTATTAACTGTAATAAATTTTGCTTACTTTACGTACAACAGTTCTTACTGCAGAAGCAGTTAAGTTTCAATGCAGTGAATGAGCATAATTTTAAAACTTAACATTGTCTTCTAGTTTTATAAGGAGCTTATTAAAGTACTTGATCCATTTGCGTTATTTTTTTCTTGTTTCAGAAATAATTTGAATTTCCTAATGGGTTCTTGGTGGCCCAACCTTGAAGATCTTTATGAAGCAAATGTTCCAGTGTATAGGTTTATTCAGCGACCCGGAGATTTGGTCTGGATAAATGCAGGCACTGTTCATTGGGTTCAGGCTATTGGCTGGTGCAACAACATTGCTTGGAATGTTGGTCCACTTACAGGTATTTTAAAGAATATGCTAAAAAAAAAGTTTAATTTATAAAGGATTGTATCTAATAGGTCTATTCTTTTTTTCTTGGAATATAACTCACCAAAAATTGGAAGAAGAGTGTTTCCTTGAATAAAAATGTCATTTAAAGTACAGGAAATTAAATTCAAGTTAACAAAAAGAAATTCAAGACTGTAGATCTCAGCATATAACAAATGTATGTCTTTATATACAAGGAAAATACCCTTCTATTTTTTTTTCAAAAGCAATAGACATTTATTATTCCTCACGTAATACTCCAAAATGGGTATTTGTGATCAATGGGTAGCTTTCATCCATGCAGTGATTCTGGGCCCCATGTTCCACCATCCTATAGTGCTCCATTGTAACCTGCTTTCAGCTGGCAGAAGAACAAATGAAGCAGTGGAGGGAGTGAGGAAGATATACTTTTAATAATTTTTAGAGTGCTTGGTTTTCTTTTATAAAGAAAACCCTTTATGGGAGAAAGTAAAGTGGTTGTTCATTCTTTTAAATTTTTCTTTTATCTAGTATCTCTCATGAATAGCCCTGTTATGTCAAAATCCTGCCTTGGATTATGCCTACCTTCAGGCAGTAAATACTTAAGAGAATATGACCTTTGGAGCCAGAAAGACCTGGATTAGGACCAGGGCCTGGCTCTTGCAACTTTGGGCAAGTTATATAATCTCTCTGGGCCTCAGTTTTTTCATCTGTATAATGGGGGTAATAAAATTAATACAGTGATGCTAAAGATTAAATGAGATAATGTATGAAAATAGCTCAACACAATGCCTGGCACATAGTTACAAAGCACTCTTTACTGTTATTGTTACCATAGTTATCAAAAACACAATTATTTTTATAATGTTTTAAGGTTTTCAGAATTAGTGTTGATGATGTCACCCGAGAAGGTGATAATGGTTATCTTCATATCTTTTGGTACTTTGGGTTGCTTTATAACTGTTTTTTTTTCCCTAGCCTGCCAGTATAAATTGGCAGTGGAACGGTACGAATGGAACAAATTGCAAAGTGTGAAGTCAATAGTACCCATGGTTCATCTTTCCTGGAATATGGCACGAAATATCAAGGTCTCAGATCCAAAGCTTTTTGAAATGATTAAGTAAGTGCTTTCTAAAACTGCTGTAGTCCCTCTCTTTTGGGGGAGTGTTAACTATTCAATACTTCCCCCCTACCATAGAATTCTATTGACATCAAAACAAAATGGTCCAGAAGTCTAGCAAAATGTAATACTATAATCCACATGTTAAAAGTATATTTCCCTCCCAAGTAGTCAGTACACTAGTGTATAAAGAGGAACAAAAGGCACAAATGATTTTAAACCAGTAGATTCACAAACCTGTCCTTCCCCATTATCCTCTGAATCACCTGCTTCCTAGGAGAACTTTAGTTTTAATATTGACAGACTGCCCTTAATATTGGGGGAGGGAACGACATCACTATATAATTGCCTGTACAGAGAAATTACCATTTAATATAGGGATTTGACTAAAATGTTAATTTTTTTATTGTTTTCATTAAATCATTCATCTTATAATTGTCCCTTTTCTTAGCAGCTTTAAACATGTATAATACAAGTTATTTGAATACACATATCCTAGTAAGCTTCTCATTTATTGTTACAGTTTCTATCCTAATTATTTTGTAAATCTATTTAGAAGCAACATTTTCAAATGGTGCTATATAGCAGTGTTTCCCTAAACTGTGTTTTCTACTACTACCCCTACTCCGAAAAGGTGGGGAGTTCTGGTCAAAGAAATAATGGGACATGATGAATTAGAGAAAGTTCAAGTCTTTTATTTTTATTTTTTTATTTTTTGTAAAATGTTTTAACGACTAAAGTGTTGGTGGGTTTTGTGAATGGGGGAGAAGGGTTATAATCTATTGTATTTCCCAGGGTTATAATCTATTTGTTTGACCAGTATCTTTTGAAGAATTGATCTCAAAAACTCATTTGGGAATACACTGCTTTATACTCACTGAAAAAAATAAATTTGTCTTTGTTAAAATAATACTTAAGTGTTTCTTCTGCAGCTATATTAATTTGGTCATTACATGTTGTTTTTAAAATACTGTCTTTTGAAAGTAATCCTGGCTTATTAAAATGATTTCAAACCTCAATCCAAATTTTTATCCAAACAAAAATTGTGTGGCCCAGGTAACATGCCAATGGATTATCTTATGATACAGTCCTTTATCAGTTGCACTGTTTTATCTAGTCCTGGGCAGAAGTAGTGGGAGGAGGCAAAAGGTAACAAAAACCAAACCATACCAAGTAATGTACAAATTCTTGAAAAAGTTGGGTCTTAGGTACCATACTCTATACATGTAATTGGTAGTGAGGTGTAGGGGTTGTCTATCCATTTATCCTATTATATATCAGAATGGTACTTGGCTCTGAATAGCAAGTTCAGGGTTACTTGCAGGGGGAAATTATCTAAAGTATCTAAAGATGCTTAGTAAATTGGAGCTAGGCATAAACTAGAGGCATAATTCATATCACCTGAAGGTAAAGGGATGGTACAGTAAAGAAACTATTTATCTAATAGCTGTATGGACTGAAAGTGACTCGTTACATTTTGGATAGATTAGGATTTTATAATGGGAAAGGATTTTAAAGGTCATTTAGTAAAAACACCTACTTATACAGTAATCCTTTCTGCAGCATTCATAATTTGTGGTCATCCAGGAACTTCTTGAACATTCTCATTACCTCCCTATCATTCTTGAAAGTTCTTTAAAAATTGACCTAAAATTTGCCTGTCGTTTGGTCCCAAGTCCCTAAGTATATTTGGGATTTATGTAGAATAAATCCCATTCAGCAAGTGTTTGAGAGCCAGCTCTATACCAAAAACACTGTTCTAGGCACTGATGATACACATAGTGATATGTAAGTTAAAAATCCCTGCCCTCAGCAGACTTAATCTCTAGTGGAGCAAGACAGAGAGACCTCCAGACAGATAAATAAATTACTGATGAGTAAAATAAATAAGATAAAATAGTTAATATATGGATTGGGGGTGGGATGGGAGTGCTGCTTTTTGTAAAGTGGTCAGGGAAGTTGTCTTAAAAAATGAGTTTTGTGCTTAGACCTTAATAATGAGATGGAGTCAGCCATGCAAAGATCTAGGAGTAGAACGTTTCAGGCCCAGGGAACAAGACTCAATTGGGAGCAACTTTGGTATGTTTATAGGACAAAAAGGCCATTGTGACCATAGCGGAGTGAGAGAAAGAAAGGGGTGGTAAATAAGCTCAGTGAGGTAAACAGGAACCAGATTGGACATGGACTTTTAGGACATGGAAAGAAGTTTATATATTAGTTCTGGATGTACCATTAGAGGATTTTAAGCAGATGGGGGATAGGTTCTAATTTTAACTTTAAGAAAGTGAATCTGGTTGCTTTGTAGAGAATGGATTCCAAGGAGCAAGGTTAGAAGCAGAAGTGTGTGTGTGGGGGGGGGGGGGTGCATTTAGGCGGCAGTTGTTAACTGGACAGATGAACCTGGACAGACATTTACCCATGGGGGTGGAGAGAGGGATTAAATTTAGGGACTGGTGGAGCTAAAGCTCAAAGGACTTGTTCATAAATTGGGTGGTGTAAGTGGGAAAAAGGAGTCAAGGAAACTTCATTGTTGTAGTCTGTTCTTCCTACCTGGTCTTAATTAAGTTAAACATCTCTTACCTCTGTCATCATCTTTTTCATCCATTCTACCCATCCTTCCAATTTGTTATTGTCCCTCTTAACAGTTGACACGTTGAGCATTGACACTTGCATCATATTTGTTATAAAATTGTCTTATATTGAAATTGAATACATACATTTGGGTGTTTTTTCACTTAAAATTACTGGTGATACTATTGTTCCTAATGCCTTCCTTATATATATTTTTTAACCTAAATGCACTTAAATGCTTATCTTACTCTATTTTTACCCTTCATTACAAAATGTCCCATCATTTGAATCTTGATTGTATTCCTTACTATATTAGCAATTCTGCCCCCAGCCTGAGCCGTCTTGAGATGTGATTAGTGAACTCTTTTTGTCATCACACAATTGAAAATGTTAAGCGTAAATCCAGGCCTCTCAGCCTTTCCTTGCTTTATTATAAGCTTTTTGTAAAAAAAATACATTCATTCATTTATTGCTAAAAATGTACTTTTCACCAGTCAGTAATGCCCCACGCTCTGGGCTAGGCACTGAGAAGTATTGTGTGTGTTAGTGAGTGAGATATATCTAATATAGGTCCTGTTTTCAAGTAAAACTTTGTGCATGAAGGTTGAAGATGTGGAGGTAGAGTGAGGAGAGAGGAATAGCACTTAAAATCAGCTTAAGACCAAACTCTTACACTATGAGAAAGATTCTTCAGTTCATCCATAAAATAATAGTATACATAACATACCATGTCTCCTTCAGTCCAACATAATCACATTTTCCTCCAGTGAGGGAATAAATCCCTTTTATTCAGTTGAGCATCGGGCAAAAATAAAACAGTTGGCTTATATGTAGAGGCCCTGTTGTACTGTTCAAATCATCTCAGCATGGTAAGCTATTTACCCTGCAAGAGGATCAGAGGAACTCAGACCGCCTAGAGAAATGGCAAATGCATACTCACGCCACTCATCTTTTCTTCCTGCTTTCACTCTCTCCCCACCACCTACTTGCTTTGCCCTCCTTCCTAAATTCCTCCCATACCATTTATTTGCATGAGCTTAAGTGTGTATGTGACACAATTCTGCCATATCTATGTTGATGACAGTTGGTGGTGCCTTCTGGCTTGGGCACAATGTGTGATGAGTAGTAGAATAAGATAAGTTGTAAAAGTTCTTAGTGGCAGATCATGCACTGAATGCCAAACTTAAGGCTATTCTGTTGGAGAGTTTTGGTGGGTTTTTAACTAATATCTAATTTGAGTTTCATAAAGATCTAGTTTCTAGCAGTTAGATAAATAGAATAAGCTTCCAGATGACAAGAGAGAGGAGTGAATCAAAGATACTTTGGGTTTTCAAGTCTGGGTTCTAGATGGTTTAGTAATACTGGTTAATAAATTGAGCTTGGTACTTAGCCAAGCACTGAGCAGAATGCTTCCCAGATTGTATTTCCTTTATACCTCACAGCATCCCCAAGGTCACCCACTTGGTTAGAGCCAGGATTTAAGCCCATGTCTGCCTTACATAAAAGCCACTTGTGTGTATCTATGCCACAGGACTTCATTTTGGGACAGTGAGAAGTTTGAAGAGCTGGTAAAATAGTTGGATAGAGCTGTTTAGCACAGGTTGTAGGAAATAAAACAAAACTCCAGAGAGCAAAGTCAGAGCTGACTTACTAGGGAGTCTTCTAGTTACCTATTGGTTTGTGATTGCCTTGAGAGGAAGAAGAGTTGGGGACAGTACTTGGAGAATATTTAAGAAAAACAAATAGGTGAATTAGATAAAGGTCAGGAGAGAACATGGAGGAGAATAGAGAAGGAAGGGTTTTGTTTTTTTTCACAAGCTCAGCTGTAAAATTGTATCCACATCATTGCTTTGATCCTCAAATCTAGTATCCTGCCAGCAAAGGAAGTGGTACTGGTTTGTTCTGGCTTGTGAGCTGTACCAGTTCTTAAGAAACGGTTCTCCTTTGCCATTCCTTCCCTCTGCTTTCAGTCATTGTCTTCATCTCTTGGTCACTCCACTATCCATGACGGTGTGGCTTTCTACCTTCAATATGTCCCTGTCACTTCTCTTGCTGAGGTCACCAGCGGCCAACTATTCTAAACATACTAAGGCACAAATGTAAACTTTCTTTAAAATCCCCATTTGTGCCTCAAATCTGACCCCCACTTACCTTGTCAGCCATGTCTCCCAATGCTGCCTTTGGATGTGTACTTGAACTTTCTGTTTGTTTTTACCACTCTATTTGGTATTTTAAACCATCTTTAGTATGAACTGCACTTTTTTATACCTCCTCTTTTTTTCCCCTCTGAATTATGTTTCAGTAAAGCATTAGTTCAGTGTACATTGAGCATATCAATTGTAGGTTATTTTAAAAGAAAAAATATCAGCTAAATGTAAGAAGTGGAATAGAGAAGATGTGCAAAGATAGTCCTCTTCCTTAACTTTCTCCCTGAATTATTATTTTTAGTTCATAAATACTGTGAATCTACAATGTGTAGTTTTTCAGGTCTTTATAGTTAAATGGTAAGTCTGCTCAGTTAAAAAGAATGTAAGCAAAATTTACCCATTTCGTATTTGTTTATTATTTATTGTGAAATAAGTTGGTGCTCCGGGTGTTATGCTACGTGATAAAGGTACATTGATTAAATGGGGAAATAGTCAAAACACTAAAATACATGATCTTTGCTCTAATGATGGAAAATGTAAACACACACACAAAATTCAGCGGAGCACAGAGAAAGACACTTCTGAGAGGGGAACATTCAGGAAAGATTTCACAGAAGTAGTACTACAGCTGCATGGTCCCTTGTCCTAAACCCCTTTAGGCCAAATCTGTTTCGGTATTCAGAATTCTTTGGATTTAGTAAGTAATACAGTGCATTTATATTTTACCCTCTTAGCAGGGAGTGTGCCAGTATCCTGGAATCAAATTCATTAATATTTCTGCAGTAAAGCATACATTTACTCTGATGAGCTAAGTGAAAACTATAAAAAGCCCCAGGCCAAGTTTCAGTACCAATCAGTTTGTGCAAAATTTATGAAAAACCTTTGGGATTATAATATGTATAATATGTATTTATACTAAGTGATTTAATAATGGGAAATGGTGTTATCTCCTATTGTCACCTACTATCCTTATCATTTTGAGAATGAATTACCAGTAGTTACTTAAACAAGTCAATATCACTTTTTTTCTTTGTATTTTCAAGTTCAAGTCTTTTAGAGCCCTGCAATTCTATAACGTGCTTTATCTAAGTCATTTAGTAAATCTCTTTCAATTTTTATATCCTAGCTATTTTACTAAAATACACTAATTTCCATACTCTACTTCACATTCTTCCAAATACCTCCTACATTATCATGAGTCAAAAGACTATTCATTATCTTGATTATTTCTTTCATTTCATAATGCAGTGAACTTGAGTTGAAAAGTTCACAGCCTAATTCCTTAGGAAAATTTTAGTGAAAGCTCAGTGCATAATTTTTCTTTTGATTTATTTTTACTGTTTAAATGAACATAAACTTTTTCTACATACCACATATATTGCAAGCAAACTTAGTTTCTCCTTCTTTAGAACTTTTAAGTATCTCAAGTTTAAGCCCCACTTGTTAGCTATTGAGTTTTCTAAACCATTAGCTTTAGAGTAGAGCAGTGCCCACACAAAGAAATGAATTAAGGAAAACTATAAACCTAAAGCTACTGATCTCTTCCTTTAATTCATTGAACTATGACAATTTTTCCATGTTAATATATCTTATTCTCCTTTAAAATGTATAAAATTTGCATATAATGCATTGCCACATGCTCCCCCAAAGTTGTTTATACTTTTTTCTTCAACTTTTATTTTTGAAATTTTTTTTACTCTATAAAAGTTGAAAGAATAATACAATGAATACTTATATAACCTCATCTGGATTCATCAGATAAGTTTTTGCCACACTTATTTAGCTGCCTCTATATACACACATGTGCACATACTTTCTCAGCTGAGTCATATGAAAAACTAATGTCTGCATCTGCAGACATTATGACATGTCACCTCAAATACTTCAACCCGCATCGCTTAATAAGGATAGTCTCATAACCACAGTACAATTTACCATATGTGAGAAATGTGAAATTCAATAGTAATCAGTTAATATGCAGTCCATATTTGAATTTCCCCCAACTACCCCAAATTTTTTTATTTTTTATCTTTTTTATTTTTTAAAATTATTGGGGTGACAATTGTTAGTAAAATTACATAGATTTCAGGTGTACAATTCTGTATTACATCATCTATAAATCCCATTGTGTGTTCACCACCCAGAGTCAGTTCTCCTTCCATCACCATATATTTCATCCCCCTTACCCTCATCTCCCACCCCCCACCCCCTTACCCTCTGGTAACCACTAAACTATTGTCTGTGTCTATGAGTTTCTGTTTCTCATTTGTTTGTCATGTTCTTTTGTTGTTTTTGGTTTATATACCACATAGTGAAATCACATGGTTCTCTGCTTTTTCTGTCTGACTTATTTCGCTCAGCATTACACTCTCAAGATCCATCCATGTTGTCACAAATGTTCCTATATCATCTTACCGCCGAATAGTAGTTGTGGTATATATACACGATTTAATTTTTTTTATGCTCTTTACCCTTCCCACTCCACCACCCCAATCTAGATTGAATCAAGGTTCGTATTGAATTCAGTGTGTAGTCATTGTGTCTTTAGTCTCTTTTAGACCTATGAGGGTTTTTTCTTCTTGTTTTGTTTTTCTCATAATTATTTGGGTTGTACATTTTTTCAGAAGAAATATTGATTTTTATTTTTGGTAAACTCCTGTCCCATTCCCATATAAACTATGTGATAGATATTTCTATTAGTGGGTCCTTAGTAAATCAAGTTGTAGTAAATAGGCACTTTAACGCTTAAAATAATTAAGGGTGGGGATATTGCTACTTTTGATCCATCTTCATCATAGTATACAGTTTTTATCCTTTGGTTTTAATTTTAAGCTAGTTGAGAGCTAAGAGAAACCCTCATTCTTTGTAAATTCGTGATTCCCATTTGAGGTAGATTGCTTTGTCCTACATTTATCCCTGTATAGCGCTAAGGCTCTTTTTTTAGTTCACTTGCCTAAGACTCATACATTCATTATGTTTTAGCATTGAAGTAGTCCTTCTGACAGGACCCTTGAAAGGAATCAAATGATAATGCATTATGTGGACTCTGGATACTATTGGTAATGATTAGATTTCCCTATAGATAACAGGCTTTCAGAATAGATTCTTTTAGATGCAGTGGAATGGTTTAATCTCAATAGTAGATAAGGCCAACTCCAATAAATACGGTATAAATTGTTACAATCCTGTGGACTATTAACAAGCTAATTTAATGATAGTGTTTCTGATATGTTGGAAATTCTGATTTCTTCAACTACTTTGTTGGTTCCACTTAAATCAACATGATAGTAAGTTCAGTACATTTTGAAATGTCAAAAATAGAATGCCAAAGAGCCCATTTTCCTCTGAAATTTTCAATATTAGGAAGTCTTAGATTTAGGAGGAGCATATCAGACAGTAAGTAGTATGCTGGCGAGTAGAAAGTTAATTTTCTAAAATTTCCACAGTATCGAGTCCATTGGAAACCACTCCCCACAAACTTAATTTCTTGTCATATCATTTTATCATTCTTTTGACCATCTATCTTATAAAGTACTGTTTTTATATTTCGGTTTTTAAAGGTACCATCTTATATTCACAATATTAATACTTTATGTACTTTATCTGTGCCTATTGTGTATATGTGATTGCTATGTTTTCGTTATTTGCTGTTCCTTTTTAATTTTTCTGAGTCTTAGAGTCTGTGCTATTTAATATCCCAGTGAAATATTACAAGCATGGCAGTATTGTGTAGTTGTTTGGAATCTAGCCTTCACATCTTAGCTTCTCCATTTATTGTCTGCGGGACCATGGGCAAATTACTATGCCTATTAGTCTTTGTTTCTTTTTCTGAAAAAATGAGGATAATAATTGTATCTTTCTAATATAACTTTTAGGAGTACATGTGGTTCTTAGCATGGAGTAAGCACTCAGTAAATGGTAACTGTTGTTATTAATTATAGAAACTTCTATCACCTTCTGTTTTTTAAGTTAGTTAATATTCACGGACCTAGTACAGTGGTTCTCAACTGTGGGCAATTTTGCCTCCCCTCACCCCCATCCCCAAGGGACATACGGCAGTGTCCTGATTTGAGTGGAAGGGGTGCTACTGATATTTTGTGGTTAGAAGCCAGGGATATTGCTAAACATCCTATAATGAACAGGACAGCCCCCACAAAAAATTATCCCCCCACAAAAAATAATTAACAGTAGTGTTGAGAAATCCTGACTTAATGGAATCTAGACTAATAAACAAACCCATTTTAAATAATTTGTTTTGTCTTCTTTTCAATTGGCAGTCATTGCAGTTTTTTTCAAGTTAAAAAAATAACTCCAATTTAGTAATTATAATTATTTTAACACAATTTAAGAGTTTTAACATGTCAAATTCAAATATAGATCACTGGCTGCCAGGTACTAATTTAATCATGTTATATAACATCCCTCATAATAGCTCTCTGTAAGTTAGGTGTCCCCTTTTTACAGTTGAGGAAACTGAGGCACAGAGAATAAGTATGGGTGGAGCTGAGATTTGAACCCAGGCAATCTAGCTCTAGGATGCTCTTACCTACCCTGCATCTTTCTGTGGTCTCTTAAGGCTCTAATCATACAAAAACATGATTTGTGAAGTTACCACACTTGTTTATTGAAAAATATTATTACAAATGTTAGACATTGTTTCCAACTTTATCACTTCTGAAGTAAGAGTTTTGCACTGGTTTTTACTTGCCTGATCATAAGAATCACCCAAGACTCTTATGAAAAGATTTCTAGTCTTTTTCTAACAAGTAAATTTAAAGCTCTGTGAGAAGAACCATGGGAATCTCTGTCACAGTGGCCTACATGAATCCTGTGATCAGGCAAGTTACGGATACTCTAGATTAGATCTCTTTCAGAACTAACAATATTTTTTATGCTTTCACACATATTATACATTATTACCCTATATACATACTATACACTTTATCACAGGCACATAGGTATTGAACATAAATGAAAGCAAACTGTTAAGAACTCCCTTTCCCCTTTGATTCCCATTTTTAAATGGATAAATGAGGTGTTCTGCAACTCTGGTCATAATCAGTTGGCCTAATAATTGAATAAGAGGGTATAGTCACGAAGACCAGTCCATGGTTAGCATAGATCCCTGTGCTGTTGTCCTTGGGGGTCTTCTAATAAACTGTTGGGTTAAATATACACTGCTTTGTGATGACATTGAGCAAATGAAATCTAAAAATTCTAAAACTCTGTGCTTTCTCATGGTTAACATATATTTGCTTTTGTATGCTTGCTTTTTTCTATCCAAGGGTTTAAAATTCTTAAGATACTCATTTTATCATTGACTGAGACCTTGATTTTCAGCCATGTGGTAGGTTTAAATGAAACTGTTAGATGTCTTATTCACATTCAGACACTCTGTTGTCCTAGGGGTCACAATCCTGGAGTGACAGGTGGCAAGTGTGTTATGAGGGCTCATGTGTTGGCTTTTCCTGCATGACTCTTTCAGTAAGAGGGATTGTGCAAGGCAAGGCGCCTCTTGGTATACTCTAATTTGTACACCATATACTTAGTGGCTGAGATTGTTACCATAAAGACTTTAAAAGTGCCATATCAAGTTAACTCGTGCTTCATCTGTCTCCACACTGACATTTGGGAACTTCCTTTGGAAACTTGCCCCCAGAATGTCAGAGTAATCCCCAGTGTTGTCTTAACTTCGACATACGATATCACTATAGTTTCATTCCTTTATTCTCCTGCCCTACAAACTTCATCCTATGATTAAAAATCTTATAAGAACAGTTATTTATTCCCTAAGTAATCCCCATACTATGCTCATGGCATTCCTTCTGCCAGGAAGGTGCCTTCTGCCCACCTCTCCTTCCTGCTCACATCTAAATTGACAACTTCTTTATGTAAACTTCTGTGATTTCTACCTCCCATCACCTGAAGATGAGCTCTCCCTCCTTTTAGCATCCATGGCGTACTATGTCTGTTTATCTTTTGCCTACTGTATTGATTTGTGATTATATTGGGCATGGTCATTTGTTCTCATATTATCGTTTTCAGTTTTCTTCTAATATTTCAAGTATATTTTCATTTCTATCCCCTATGTGAAGTCATTCTCTAAAATTCTATCCTTTTTTAGATGTCATCTTTGCAGATTGGTTTTTGGGAGAATTAGATTCTGCTGTATAACCTCAAATACACCAAGCCCTCAGTCAGCATTTTCTTGGTTTTCTTTTAAGCCAGAGCTATCTTTAATCTTCCCTGCCTTTTTGTGGTAGTCTTTCATTCACAACTGAAAGCAGAGTTTGGGTCCTGAAACCACATTGATCCTTAAAAGTAAAAGAATTCCTTGCTTCTCTATCTCCTGAAAACATTTCTGACCCTGTTCGTAAAATGTATTTATTAAAAGCAGCATGTCTTCTACATTTTCACACTTTTCGCTAGTGATTTAAAATGTGGTTTTTAATAAATTGAATTCTTAATTTATGTAAGGTAAATTTATTAAAATTTAGTAAAACTAAAATGAAGAGGAAATGACAAACAACCCTGATTTTGTTTGACTTTATTTTTTAGCTTTTCAATACACTCAAACGTTACCTTCATATAAAATCAAAGACTGGAATTAATCAAAGCAGAACAGATTACTGTTAAGTCTTGAATATTATATCTGTGTCTTCCCTAGGATCCTTTCCCTAAATCTCTTTATTTTCTATTTATTTTTCCCTACCCTTCGATTGAATCACATCCTTTGTTTAGGACCTGCTCACTGCTGTGGACTCAAGAAGAGTGTCTGTCTCTCAATTTTCCTCCTATTCCAACTGCTACCTTTTTTTTTTTTTTTTAAGTGTGTTTTTCCAGGACCCATCAGCTCCAAAGTCAAGTAGTTGTTTCAGTCTAGTTGTGGAGGGCGCAGCTCACACTGTCCCATGTGGGGATTGAACCGGCAACCCTGGTGTTACCAGCATCTAACCAACTGAGCTAACTGGCTACTCCTCCAACTGTTACCTTTTGAAAATGGGCAGGAACAAACAAATTTAATATTAAGGGCAAGGAGGAAACCACAATTTGGTCATTCATTTGTCAGATCAGATTAATAGAACTGTCAGTTTTCTAAGATTCCAATTTCTCAATAAAAATTCTGAGCTGTGATTTCAGACACAGAATATTCATGGCTTAGTATTTACTAGCAACCCTACCTCTAACCTTTTATTGTTTGCAGGAAAGTTGTATATTGCCCTTTTCTAGATGAAACTATCAAACTAACCATAAATTATAAACTGCTATCTAACTGCCAATGTAGTCAGTAGCATTGGAGATGAAAGTTCATTCGCTGAGTAGAGTGGAATAATGCTCCGCAGAACCAAGGCTCTGTGTTGGGGCGGAGTGTGGATTGTGCTGACAGAATCTCATTTTCAAAAGAGAAGCAGAGGAGTGGGTAAGAAGATGTGGAAGAGAGTGCAGTGTGAGATACCGTGTTTCCCCGAAAATAAGACGTAGCCAGACCATCAGCTCTAATGCCTCTTTTGGAGCAAAAATTAACATAAGACCCGGTATTATATTATATTATATTACATTACATTATATTATAATTTTATTATAATTATATTGTATTATATAAGACCCGGTCTTATACTAAAATAAGGCCAGGTCTTATATTAATTTTTGCTCCAAAAGACACATTAGAGCTGATAGTCCATCCGGTAAGTCTTATTTTTGGGGAAAGATGGTAGTGAGGGAAAGCTTGAGATTTTTCTGCTTTTATAAAACTCTAGCCCAACACTTAAGAAATAGCTTTATGACATCCGACAAATTTAGCCTCTCTGAACATTAGTCTCCTCATTTGTAAGATGGCGATAATAGTGCCTCCTGCACAGGGTTGTTAAAAGGCCTAAGTTGCATAATATGCATAAAGTACCTAAGGCCATGCCTCCTCTGTCTTGTCCTCTTTTTATTTATTAGATTGTTTTGTTTGTTTATTTTCCCACATGGGAGCATAGTGGAATCTGCCAATCATCCAGAGGTATCTGCAAAGTTTCAGGCATTATTTTCCTGTGAAAGAGACCTTATTTTGAGGCCCTGCTTGGAAAACTTTTTCAGTAAGATCAGTGCCTTCAGGGGTGAATTGTATGGGACGGGGAAGGAAAAAGGGGAGGAGCAGGTACTGTTTAAGACAACATAGGGATATATATAATCAGTGAACTTGTAACAGCTATGTACAATGTCAGACAGGTAGTAGACTGGGGTAGTAGACTGCTGGGGGGGTGGGGTGTTACCACTTTATGAGGGGTGTAAATGTCTAATTGTTACATTGTTTTGTACACCTGAAACTAATAAAAAATAAAAAGAGCTAGCAGCATAGTCTGAATTATATTCTTTTTGCCATGACCTAAATTTCTACTTGCAACCCCCCAGCATACCTTCACAAATGCATTCACACATGAATACACACACATACAGAGTTATCACTGTCCTAGCTTTGACTTGCAGCCATAGTCTGAAGCATTATTTTTTTCAAAATAAGTAAAAGGCAAAGAATTGCTAAAACCAAACTGAGAAATTCTTTGAATATGATGTTTAATGGATTTGCCTTACAATTATAAGATTGATATTGTTTTATGTTTACAAGTTTTACGTATATTTTTAGTCATCTTTTTTACCCTGGCTTAATTGACATGGGTTCTGATAAGTAACAGTACTTAAACCTAATAACTTATAAAATAGCAAGGAAATATAAATTAAGAGAAATTACATATGCTATTACTTACCATACTTTAAATTTTAGTTGTTCAGTAATCAAATGTTTATCAAGCACCTGCTATATGCCAGGCACTGTCATAGGCAGTGAGTAGACAGCTTGAATAAAACAGACAAGACCTTTGCTTTCAAACAGCACTCAATTGCTAACTCCATTTCCTTTTCCTTAGGGTATTTTCATTGTCTCCGGAATTTTAGAGCAAAAAGTGCCTTAGAGATTACCTAGTCCAACCTCTTTGTTTAAATGGAGAACCTAAGCCACTAAGATTCACAAGACAATAAGAATTTAGCAGACAATTCCAAGTAATTACAGCAAACTATAGGAAAATCAGCACAAATTGAGTTTAGAAAAGGTACAAATTATAAGAAAAGTTGAATTGTGTTAATGTAAATGAAAGATTCCACTATATTACCCTCAAGTTAAAATAGAGGAATTAAATGTCTTTTTTTTCTTCTTTAGCGCTATTGTACAATCAGTTTGGTATTGTGTAGTGATTAAATCCATAGTTTTCTGTTTATATGCTCAAAAATTTCAAAAGCAGCTATACAGAGGATGCTGTTTATGAGTGTCTAGGTAGTGTTGATAAAAATAATGTGCCTTCCTGCCTTGCTAGAATCATAGCAGTTCACATCTGAAATTCAGACCCCTTATTTTAAGGATGAGGACATTTGACTCCCAAAGAGGTTAATTGACTTGCCCAAATAAGAGCCAAAATTAACAGCTTATATTTAAGCAACGAATCAGGTTTTGTATATTAGATCATTATATTTTTATATTCAGATATAAATTATTCTCAGCTTTAAATTATCTAATATTGTCATAATCAGACCTGCTGAGCGTTAACCTTATTTTTCAAATCAGAATATCTGAGAAATTGACAGAAGAAAATTGAAGTCACAGATATTAGAACTGAGTCTCTTGGCATTATTTATAATGGTATATCTTTAATGCTGAAAATACTCAGTATTCAGTTGCTGGTCACAAATAATTTTTCCCCCACAATAGGTATTGTCTTCTAAGAACTCTGAAGCAATGTCAGACATTGAAGGAAGCTCTCATTGCTGCAGGAAAAGAGATTATATGGCATGGGCGGACAAAAGAAGAACCAGCACATTACTGTAGCATTTGTGAGGTAAATAGCTGCTCTTATCTACCATTGTTTTATAAAGCCTCTTAACCTCTCCACTTTGGGTTTCTCTTTATTTTATTTATTTTTAAAAATGTATTTATACTTTTATGTAATGCATTTTACTGAAATTGACATTGTGTTCAGTCTCATTTTCTTGTTACTTATTAAAATTTAATATGATGGTATACTATTTTACTGACTGAATTAACTCTAAAAGTATCTACTACAGTCATTTATCTGGTAGACATTTAACATGATAATCAAGTTGTTTAGTCTTGGGATTTTAAACTGGGAACAGTCCAGAAGCCAACAGATGTCAATAAACTGATGTAGTTCAATATACTGTTTCCCCAAAAATAAGATCTAGCCGGACCATCATTTCGAATGCGTCCTTTGGAGCAAAAGTTAATATAAGACCGGGTCTTATATTAATTTTTACTCTAAAAGACACATTCGAGCTGATGGTCCAGCTAGGTCTTATTTTCGGGGAAGCACTATAGCTCCAGGCAGATCAATGTTCAATCCTCTCTGGTACATTTGGTCAGTCTTCTCCTGAGGCCAAGGCTTGCAAGAGATGCAAAAATAAAGATGTGGTACCTCTTCTGAAGGAGCTTCCCTTCTACTCAGAGAAGACAAATTATAAACAACTAATTATAATGTACATGAGACTTGTGAATGCGAAGTTGGTCTTACTAACTGTTATGATAACTCAGGGGAAAAAATGACCTAATTTAAGACCATCCTTAAAGATGAGTATGATTACACTGAGCTAAAAAATGATAAGGATTGAAAGTAGATTGAATATTATGAGATATAAAAACAGTATGGGAAATGGAATGACTCATTCATTAAAGGGTAAGTAGTCCAATGTGGCTGGAACACAAACTATGCAAATTATACTTATAAGTCTAAGTGGTAGGAAGCTGGCAGAGCATCTTGAATGACTTTAAGGAATTTGATATTTATTCTGAGATCATTGACGACATTAAAAGTTTTTGAGCAGGCAACCAACTTGGATATGTTTTTCAGAGAGAGTGATTGGAGAGGATGGAGATAGGATGCTGTTGCACTGGTCTTAAGTAAGAGTTGTTATCTTAAGGCCTAGACCAGAAACTGGCAGTGGGAATATTAAAGGAGAGGAATTCAAAAATATTTATAGAAGGTAAAATTCACAAGACGACTCCTTAAATGGCAGGAGTGAGAGGCTGAAAAATGCTCACAAGTTTTCTAGCTTAGATCATGAGGTTCAATGTTGTTGCCCATTGATAGTAAGGGAAAACATGGTGAGCTCTGAGATTTTGATTGACATAACTGTTCAAAGAAGACATGAAGTCATGAGAGTTTTCTGTTATTGAATAAATTCAAGGATATGCCAAAGCCATGGATATTAATGAACCATTCCAAACCTCGAAATGCTCTAATTCTGACATTAGCTTTTGTTTGAAATGATCGCATCCATCAGCTGTTTTAATGTACAACCTGGCTAAAGTCATTGGGAGATCAGATAGATTCTAATTAGGTGTGTCATACCTCAGGAAAATGAATGTATAAGCTTTCCAGTATTTGAAAATGACTCCTATCCCTCAGTGTTATTCCTTATCCTACCTGAATTTTAGCCACTCATCAGTCTTTCTGTATAATATACAGGTATTATTTCTAAAACTATGCTATACTCATGAGTACACATTTTGTTTGTACTCATACTCTTTAACATGAGGGTTATAGCTGTACACTTACTCACTGTCACTTACCTGTCAATTTCCTCATCTGTAAAATAATCAGAGTATATTCATTCAACAAGTATTTTGAGTTTTGACTAAGTACTGTGATATGCCCTGGAGGTGCAAAGATGAGTAAAACATAGTCTTCATCTTTGAGGAACTGAGTCTGTATGGGAAGACAAAGATCTATACAGTGTCCTATTAGTACTGTCATAGAGAAGTAAAAGGAAATTAATCACTCATCTGATTGTGTACTAATGTTTTGGATTTAAAACAAAAATAGGCTGACCTTTATCAAACTTTTAAATTAGGTTTTTGCCAGTGATTATAATGAGTATGTCATTCGCTTAGGTCACTCCCCTAAATATTCATTACCACCCACGTCTTTGTGTTTGGTGCAAAATAAACCTGGTCTATTAAAGATTCTCAAACACAGCTATGCTTGTCTTGGTGCCTACTCTTAACCAGAGATAATTGTCCACAATTTCATGTCAAGCAGTATTATGTAATTATACTAAAGCAGTACAATAAATAAATACCACTGTTGCTTTTTCTCTTGTATAAAATAGGTGGAGGTTTTTGATCTGCTTTTTGTCACTAATGAGAGCATCTCTCGAAAGACCTATATAGTGCATTGCCAAGATTGTGCACGAAAAACAAGCAGAAACCTGGAAAATTTTGTGGTGCTAGAACAGTACAAGATGGAGGACCTGATGCAAGTTTATGACCAATTTACATTAGTAAGTGAAATCAACATGTGAGTACATAGTTAGTTGGCTAGGGAAGCAGCAGTGTTTGTTCTGCCACCTGATAAGTAGGAGGTAATGAAATATTTAAATGTTCCTTTGACTCATTAGGTATTGCATAAGGAAATATTCATATCATTCCCCCCTCTTCCACTTCCAAGTATTTATTCCTATGAAGTTGGCATATTTCATTTTCACTTTTCTTCCTGGGTGAAACCAGCCTAAAATAATGTCACAATAATTACATTTTTTAATGTTCATGTGCTTTTTGAACACTATCATATTCTTTATGTCATTTGATCTCAGTTGATAAAGTGTTTGTATACAACAGGTTATTAGTGTCCACAAAATAAATCAGTAAATGTGCTTTTAAAGATACTTCTACTGTTAGAGCTAATTGTATTTATTTAAAATTTTGTTCTTGCCAGAAGTATTAACTTCATGGGAATATTTGATGGAGCTTAACTTCCTAATATGTTATATACAATCTTATGAAATTCAAGTATACTTACAAATTGCACATTGCACACAGTTTTTAAATTTTAAATAGCAGATGCTTAGAGGGAAGCATTTTACTCTAGCACATCACTAGTTTTATGAATAGAAGCACAGACAAAATTTATGAATTGTTGATTTCCTCCACTATGTTTATCTTACGTATGTTATCAGAAACTGAATTTTTAAAATTTAGCTCCCGATATTTTCACTTGAATGGCCTTCATGATTCCTTGAAGAAGAAAATTACTTGTAATATGTTAAACAAAATATCTTATTTAGTTGAAATAGGTTTTTGAAGCCAGTCACTAATGAAATTATAATTGATTTGTTATTTTCCACAAGCCTTTTTTTAAAAATTAGTTTCAAGTATACAAAACAATGTAATAGTTAGACATTTATACCCCTCACAAAGTGATAACCCCCCTCCCCCAGTCTACTACCTTTCTGACATTGTATATACCTGTTACAGTTCCCCTGACTCTATTCCCTATGCTCTACTCCACATCCTGTGACCACACACACACACACACACACACACACACACACACACATACATATATACATATACACATATATATATTAAATTATAGTTGACATTCAGTATTGTTCAGCTTCAGGTGTACAGTGTAGTGGTCAGGCATCTACACCGTCCATGAAGTGGTCTCCCTAATGAGACAAGTGTCCATCGGATACCCTACAAAATCTTTACAACATTATTGATTCCATTCCCCAAACTGTCTTTCGTATACCCGTGGCAATTTTGTGGTTACCGTTGTGTTTTCTAATCCCCTTACCTTCTCCCTCATCCCCACCCACAAGCCTTTTTTTTAAAGCAATCTAAAAAAATGGTCAACCTAGTAACATTCTTGACTTTTACAATTTTTGAGCTTTCAACTGCCTGGTAAAGTACAGAAAAATGCTGGTGCCTTGGGTTTAGGTAATGGTCTCAAACTCTTAGGAAAATTGGACAGGTGTGAGGCAGTAAGAGAGATTGTACTTTGACATTATATAGCAGGCTGTTGACCTTTTCTTGAGAATTGTTATTTTCCCTATCTTCATAAGCAGACTGTCTTTAGCCTTGAGCTAGGGAACACTATTAACAATTTGTATACCAAAGTAACATACTATACTTTAATTTTCAGGCTCCTCCATTACCATCCTCATCTTGATATTGCTCCGTGGACATTAAATGAGACCTTTTCTGCTATTCAGGAAGTAACCCAGTTCTGCACCACTGTTTTTTGTAGCTATCTCGTAAGGCTGCTGGCTGAAAACTGTGTCTATGCAACCTTTCAAGTGCGGAGTGTCAACCAACTGGACAGGGGAGAGCACTGCTCCTACTCCAGGACTCTCAAAGCTGATCAGCTGTGCTTCAGAAAAAAAATAATAATTTCCATGTTTTGTATATATCTGACAAAACTGGCAACATCATACAGACTACTGACTTGAAAACAACCTCTTTTATATTTCTCTATTTCTGGGCTGATGAATTGGTTTTCATCTATCTTTTTCCCCCTTCAGAATTTTCCTTGGAAAAGAATACTAGCCTAGCTGGTTATTTCTTTGTAATGTGTAGTTAGCAATTTTAAGGCTTTCTTTGGTCAACTTTTTTTTAATGTGAAAAGTTAGATAAGGAACTTTTTTACTGCTTTTATGTTTTTCTGTCTTGTTTTGAAACCATGACGGTTATTACACTTTCGGTTCCTAAATAAAATGTTTAAAAAATTAACAGCCAAGTCACAAAGATAATGGATTGCACATAGACTAAGGAATAAACTTCAGATTTGTGATTTTTGTTTCTAATCTTGATGTAAATTTACACTATTTATAAATACATATTTATTGCTTGAAAATATTTGTGAATGGAATGCTGTTATTTTTTCCAGATTTACCTGCCATTGAAATTTTAAGGAGTTCTGTAATTTCAAGCACTACTCCTATTACATTTTCTATATGTAAATAAAACTGCTTAGCATTGTACAGAAACTTTTATTAAAATTGTTTAATGTTTAAAGAGTTTTCTATTGTTTGAGTTTTAAAAAGACTTTATGTACAGTGCCCAGTTTTTGTTCATTTTTCAAATCTGATTATATATATTTTATATATACTTATGTATGTATATATAATATATATAGAAATCTGGATATATATGTATAAAGATTTAGAACTTAAATTTTTCTCGTTTTAAGTTTCACATCTATGGTAGATTTTTGAGGTGTTTACTGTAAAGTATTGCTTACAAAAAAGTATGATTATTTTTAAAGAAATATATATGGTATGTATCTTCAAGACCTAAAATGTCAGACTGGTTTATTGTTAAGTTGCAATTACTGCAATGACAGACCAATAAACAATTGCTGCCAAATGTAGTATAATAGTAGAAAACAAATAGTGATTGAACTTAAGGTTTTAAAGGGAATGTTACATGAGCTTGACAAATCATTTACATCACTTAGTACTGTTTTGTATGGCAAAAAGATTCAGATTAAGGACTCTATTTTAGAATATAAATAAATTAAGAGAGTTTTTTTTTAATGTTAGGAAGGTTACTGAAATTTGAAATTTCATGCTTTCCTGGTTGCATGACATGATGTGGGAGGGGACTAGTCTGTAAATACCCTATCACTTTATTACGGTCTTCTAAGATTTTTCCAGGAAGCTTTAGTGAAGAAGCATATAGAGACTGCTATAAAGCAAGTTATAATTATGACTAAAGAATTTATAATCCTCTCTGGTGAATTGCCGTGATGATTGCGTTAATCAAGTACTTTTCCTGTAGTTTTGGAGTATGTTGTCCTCCTAGAAACAGTTTGAAGGCTTGAAAGCAAAAGCATGGAGATATTTTATTCAATTAGTTAATAATTTGGTAAATATTACTTGTAGCAGCCATCGTCTCTTATTTATAATTTCAGAAGGAAATAATTACAAATCTCTTAGTTATGGAGCAGGAGTGCTTGTCTAAGTGCTATTTAGGATGTTTAACCATTAATATTTTAAAATGAACTCAGGACATTTTTGCAAATAAAAATTGCAAGCCAACCTTCAGAAACAAAGATGATAACAGAATGCTAAAGCTACGCTTAAATGTTTTTTTAACCATTTCTAGTTTATCTTACTAACACAATGTCTTATTTTCTGTAGTTTTAAGATAACTTATTACCAAGATTAATATAAGTTGTGTGACATTGAGGAGTAATTTAGCAGTGTTTCATCAATACATATTTGGAAATTATATGCCTGGAATAATATTTGTTTAACTTAGTTTTTTAATGGATAGAGAGGATAGGAGATAGAAATCAAACACCTGAACATTACTCTGAAGTATAACTAAATGAACAAAATCTTACGTAAACTGTTTTTCGTCAATTTAACATCCTTTATAATTTACATTCTTCAGGTTTCAGAAGAAATAAAATGCTTTTTTCTTTTTACTGCTTATATAGGTAAATTTCATTAAAGCAAACACAATCCAGGCCCCTTAATAATGAAACAGGTTTCAGCATAACACACACATTGTTTAGGGGAAAAAACTGATTACACACTGTATAAAAACATATGTGTTGATCCAGAAAGTGAGAACTACGTCATTTTTTTCTTGCTGTCACGAGAAATCTTACACTATGAGTACAGTAGTTGAACTTGTTTAACTTATTTAAGTTAAATCAAAAATAAATAAAATTGGCTTCTACATTTTAAAATAAAATTTAAATCACTTTTCCAAAGACGTAAATTGACAGGCCTTTCAAAATCCTAGTAATTGGTGAACTGAAATTTAAGATCTCATAATATTATGAATTTAACTTAGGTGAAGTGTCTGCTTCTCAGGACCTCGTTATTAAATCTTTAAATTATCACCGTGTGTTTTCATTTAGTATATTTAGCTTCTAACCAAATCTGAGTAAGATGTGATTCCTGCCCCCTACCCTTCATACATACACATCTAATATGGGAGATTCATGTAATACATCAGGCAAAACCTAGAAGAGAGAACAATAAGAGTGAGGAGTACCGGGGCTTGCATTTCAGCAGGGTTTACATCAGTCAGCACACCTTCCAGAGCAGGAGGATTTGGGAACTTCGACCTAATGGTTTGGAGGAGTTTTAAAAGACAACTGAGAGGAGAGGTAGGAAGACCCTGATGTTGGAAAGCCTCCTGCCATGAGAGAGTTACACTTTACCCTGTAGTTAATATGGAGCCATCCAGGGGATTTAAGCAGCAGAACAGCACTGAATTTGCAGTAATCTTCCTGCCTGCTTTAACACACTCCATCTGTCCTGTACATTGCTGCCAGAGGGATATTTCCAAAGCACAGAAATTCAAGGGAGAGATGACTTGGGCTTGAACTTTGGATTTTGTTAGGATGGAAATAGCACACATTTAGAAGAAATAATGTAAAGTCCCCAGAACCTATTAGATGTCTTCATGTGTGTGTGTGGGGGGGGTGCTTCTAACTAGAATAGGAAATACAGAAGGGTAGTTTTGGAAACAGAAGATAATGAATTCCTTGTAGGACATCTAAGTAGTTAGAATTAGGAGAGGCCTAGACTGGAGCCATGTATTTGGCTGTCCATTGAGTTGGTGCTTAGAACCAGAGGAGATAAGATCATACAGGAACTGTGGTGAGATGAGGTAGACCAAATACCACTAAGGAATGTCAGCATATAAGAAGAGAGGAAATCGCAAAGGAGAAGAAAGCTGAAACCAGCCATCATTGTTAGACAAATTAGAGCTTTTGAAAAATAACCACACTATGCTGCAAAAATGAATAATAAAGGGATTTCTTTGGGTTGGCGCAAGATGGTAACATTGCCAGGGCACCTTCACTGGAGCAGCACGATTGCCATGGATGAGAAAAGGTATTGAATTTTGAGAGGGAGAAAGGAAGGGAGAGTTTGTTCTTTCAGGAGCCCTGGGTATAAAATTATGTTGGTCTTTGGTGAATAACAAACATCATCACTTTCAAACATTTTGTGTCGTTGTGGAATGCTTTATACACAGTAATAGTTCTGTATATGTCCCTGAAAAGACCCATGTGGTGTTTCGTTTTTGCAAGGAAAAGATAATTTTTAGTTCAACAGGGAAAGGAGGATGGTATTTTTTAGTGTAGCCCAAAGATACATACCACTTACTGAGTTCTTGTGTAAAGTACAGTGCTAAGTACATAAAATTCCCTTCAGTCCTCACAATGACCCTTTGGGTTAGGTACTGTTTTATCCTCATCTTAGGGATAAGTAAATTGAGGCAAAGAGAGATCACATAACTTGTCCAAGATTTGTGGTTATTAAGTGTTGAAGCCGAGATTCTAACTGGTAATCCGACTTCAGAGCAGTGCTATTCTACCTTCCCTCTGCAGAGAAATAAGGATTGTTGAGTGCTTTACTCTGTAGTCATGTTTGGAAAAAAAGTCTCATTTTAAATCTTTAACAAGAGAAAGATCTCTTTAAATTTGAGAACCTATAGTCAGGCCAGCCATAACTTTTATAGTCCAAACCAGAACCCCTTTGAAATTGAAAGGGGACACTATTAGTAATTGGTCAGGACAACAGCCATAAAAATGGGGCTCTCCTAGGCAAGCCAGGATGTATGGCATAGTGTTTAAACTGGTCTTCAGAAGAAGCATTTTAGGAGTAGTATTTACTTCCAACATCATACCCCTATATTTTTGCACTCTTAGAATGAAAAGGAATGGATTTAGGTTGTATTAGAACCCCCAATTACGGTCGAAAGAGATGTTGAAATATCAGGGTGAAGATGGAAGCAATTAATTAGAAAGTGGAAATGATAGAGGAAAGGGAAATTCCTGTTAACTCAGTGATGTCTGCTGAATTGTTCCCATCCTAAAATCAAATAATATCATTTCAAGAAACTGACAAGAAAATGAGTAAATAAAATATTCTTATTGTAAAGATTAATAATAAGCATTTTTCTAAACTCTTGGTTTGACTTCCATTTACCAGTCTAGTTTAAGGTGGGAATTTGATTTAGCATATTCAAAATATGACTTACATGTACCACACTGAAAAAAATGTAGAATCACAGTTTTCTCAGGGTTTTAAAACCAGTGCCATGTAGTTTATTTCCAAGTGATTAAACATCTTAATATGAGCAACAGAAAGATAACTGATGAAGTTAAGGACTGTCCTAAGGTATTTAAATTATAACCATGTAAGTGTAAGTGTAGAATCAGTTCAAACAGATGAAAGGTATGATTAGCAAAGCAATACTGAGCCACGCCTACTTTCAAAATGCTCATACACATCTATTAAATTTAGTAAGGGCATAAAACAGGAGAAAGCAAACACTGATATTGTAGACTTATATAGTTAATTGTAGCTAAGCATTAACTTCAGCTTTCCACTTTGTAGTACAATAATACATTTGGCAGAATGGAACTAGAAGAGAATGTTATCTTCAGAAAACTTGATATATGTGATTTAAATGTCATCTTTCATTAAATGTATTCATATGCAAATATTGAGCTGTCTGCACATGGACAGGATTCTGTCTACAAAATGGAAATCAGTACCCAAATCTATGATCAAGATTTTCTGGGTTTAGGTACTGAAAACACTTTGGGGGGAAAGGGTAGCAGCAAGTTCAAAAGTATATGAGGTACTGATATATCAAAAATTTCAATAAAAAAGAAAAACTAGGAAGTACCAAAGATTTAAAAATACGACTGCTGTATACAAAGCCTAGATAGTTTTAAAATATTCATCAGTCTACAAATTATGCTGTCATAAATCATTCAAAATTAGGGCTCATAGTCACATCCCGTGACCAAATATTATTTATAAATAAATTATAATTGAAATTCAATATTATTCTACATCACCTTCAGGAGTAGAGAGCAGTGATGAGCAATACACACAATCTATGCAGTGACCCCCAGCGCCATAAGTCCAGTACCCATCTGGCACCCTACATAATCTGTACAACACTATTGATTATATATTCCATACTGTATTTCACATCCCCATGACTTTTGTGACTACCAATTTGCACTTTCTAACCCCTTCACCTTCTCCCCCATTCCCCACTTTCCCTCCCATCTAGCAACCATCAGTTTTTTCTCTGTACATCTGTATCTATTTCATTCGTTCAGTTATTCTGTTGTTTAGATTCACATATAGGTGAGATCATATGGTATTTGTCTTTCTGTGTCTGACTTATTTCACTTAGCATAATATCTTCTAGGCCCATCCATGTTGTTGCAAATGGTAAAATTTCATTCCTTTTTAGGGCAGAATAATACTCCATGGTATAAATGTACCACAATTTCTTTATCCAGTCATCTATTGAAGGGCATTTTGGTTGTTCCCACAGCTTGGCTATTGTGAACAGTGCTGCAATAAACATAGGGGTGCATATATTTTTTCCAATTAGTGTTTTGGATTTCTTTGGATAAATACCCAGGAGTGGAATTGTTGCGTCATAAGGTAGTTCTATTTTTATTTTTTTGAGGAGCCTCCATACTGTTTTCCATAGTGGCTTCACCAATTTGCAATCCCACCAACAGTGCATGATGGTTCCCTTTACTCCACGTCCTCGTCAACACTTGTTTGTTGATTTATTGATGATAGCCACTCTGACAGGAATGAGGTGGTATCTCATTGTGGGTTTTATTTGCATTTCTCTGATGATTAGAGATGTTGAACATCTTTTCGTATGTCTATTGGCCATCTGTACGTCCTCTTTAGAGATATGTCTCTTATGTCCTCTACCCATTTTTTAATTGGATTGTTTGTACTTTTGGTGTTGAGTTGTATGAGTTCTTTATAAATTTTGGATATGAACCCCTTATCAGATGTATCATTGGCAAGTATCTTCTCCCATTCAGTAAGATGTCTTTTTCTTGATGGTTTCATTTGCTGTGAAAAAACATTTTAGTTTGATGTAGTCCCATTTGTTTATTTTTTCTTTTGCTTCCCTTGCCTGAGGGACTGTATCAGTAAAAACATTACCAAAGGTAATGTCTGTGAGTTCACTTCCTGTATTTTCTTCTAGGAGTTTTATGGTTTTGGGTCTTACATTTAAGTCTTTAATTCATTTTGAATTTATTCTTGTATATGGCATAAGAAGGGTAGTCCAGTTTCTTTTTTTTTTTCTATGTATCTGTCCAGTTTTCCCAACACCATTTATTGAATAGACTGTCTTTACCCCAATGTAAATTCTTGCTTCCTTTGTCATAGATTAAATAACCATATAAGCATGGATTTATTTCTGAGCTCTGTATTCTATTCCATTGATCAATGTGTTTCCTTTTATGCCAATAGCATGCTATTTTGATTACTGTAGCTTTGTAGTATAATTTGATATCAAGTAGCATGATGTCTCCTGCTTTGTTCTTATTTTTCAGGATTGCCATGGATATTTGGGGTCTTTTATGGTTCTATGAAAGTTTTAGGATTATTTATTCTAGTTCTGTGAAAAATTTCATTGGTATTTTGATAGGGATTGCATTGAATCTATATATTGTTTTGAGTAGTATAGACATTTTATTTGTTAATTCTTCCTATCCACGAGGATGGTATATGCTTCCCTTTATTTGTATCTTTAATTTCTCTCTTCAGTGTCTTATAATTTTCTGAGTACAGGTCTTTTACCTCCTTGGTTAAATTTATTCCTAAGTATTTTTTTTTTTTTTGATGCAACTGTAAATGAAATTGTTAATGTCTCTTTCCAGTAGTTTGTTACTGGTGTATAAAAATGCAGCCGATTTCTGAATATTCATTTTTGTATCCTGCTGCTTTACTAAATTCATTCATCAGTTCTAATAGTTTTTTGGTGGACTCTTTGGGGTTCTCTATATATAGTATGATGTCCTCTGCAGATAATGACAATTTAACTTCCTCCTTTCCAATTTGGAAGCCTTTTATTTCTTTTTCCTGTCTGATTGCTGTGGCTAGGACTTCCAGTACTATGTGGAATAAAAGTGGTGAAAGTGGGTATCCTTGTCTTGTTCCTGATCTTAAGGGGAATGCTGTTATCTTTTCCCCATTGAGTATGATGTTAGCTGTGGGTTTATCATATAGGGCCCTTATTATGTTGAGATAAATTCCTTCTATTCTGACGTTACTGAGAGGTTTGATCATAAATGGATACTGGATTTTTGTCAAGTGCTTTTTCTGCATCTATTGATATGACCATATGATTTTTATTCTTCCTTTTGTTTATGTGGTGTATCATATTAATTGATTTGTGGATGTTGAAGGAAACTTGCATACCAGGAAGGAATCCCACCTGATCGTTGTGCGTGATCTTTTTAATGTATTGCTGAATTCAGTTTGCTAATATTTTGTTGAGGATTTTTGCATCTATATTCATTAAGGATATCAGCCTATAGTTTTCTTTCTTTGTAATGTCTTTGTCTGGTTTTGGGTTCAGAGTAATAGTGGTTTCGTAAAATAAGTTTGGGAGCCTTCCCTCCTGGTAGATTTTTTGGAATAGTTTGAGGAGAATACATGTTAACTCTTTTTTAATATTTGGTAAAATTCACCTGTGAAACCATCTGGTCCAGGACTTTTGTTTGTTGGCAGCTTGTTGATTACTGATTCAATTTCATTGGAAGTAATTGGTCTGTTCAGATTTTCTGTTTCTTCTTGATTCAGCCTTGGAAGATTGTATGCTTCTAGGAATTTATTCATTTCTTCCAGGTTGTCTAATTTGTTGGTGTATAGTTACTCAGAGTATGTTCTTAATTTTTTTTTTTTTTTTTATTTTGTATTCCTATGGTGTCTATGGTCACTTTTGTTTCATTTCTGATTTTATTTATTTGGGTTCTCTCTTTTTTTCTTGATGAGCCTGGGTAAAAGTTTGTCAATTTTGTTTATATTTGCAGAAAACCAGCTCTTGGTTGCATTGATCTTTGTGTGTGTGTGTGTGTGTGTGTGTGTGTGTGTGTGTGTGTTGTCTCTATTTTATTTCCACTCTGATCTTTATTATTTCTTTCCTTGTACTCACTTTGGGCTTATTTTGCTGTTCTTTTCCAATACCCTTAGGTGTAAAGATAGACTGTTGATTTGAGACTTTCCTTGTTCTTTAGGTAGGAGTGCATTGCTATGAATTTCCCTCATCAGACTGCTTTCACTGTGTCTCATAGATTTGGGTCATTGTGTTTTCATTTTTTTTTTTGTCTCAAGGTGTCTTGATTTTTTCCTTGCTCATTGTTGACCCATTCATTACTTAGTAGCATGCTATTTAGTCTCCATGTGTTTGTGTTTTTCAGTTTTTTTCTTGTAATTGATTTCTAGTTTCATAGTACTATGTTCAGAGAAGATGCTTGATATGATTTCAGTCTTCTTAAATTTATTGAGACTTGTTTTGTAGGCTAACTTGTGGTCTATCTTGGAAAATGTTCTATGTGCACTTGAGAAGAATGTATATTCTGCTGCTTTGGGGTGAAATGCTCTGAAAATATCAATTAAATCCATCTGGTCTACTGTGTCATTTAAGGCTGCTCTTTCCATATTGATTTTCTATCTGAAGGATCTGTCCATTGGTGTCAGTGGGGTGTTAAATTCCTCTACTATGATTGTGTTACTATGGATCTCTGCCTTTATGTCGGTCAATATTTGTTTTATGTATTTAGGTGCCCCTGTGTTGGGTGCATAGATGTTTACTAGGGTTATGTCCTCTTTTTGGATTGATCCCTTTATTAGTATATAATGTCCTTCTTTGTCTTTTATTATAGTCTTTGTTTTAAAGTCTCTTCTGACTATGCTTGCTATCTCTTGAAATACTCACTAAGTTTTTTAAACATTCTTATAACCAGTGTTTTAAATTCTGTCTCTGGTAGGTTATTTGCCTCCATTTCATTTAGTTCCATTTTGGAGGCTTCTCCTGTTCTTTTATTTGGGACATGTTTTTTCGTTTCCTCATTCTGGTTGCTGCTCTGTGTTTGCTTCTATGTATTAGGTAGATCTCCTGTGTCTCTCAGTTTTTGCTGCGTGGCCTTATGTGATATGTGTCCTGTGTAGTCCAATGGCACAGTCTCCCTAATCTCCTGTGCATGCATGTGTTCCAGGAGTGTCCCTTGTGTGTTGTGTGTGCTCTCCTGTTGTAGTTGAGCCCTGATTGCTTTTTGCACATCAGTAGGCGGGATTGACTCCCAGGCTAACTAACTGTGAGGACTGGCTACGCCCACAGTGTATGAGATGCTGTGTGGGGGCTGACCCCTCAGAGGAGGCTTTGCCCCTGTGGGCTCTTGTGCCTGTTGATGCCCCATTTGATGTGCTGCTTGTAGGGCTAACCAAGTAGTGCTCTGAAGCTGGCCTCTTGGTGTGTTGTTTCTGGTGACTCTTGGGCAGGGCTCCCTTGCAGGGCAATTTCAGCCTTGCCTGTTACTGGCCCACAGCTATCTGGTAGGAGCCTCAAAGCTACATGTGGTTAGCTGCTGCCTGTGCTGGATTTGGAGGAATGTAGGGGGGGTGGTGGCCTCTCTGTATACTGAGGCTGGCTGCCACCAATAGTGGGCCTGCGGAAGCTTAGCAAAAGGCCCAGAGTCCCCTAGGCCTAGTGCCACCCGCCAGCTGCCCATAAGGCCCTGCTGTTGAAAGAGGCTCTTTAGGTGCACATGTCGGTCTAGTTGATCTGGTCTTGAGAGTGCCCTCAACGATGCAGCACTAGCAGGTGGGATGGAGTTCAAGAGAGTCACGAGACATGACTGGTTGTTTTTACATTATTGCAGGTTCAGTTCTTAAGCCAGTGCCCGGCCTGTGACCATCCTGCACAGCACCACAAGAACACAGCACGAGCCACCATCTCAGGCTCACAAATTTCTGAGAGCTGTCCTCCAGTGCCTGCATTGCAGCTTTTGGGTCACTGTCCAGCACCAAAATCTCCCCTGGCCATTGCAGACTGCTGCTGTAAAAAACCTTCAAGGCTTGCATGGTGGGACTGGCCACCCAGGCACCCAGAGTACCCCTGCCAGTGCAGCTCTAGGTGGGCAGTGTGGGGCTCCAGGGAACTAAGGGCTGTGGTCTGGTTTCTCCAAAGTCAATGCAGTCTGGCTTCCTCATCAGTGCTGGGCCCACGACCACCCCGCAAAAACTCCTGGAGAACCCTATGGTCAGCCACTGCCTGTCTCAGGCCTACCACCACCACCACCAGTCTATTATGTGGTGCAGGTCTTGGGTTACTGCCCTCCAGCAAATGTTTCCTGGACTGCCACAGGCCTTCTACCTGCTTTAATCCTCAGCCTGTGAGGTGGGGCCAGCAGCCCCGTGGTTAGTTTCCTGGGAGACGTAGCACCAGCTGTGGGGAGGATGAGGTTGCCTCAGACCAATTCATTTTAGACTTCGCCATTTGGGGGAGGGCTTAACCCTGAAAAAATGGTGCCCTCCAGTAAGCCACACATGTGCAGGATACACACAGGGACAACAATGGCTCCCATCCCTCCAGCTCCCATGCCAAAGCCACTCAATTCAATCATTCTCTGCACATCCCTGGGCTTCCCGAGCTGCCACCCCTCCACCAGAGACCAGGTGCGTGCCCACAAGTGAGCGAGTCTGTGTGCCGGCTCTACAAGAGGGCATCTGGAGTTCCGGAAAAATGGCGGAGTGAGGTGAGCCTCTGTAAAGCTCCCCTGGAATTTACAAAGAATCGAACAACAAAAACTCCACAAAGGACTCCCTGCACAGCAACAGGCAAGACGAAGAGGCCCACTACCCACTGAAATCACCTACAGGTGGGAGATTCGCGCGAGCAGGGGGGAGGAGGAAAGTGAGAAGTTCGCGGAGATGGAGCCGCGCAGGCGCAGGACGCAGACCTTGCTCAGTGCACCGAGTTCGCTGCTTCCCGGAACTACCGCAGCTGCGGGAAGAACTCGGACTGCTAGGGCTCCGCCAGGGCTCTGCATGGCTGAGGGGACAGCATATAACACGGCTGAGCCCAGCGCTCTCGGCAGAGAAGCCTGCAGTTGGAGAAATAATAAAACATTCTACCAACAAGTACTGGAAAACAAAAGAAAGACCTCTTCCTATCAACCTGTTGCAGAAGTCACTCCTGTAGATGTCTAGGAAGAGAAATAGTAAACCAGTAATCGCCATGAATAACCAAGGCAACAAGATAGCTCAGAAAGAAAGTGAAAAATCTCCAGAGAAGGCACTTAAAGATACAGAAATATGTGACTTAAATGACAGAGAATTCAAGATTGCAGTTCTGAAAAACTCAACGAGATACAAGAAAACACAGATAGGCAGTTAAATGAACTCAGAAACTCAATCAAAGAACAGCATGAGCATTTTACGAAAGAGATTGAAATTTAAAAAGAACCAAATAGAATTTCTGGAGATTAAGAACTCAATAGAAGAAATTAAGAATGAAATAACCAGCTTAGGTAGTAGAGTTGACCAGATGGAGGAAAGAATCAGTGACATCGAAGATAGAAACCTGGAAATGACACAGATAGAAGAAGAAAGAGACTTGAGACTTAAAAGAAATGAAAGAACTTACAAGAACTTTCTGACTCCATCAGAAAGAGCAATATAAGAATAATGGGCATACCAGAAGGAGAAGAAAGAGAGAAGGAACAGAGAATATATTCAAACAAATTGTCGATGAGAACTTCCCAAATTTGTGGACAGAACTGGACCCTCGAATCCAAGAAGCAAATAGAACACCTAGTTACCTCAATCCCAACAGGCCTTCTCCAAGGCACATTGTATTGAAGCTGTCTAAAATCAACGACAAAGAAAGAATCCTCAAGGCAGCCAGGGAAAAGAAGACGGTAACTTACAAAGGAAAGCCCATTAGATTATCATCAGATTTTTCAGCAGAAACTCTACAAGCCAGGAGGGAGTGGAACCAAATATTCAAACTATTGAAAGAGAGAAATCATGAGCCAAGAATAATATATCCAGCAAAGATATCCTTTAGATATGAAGGAGGAATAAAGACCTTTCCAGACATACAGAAGCTGAGGGAATTTTCTAATACACGACCTGCACTACAAGAAATACTAAAGGAGGCTATTCGACCACCATCAACAGGGACAATTTGTGGCAACCAAAACTCAAAAAGGGGGAGAGTAAAGGCCTGAACCGGAATATGGGAATGGAGAAAGTAAGCGTGGTGAAGAAAATGGAATACTCTAAATATCAAACTTTCTTTTACATAAACTTAAGGGTAACCACTCAAAATAAATCCAGAATTGAAATATATACTGAAATAAAAGAAGAAACAGAGGGAAACATCATAGAATACCACCACACAGAAATAATAGACAACAACAAAAAGGCAAAGAAACAATGGAGACACAGCCTTACCAGAAAACTAAAGATAGAATGACAGGAAATCCTCACATATCAATAATCACCCTAAATGTAAATGGACTGAACTCACCAATAAAAAGGCACAGAGTAGCAGATTGGATCAAAAAACTAAACCCAACCATATGCTGTCTCCAAGAGACACATCTCAGCTACAAGGACAAGCATAGACTCAAAGTGAAAGGGTGGAAATTGACACTCCAAGCAAATGGTACCCAGAGAAAATCAGGTGTAGCCATAATGATATCAGATGAAACAGACTTCAAGGTGAAAAAGATAACAAGAGACAAAGATGGACATTTCATAATGGTGAAGGCGACTGTACAACAAGAAGACATAACAGTCATCAATATTTATGCCCCCAATCAGGGAGCACCCAAATACACCAAGCAACTACTAACAGAACTAAAGGGAGAAATTGACCAAAACACAATTATACTAGGGGACTTAAATACATCATTGACAGCTATGGATAGATCATCCAAACAGAAAATAAATAACGAAATAGTAGCCCTAAATGACACATTAGATGAAATGGACATAATTGACATTTATAGAGCACTTCATCCTAAAACATCAGACTATACATTCTTTTCTAGTGTACATGGAACATTCTCAAGGATAGACCATATATTGGGACATAAAATCAGTCTCAACAAATTTAAGAAGATTGAAATCATACCATGCATATTCTCTGATCACAAGGCTTTGAAATTGATATCAACTGTAAAAAGAAAGCGGAAAAACACAAATACATGGAGATTAAACAACATACTTTTAAAGAAGGACTGGGTCAAAGAAGAAATTAGAGGAGAGATCAAAAGATACATAGAAACAAATGACAATGAAAATACATCCTACCAAAATTTTTGGGATGCAGCGAAAGCAGTTTTAAGAGGGAAATTTATCTCATTACAGGCCTATCTCAAGAAACAAGAAAACTCCCAAATAAATAACCTCATGTTACACCTTAAAGAACTAGAAAAGAAGAACAAGTAAAACCCAAGGTCAGCAGAAGAAAGGAAATAACAAAAATTAGAGCAGAACTAAATGAAATAGAGAACAAAAAGACAATAGAAAAAATTAATGTGACAAAGAGCTGGTTCTTTGAAAAGATTAACAAAATTGACAAACCCTTGGCTAGACTTACTAAGATCAAAAGAGAGAAGACACTGATTAACAAAATCAGAAACGTAAAAGGGGAAGTTATCACGGACACCACAGAAATACAAAGGATCATCCAAGAATACTATGAAGGACTATATGCCACCAAATTCAACAACCTAGAAGAAATGGACAAGTTCTTAGAAACATATAGCCTTCCAAGGCTGAACCATGAAGAACTGGAAAATCTAAACAGACCGATCACCAGTAACTAAATTGAATCAGTCATCCAAAACCTTCCCAAAAGCAAAAGTCCGGGACCAGATGGCTTCACTAGTGAATTCTACCAAACCTTCAAAGAGGATCTAATACCAATTCTGCACAAACTCTTCCAAAAATTGAAGAAGAGACAGTACTCCCTAACTCATTTTATGAGGCCAACATTACCCTGATACCAAAACCTGGTAAGGACAGCACAAAAAAGAAAACTACAGACCAATATCTCTGATGAATACCGATGCAAAAATCCTAAATAAAATTCTAGCAAATCGAATACAACAATGCATTAAAAAGATTATTCATCACGACCAAGTGGGGTTCATCCTCGGGCACAAGGATGGTTCAACATACAAATCCATCAATGTGATACATCACATAAACAAAATAAAGGACAAAAATCATATGATTATATCAATTGATGCAGAAAAGCATTTGACAAGATACAACATCCATTTATGATTAAAACACTTAATAAAATGGGTATAGAAGGAAAATACCTTAACATAATAAAGGCCATATATGACAAGCCCTCTGCTAATCTCATAATTAATGGAGAAAACTGAAGCCCTTTGCTCTACGTTCAGGAACACGACAGGATGTCCCCTATCACCTCTGCTTTTCAACATAGTGTTAAAGTCCTTGCCAGAGCAATCAGGCAAGAGAAAGAAATAAAAGGCATCCAAATTGGGAATGAAGAAGTTAAATTATCACTCTTTGCAGATGACATGATGCTATATATAGAAAACCCTAAAGACTCCACCAAAAAGCTATTAGAAACAATCAACGAATACAGTAAAGTTGCGGCTACAAAATCAATGCACAAAAGTCCATTGCCTTCCTATATACTAACAATGAAATCTCAGAAAAAGAAATAAAAAAAATTCCTTTTGCAATTGCAGCAAAAAGAATAAAATACCTTGGAATAAACTTAACCAAGGATGTGAAAGACCTATATGCTGAAAACTATAAGACATTTTTGAAAGAAATTGAAGAAGACACAAAGAAATGGAAAGACATTCCGTGCTCATGGATTGGAAGAATCAACATAGTTAAAATGGCCATATTACCCAAAGCAATATACAGATTCAATGCAATCCCCATCAAAATCCCAATGGCATATTTTAAAGAAATAGAACAAAAATCATCAGATTTGTTTGGAACCACAAAAGACCCCGAATAGCCAAAGCAATCTTAAGAAAAAGAACAATAATGGAGGTATCACACTTCCTGACTTTGGCTTGTACTACAGGGCTACAATAATCAAAACAGCATGGTATTGGCAGAAAAACAGACACATAGACCAATGGAATAGAATTGAGAACCCAGAAATAAAACCACATAAATATGGACAGATAATTTTTGACAAAGAAGCTAAAAACATACAATGGAGCAAAGACAGCCTCTTCAATAAATGGTGCTGGGAGAATTGGATAGCCACGTGCAAAAGAATGAAACTGGACTGCTATTTGTCACCATGTACCAAAGTTAATTCAAAATGGATCAAAGACTTAAGCATAAGACCTGACACAATAAACTGCATAGAAGAAAACATAGGTACTAAACTTATGGACCTTGGGTTCAAAGAGCATTTTATGAACTTGACTCCAAAGGCAATGGAAGTAAAAGCTAAAATAAACGAATGGGACTATATGAAACTTAAAAGCTTCTGCACAGCAAAAGAAACCATTGACAAAATAAAGAGGCCACCAACTGAATGGGAGAAGATTTTTGCAAACAGTGCCTCCGATAAGGGGCTAGTATCCAGAATATACAAGGAACTCATGCAACTCAACAACAAAAAATCAAACAACCCAATTGAAAAATGGGCAGAGGACTTGAAGAGACATTTCTCCAAAGAGGACATACAAATGGCAAATAGACATATGAAAAAATGCTCAACATCACTAATCATCAGAGAAATGCAAATCAAAACCACAATGAGATATCACCTCACCCCAGTCAGAATGGCTATCATCAACAAGGCCACTAGTAACAAATGTTGGAGAAGCTGTGGAGAAAAAGGAACCCTCATACACTGTTGGTGGGAATGCAGACTGGTGCAGCCGCTGTGGAAGGCAGTGTGGAGGTTCCTCAAAAAATTACGAATAGAATTACCATATGACCCAGCAATCCCTATGCTGGGTATCTACCCAAAAAATCTGAAAACATTTAGAGATAAAGACACGTGTGCTCCAATGTTCATTGCAGCTTTGTTTACTGTGGCCAAGACATGGAAACAACCAAAATGTCCTTCGATAGATGAATGGATAAAGAAGTTGTGGTATATATACACAATGGAATACTATTCGGCGGTAAGAAAAGATGATATAGGAACATTTGTGACAACATGGATGGATCTTGAGAGTGTAATGCTGAGCGAAATAAGTCAGACAGAAAAAGCAGAGAACCATGTGATTTCACTGATATATGGTATATAAAACTGAAAACAACAAAAGAACAAGACAAACAAATGAGAAACAGAAACTCATAGACACAGACAATGGTTTGGTGGTTGCCAGAGGGTAAGGGGGGCGGGTGGGGGGTGGGGGGTGGGAGATGAGGGTAAGGGGGATCAAATATATGGTGATGGAAGGAGAACTGACTCTGGGTGATGAACACACAATGGGATTTATAGATGATGTAATGCAGAATTGTACACCTGAAATCTATGTAATTTTACTAACAATTGTCACCTCAATAAATTTAATAAAAATAAAAAAAAAGAGGGCATCTGGATTTCCAGTTACCTTTACCCCACCGGGAAGGCAGCTCCTCATTGATTTTTACTGCCAGATGTTGTGGGAACTCCTCTTCCTGGCACAGAACCCCTGGGCTGGGGAGCCCAGCATGGGGCTGGGGCACGATTCTCTCTTCAGGAGGGACCTCTGCCATTCAGGTATCTCTCCCAGTGTTCAACCTCTATGTGTGGTTTTGTAGTCAGCCTGTTTCGTTCCTTGGCCCCTCTTAGCACTGTCTATGTGGCCTCTTCTTTATATACATAGTTATAGGGGTTCTTCTCAGCTAGTTTTCAAGTTATTCTTTAGGTTGATTATTCTAGAATTTATTTGTAATTTTGGTGTGATCCTGTGATGCAGTAAGCATAGCATTTACCTAACCCACCATCTTCAATTTCAAATATTTTTAAGGCTTTAATGCATATTGACAAATTGTCCTCCAAAATGTTTGTAGCAAAGTACATTCCTACCATCAGCATGTAAAAGTACCTGGGTCCTTACATCCTTTTGGCTTTACTTTGCAAAGGAGATGTTTCAGCACTTAAGACATATCTGGTTACTCATATATTTGTTGACTGTTTAGATTTCCTCTTTATTGAAATGACTAGTTCAGTGTTTTTTCTCATTTTTTTCTTTAATTAAAGTTTATTGGGGTGACAATTGTTAGTAAAGTTACATAGATTTCAGGTATAAAATTCTGTATTACATCATCTATAAATCACATTGTGTGCTCACCACCCAGAGTCATATCTCTTTCCATCACCATATATTGATCCCCCTTACCCTCATCTCCTACTCCCCATCCCCCTTACCCTCTTGTAACCACTAAACTATTGTCTGTGTCTATGAGTTTCTGTTTCTCATTTGTTTGACTTGTTCTTTTGTTTTTGGTTTATATACCACATATCAGTGAAATCATATGGTTCTCTGCTTTTTCTGTCTGACTTATTTCACTTAGCATTATAATCTCAAGATCCATCCATGTTGTCACAAATGGTCCTATTTCGTCTTTTCTTACCGCCGAATAGTATTCCATTGTGTATATATAGCACAACTTCTTTATCCATTTATCTATCGAAGGACATTTTGGTGGTTTCCATTTCTTGGCCACCGTAAATAAAGCCGCAATGAACATTGGAGCACACGTGTCATTCTCTATAAATGTTTTCAGATTTTTTGGGTAGATACCCAGGAAAGGGATTCCTGGGTCATATGGTAATTCTATTCGTAATTTGTTGAGGAACCTCCACCCTGTCTTCCATAGCGGCTGCACCAGTCTGCATTCCCACCAACAGTGTATGAGGGTTCCTTTTTTTCCACAGCCTCTCCAACACTTGTTCCTATTTGTCTTGTTGATGATAGCCATTCTGACTGTGGTGAGGTGATATATCATTGTGGTTTTTATTTACATTTCCCTGATGATTAGTGATGTTGAGCATTTTTTCATATGTCTATTTACCATTTGTATGTCCTCTTTGGAGAAATGTTTCTTCAGGACCTCTGCCCATTTTTCAATTGGACTCTTTGTTTTTTGTTGAGTTATATGAGTTCTTTATATGTTTTGAATATTAGCCCCTTATTGGAGGCATTGCTTGCAAAAATCCTTTCCCATTCAATTGGTTGCCTCTTTATTTTGTCGATGGTTTCTCTGGCTGAGCAGAAGCTTTTTAGTATGATACACTCCCATTAATTTATTTTAGCTTTTACTTCCCTTGCCTTTGGAGTCAAATTCATAAAATGCTCTTTGAACCCAAGGTCCATAAGTTTAGTACCTATGTTTTCTTCTATGCAGTTTATTGTTTCAGGTCTTATGTTTATGTCTTTGATCCATTTTGAATTAATGTAGGTACATGGTGACAGATAGAAATCTAGTTTCATTCTTTGCATGTGGCTTTCCAATTCTCCCAATAAATGGTAAATTATACCATTTATTGAAACGGATGTCTTTTCTCCATTGTATGTTTTTAGTTTCTTTGTCAAAAATTGTCTGTCCATATTTATGTGGGTTTATTTCTGAGTTCTCATGTCTATTCCATTGGTCTGTGTGACTGTTTTTCTGCCAACAAAATACTGTTTTGGTTATTGTTGCCCTGTAGTACAAGCTGAAATCAGGCAGTGTGGTACCTCCTGCATTGTTCTTTTTTTTTCTTTCTTAGGATTGCTTTGGCTATTCGGGGTCTTTTGTGGTTCCATACAAATCTGATGATTTTTTGTTCTATTTCTTTAAGAAATGCCATTAGGAGTTTGATGGGGATTGTATTAAATCTGTATATGGCTTTGGGTTATGTGGCCATTTTAACTGTGTTGATTCGTCCAATCCATGAACGTGGAATGTCTTTCCATTTATTTGTATTCTTCAATTTCTTTTAAAAATGTCTTATAGTTTTCAGTATATAGGTCTTTCACATCCTTGTTTAAATTTATTCCTAGGCATTTTATTCTTTTTGTTGCAATTGCAAAAGGAATTTTTTTTTATTCCTTTTTCTGAGATTTCATTGTTAGTATATAAGAATGCAATTGACTTTTGTACGTTGATTTTGTAGCCAGCAACTTTACTGTATTCGTTGATTGTTTCTAATAGCTTTTTAGTGGAGTCTTTAGGGTTGTCTATATATAGCATCATGTCATCTGCAAAGAGTGATAATTTAATTTCTTCATTCCCAGTTTGGATGCCTTTTATTTCTTTCTCTTGCCTGATTGCTCTGGCGAGGACTTTCAACACTATGTTGAAAAGCAGAGGTGATAGGGGACAGCCGTGTCGTGTTCCTGAAAGTAGAGCAAAGGGCTTCAGTTTTTCACCATTAATTATGAGATTAGCTGAGGGTTTGTCATATATGGCCTTTATTATGTTAAGGTATTTTCCTTCTATACCCATTTTATTAAGTGTTTTAATCATAAATGGATGTTGTATCTTGTCAAATGCTTTTTCTGCATCAATTGATATAATCATATGATTTTTGTCCTTTATTTGTTTATGTGATGTATCACATTGATGCATTTGCGGATGTTGAACCATCCTTGTGCCCCAGGGATGAACCACACTTGGTCGTGATGAATAATCTTTTTAATGCATTGTTGTGTTCGATTTGCTAGAATTTTGTTTAGGATCTTTGCATCTGTATTCATCAGAGATATTGGTTTGTAATTTTCTTTTTTTGTGTTGTCCTTACGAGGTTTTGGTATCAGGGTAATGTTGGTCTCATAAAATGAGTTAGGGAGTACTGTCTCTTCTTCAATATTTTGGAAGAATTTGAGTAGGACAGGTATTAGATCCTCTTTGAATGTTTGGGAGAATTCACTATTGAAGCTATCAGGTCCCGGACTTTTGCTTTTGGGAATGTTTCAGATGAGTGATTCGATTTCCTTCCTGGTGATGGATCTATTTAGATTTTCCAGTTCTTTATGATTCACCCTAGGGAGTTGTTATGTTTCTAAGATCTTGTCCATTTCTTCTAGGTTATTGAATTTGGTGGCATATAATCCTTCATAGTATTCTTGGATGATCCTTTGTATTTCTGTGGCATCCATGATAACTTCCCCTTTTTCATTTCTGATTCTGTTTGTTTGTGTCTTTTCTCTTTTTATCTTAGTGAGTCTAGCCAAGGGTTTCTCAATTTTATTAATCTTTTCAAAGAACCAGATTTTTGTTGCATTAATTTTTTTCTGTTGTCTTTTTGTTCTATTTCATTTAGTTCAGCTCTGATTTTTGTTATTTCCTTTCTTCTGCTGACCTTGGGTTTCACTTGCGCTTCTTTTTCTAGTTCTTTTAGGTGTAACGTGCAGTTATTTATCTGGGATTTTTCTTGTTTCTTGAGATAGGCCTGTAATATTATAAATTTCCCTCTTAAAACTACTTTCGCTGCATCCTAAACATTTTGGTAGGATGTATTTTCATTCTTGTTTCTATGTATCTTTTTATCTATTCTCTATTCTTTGACTCAGTTGTTCTTTAAAAGTATGTTGTTTAATCTGCACACATTTGTGGTTTTTCCTGCTTTCTTTTTGCAGTTGATATCCAATTTCAAAGCCTTGTGATCGGAGAATATGCTTGGTATGATTTCAATCTTCTTAAATTTGCTGAGGCTAGTATTATATCCATATATGGTCTATCCTTGAGAATGTTCCACATACATTAGAAAAGAATGTATAGTCTGTTGTTCTAGGATGAAGTGTTCTGTAAATGTCAATTATGTCCATTTCAGGTAATGTGTCATTTAGGGCTGCTATTTCATTATTTGTTTTTTGTTTGGATGATCTATCCATAGCTGTCAATGATGTATTTAGGTTTCTACTATAATTGTGTTTTGGTCAACTTCTCTCTTTAGTTCTGTTAGTAGATTCTTGGTATATTTCATTGCTGCCTGATTGGGGGCATTAATATTGATGACTGATATGTCTTCTTGTTGTGTAGTCCATTTTACCATTATGAAATGTCCATCTTTGTCTCTTGATATCTTTTTCACCGTGAAGTCTGTTTCATCTGTTATCAGTATACCTGCTTTTCTCTGGATACCATTTGCTTGGAATGTTAATTTCCACTCTTTCACTTTGAGTCTATATTTGGCCTTGTAGCTGAGAGGTGTCTGTTGGAGGCAGCATATGATTGGGTTTAGTGTTTTGATCCAATCTGCTACTCTGTGCCTTTTTATTGGTGAGTTCAGTCCATTTACATTTAGGGTAATTTTTGAAATATGAATATTTCTGATCATTCTGTCTTTGGTTTTCTGGTAGGACTGTGTGTGCATTGTTTCTCTGACTTTTTGTTGCTGTCTATTATTTCAGTTTGGTGGTATTCTGTGATTTTCCCCTCTGTTTCTTTTTTTATTATGTTATACGTTTCAATCTCGATTTTTTTTGAGTGGTTACCATTAAGTTTATATAAAAGAAAGTTTCATATTTACAGTATTCCAATTTTTCAGCACGCTTATTTTCTCCATTCCCTTATGCCAGTTCAGACCTTTACTCTCCCCCCTTTTATGTTTTTGTTGTCAAAAATCATCCCTGTTTACACTGTTAGTTGATTCCTGCGCTGCAGTAGCAAGTTGTGTTTTTCTTTAAGTGTTTTTATTTTCGTTTTTACCCTGTATGTTATGTTTACGTGTATAGTGCCTTATTTGCTCTAGGAGTTGCTATTTTCTGCTTCTGTTGTCTGTTCATAATATTGCTCATGGTTTTGTATTCTTTTGCTGTTTTATTTCAAGTCGAATAGCCTCCTTCAGTATTTCTTGTAGTGCAGGTCATGTTTTAGAAAATTCCCTCATCTTCTGTACATCTGGAAAAGTCTTTATTCCTTCTTCATATCTAAAGGATATCTTTGCTGGATATATTATTCTTGGCTCATAATTTCTCTCTTTCAATAGTCTGAATATTGAGTCCACTCCCTCCTGGCTTATAGAGTTTCTGCTGAAAAATCTGATGACAATCTAATGGGCTTTCCTTTGTAGGTTACTGTCTTCTTTTCCCTGGCTGCCTTGAGGATTCCTTCTTTGTCGTTGATTTTAGACAGCTTCAATACAATGTGCCTTGGAGAAGGCCTGTTGGGATTGAGGTAATTAGGTGTTCTATTTGCTTCTTGGATTCGAGGATCCAGTTATTTCCACAAGTTTGGGAAGTTCTCGTCGAGTATTTGTTTGAATATACTCTCTGTTCTCTTTTCTCTTTATTTGCCTTCTGGTATGCCCGTTATTCTTATATTGCTCTTTCTGATGGAGTCAGAAATTTCTTGTAGAGTTCTTTCATTTCTTTTATCTCTCAAGTCTCTCTCTTCTTTGATGTGTGTCATTTCTAGATTTCTATCTTCGTTGTCACTGTTTCTTTTCTCCATCTTGTCAGTTCTATTACCTAAGATGGTTATTTCATTCTTCATTTCTTCTATTGAGTTCTTAATCTCCAGAAATTCTATTTGGTTCATTTTTCAAATTTCAATCTCTTTGGTAAAATATTCATGTTGTTCTTTGATTGTGTTTCTGAGTCCATTAAACTGCCTGTCTATGTTTCCTTGCATCTCGTTGAGATTTTTCAGAACTGCAATCTTGGATTCTCTGTCATTTAAGTCACATATTTCCATGTCTTTAAGGTCATTTTCTCGAGTTTTCATTTTCTTTTTGAGCTGCCTTGTTACCTTGGTTATTCATGACAATTAGTTAATTATTATTTCTCTTCCTAAGCATCTACAGGAGTGGGTTCTGCAATAGGTAGGTAGGAAGAGGTCTTTCCTTTGCTTTCCAGTAAGTGTTCATAGAGTGCTTCATTTTCTTTCCAACTGCAGCCTTTAGTTCTCTCTCACGCTGTTGTGTTATATTTTCTCTGCACTGTTCCGGCTTCTCACACAATGGGGGGTTTCCTGGAAGGCGGACTTCTCTTCTGTGAGTAGGTTGCCTGGGTCTCAGGGCACCACTTCTGTTGGGGGATGTGGAGAGCTTCTGAAGTTCCGAAGCTCTTCCTGCACCAGATTCAGGGCCTGTGTATTTCAGCGGCTCTGTTTACTCCTGCAGGGATCCACCCAGATAGGTGGAGTCAGTGGCGGATTGGGTTGTGAGAGGTGGCTAAGCAATGGCGGTGACCACCAGCACAGCCCATCTAGGGCTCCCTCCCCTTCACAGGAACTACGCTGGGCTGCTAGTCTCTGGCTGTGGGCCACAGTCCTCAGAACTGCAAATATTCTGTTCTTTTGTTCTGACACTGCTACTGTTCTGCTTCTAGCACTGGGCAGTGAAGGTGGGCCGAGCTCTGGGAGGCTGGGAGGGATCGGCTAGGCTCTGTGTGTAAGCCTTCCATCCTCTCCTTGGCAGTGAGGGCTTAATCCACCTTTTTCACCCTTCTTCCCTCAGTCCTTGCTCCAAGGTCTCTGCTATGAGCGTTGGGTTCAGCTGTATTCTGTGCTGATCTCTTAGGCCCGACTGTGAGCTATAAGCGGCACAGTAGCAATCTGAGTTCTTCCCTCTCTTATGGCTGCGGTAGCTCTGGAATGCAGCGAACTCTAGCTAGGTCTATATCTTGCGCCCACGCGGCACATGTCTCCACTCGTCCTGCTTTCCTCCTCTCCCACTCGCCCAATTTGCCCACCTTTAGATTATTTCTGTTGTGCATCTCTTAGTTTTGTCTGTCTCCTGTGCAGGGAGTCCTTTGCGGAATTATAGTTGTTCAATTTATTGTAAATTCCAGGGGAGATTTCAAGAGGCTCACCTCATGCCGCCATTTCTATGACGTCTTTTTGTCACTTTTATATTGAGTTATCTTCTCCCCTCATTTGTATGTAAGTATTCTTTGTATATTCTGAATATGAGTCCTTTATCAATTAATGTATAATTTGTAATAAAATATCTTCTTCCACTTTGTGACTTGTCTCTTAATGGAGTCTTATGATGAAGAAATGTTAATTTTAATATAATCAAATGTATCAATCTTGTTTTCTCATTACTACTTTTTGTGTCTTGTTTATGAAAATGTTCCTTGGTTTCATGTCATGAAGATATTCTCCTATATTATATTCTAAAGGTTCAAAATTTTATCAATATTTAGTTTTATAATCTATCAGATTATTATTTTTTAAAAATTTTATTAGGGAATGTTGGGGAACAGTGTGTTTCTCCAGGGCCCATCAGTTCCAAGTCATTGCCCTTCCATCTAGCTGTGGAGGGTGCAGCTCAGCTCCACGTCCAGTCGCCGTTTTTCAATCTTAGTTGCAGGGGGCGCAGCCCATTATCCCATGTGGGAATTGAGCCAGCAACCTTGTTGTTGAGAGCTCGCGCTCTAAACCACTGAGCCATCTGGCCACCCCTCTGGGAGCTCAGCTGCAGTTCATTGTCTTCATTCCAGTTGTGGAGGGCGCAGCTCCCTGGCCCACGTGGGAATCAAACTGTCAACCCTGCTGTTCAGAGCTCGTGCTCTAACCAAGTGAGCCATCCAGCTGCCCCCCATCAAATTATTTTTCTAAGATGTGAGGTAGGGATCCAGATTGCTAGTCTCTTTTAAGCTGCCAAATCTCCTCAAATGAGCAGTGATCTTTTATTATCTTCTCCTCTTTCTAATCAAGGACCTCAGCTGAGCACTCTCTGGCACTTCTCCACTCTCCTGCATTTTCATTAAAATCAACATAGTTCAGATAGTTCAGTTTCCCTTTCTTTCACTTGGAATGGAGATTTTTCTGCCCCAGTCTAATACCTCTCATACGTAATACCACTCCTCATCTTTTCCTAAAATTCTTAATTTATTATATTATCCCACTTTCCAACCCTACTTATGTTTCCCATGGCATTAAGGATACAATTTTAGCATACAAGTGTGTCATCAAAGCTCTTGGCAGGGTGTTTTCCTTCCACATTTCTTGCCTTATCTTCCCCTTTGTCCCTTCACAAATTCAGATCTTTCTATTTTATCCAATGACTTTGATCTTCCTTTTGTCGTGTTTATCTTTGAATTCCTCATGCTTAGCAATTAATAGGTACTCAAAAATATCTATTAAACTACAATTAAATCCAGCCCACACAAAGCACATATTCTGGTTAGTGGCAGGCACATCATAAGTGCTTAGTTAAGTGTCTTCTTCCTTCTTCTTCTTCTTCTTCTTCTTCTTCTTCTTCTTCTTCTTCTTCTTCTTCTTCTTCTTCTTCTTCTCTTTTTTAAAGATTTTATTGGGGGAAGGGGAACAGGACTTTATTGGGGAACAGTGTGTACTTCCAGGACTTTTTCCGAGTCAAGTTGTTGTCCTTTCAATCTTAGTTGCAGGGGGCGCAGCCCACCATCCCTTGTGGGAGTCGAACCGGCAACCTTGTGGTTGAGAGCCCACGTTCCAACTGACTGAGCCATCTGGGAGCTCAGTGGCAGCTCAGCTCAAGGTGCTGTGTTCAATCTTAGTTGGAGTTCCATCCCTTTCAGGAGTCGAGGAATCAAACTGGCAACCTTGTGGTTGAGAGCCCACTGGCCCATGTGGGAAGAGAACCGGCAGCCTTTGGTATTAGGAGCATGGAGCTCCAACCTCCAGAGCCACTGGGCCAGCCCAGTGTCTTCTTTTTGAATGAATGACAATTCTGTACTTATTACCTATACTATTTATTTTGGTATCTAACATACTAAAGTAAAGTAAACTGTATCATAGTAAAGCTACTACAATTTACATATCTCATGTAATTACGGGATCTAGTCTTTGTAGAAATGAAGCAATAAGTTAATGACAGCCATATATGACATAGCAAATGTTTCAAGGAGACAATGAACAAGATAGTGAACATGGGGCTGATTGTATAATCTGGATCATAAATATAAGAAGTGTTTAATAAGAGAGAGATGACTGAGGGGAAGTGTCAACAGGAAAGGCCTCCAGGAGGAGGTAAGCTTCAGCTGGATTTTGAAGGGTGGTTAGGCGTAGGGAATTCCAAGCAGGGAAAAGAGCCAATGCAGGGGTGGGCCTGGGCTTGGAGGCTGGTAGTCACCACCACTGCAATCTGACCTTGTGGCCTAGTGCACAGGATCTGCCTACATAGAGTCCATCCTGAGGGACATGGTGGTTGGACATGAGTGTGAGCAAAGGTCCTGATGTCATCAAGCAATATAACATAGTGGTTAAGTGCATGGACTCTAGAATCAGACTGAAGCTCAAACACCAGGTCCACTGCTTACTAGTGTGTGTCCACAGGCAAGTTATGAGTATGCACTGAATTGTGTCCTCCCCAAATTCACATGTTGAAGCTCTAATCACTAGTCTGATGGTGTTTGGAGATGGGGCCTTTGGGAGGTAATTAGGTTAGATGAGGTCATGAGGGTGGGGCCCTCATGATGGAATTAGTGCCCTTATAAGAAGAGATATCACAGATCTTGTTCCTTCTCCATGCCATGTGAGGACATGATGAAAAGGCAGCCATCTGCAAAGCAGGAAGAGAGTTCTTACCAGAACCCAACCATGCTGGCAACCTGATCTTGAAATTCGAGCCTCCAGAACTGTGAGAAATAAATTTCTGTTGTTTGAGCCACCCAGTCTATGATATTTTGTTACAGCAAACCAACCTGATTAAGATGCTCATCTTCTCTAAGCCATAGTTTCCTCATCCATGAAAAGAATAATATATTTACTTCTCAGGGCTTATGTTAGAAGTAAATGCAAGCAAAAAACAAACAAGCAAACAAAAGTCAAAAATGGTTTCTGGCACACAGTAAACACTCAACAAATCTGTTCTAGGAGGCAAAATGGAGTTACTCTTAGGGACTAGAAATGGGAGCAGGGCAAACACCCAACCATTATTGCAACTGCAGAGAACTCTCTTTAGCATCATAGATTCTGCAAAGGAGATCAGATTTGTTTCTGTAGTCTCCAAGTGGTGCAATCAGTAGTCTTTATTCCAGAGCCATCACTAATAACCCTGAGTGAGTGTCGTAGGACAGCTAAAGGATGAATGGATAAGACAGGGTCATCCATGAAGAGGTTGGTTCAAATCCCATAGATAGTTTCCAAGTCATTTATGTTAGATTTCTCAGGCCACAGTCTGAAGAAACTCAGCCAAACACAAAATTTTAATTAAAAATGAAAATTTGAGCTCAGTCACAGCTCTCATTGCTATTGTAGTTCATTGTCATCAGACACAGCTGCCTTTGGACTGTTAGAAGCATTGGACAGCTTCCTTGATTGGGCAAAATTGGGGTAGCTTCTTTGATACTCTAAATCTATCTGTGAGCTGGATTTCTGGAATTGAGGCTATCCCTCCAATGTCATGTTGCTCGTGATGAAAACTTCGGACCCAGACTTAACTGCCTTGGCTTTCCCCACCTGAATTGGATTCTTCAGTAAAACAGGAGTGTACATATGCCACATGAAGACATACACAAGAAAATTCATAGCAGCTTTATTTATAATAGCTCCAAAATAGCAATAGCCCAAATGTCCATTGACAGATGAATGGATAAAGAACGTGATATTTCCACGTGATGGAAGCAACAAAAAGGAAGGAAGTACAGATACACATGACATGGATAAACTTCAAAAACATGTTGACTGAAAGAAGCCAGATACAAAAGAGTACATACTGTGTGATTCCATTTATGTGAAGTTCAAGAACAGTCAGAACAAATCTATGGTGAGAGAATACAGCATTATGGTTACCTTTGTTGCTGGTGGGAGGAGAGTAGTAGTGAATGGGAAGTTGCACAGAGGACGTTTCTTGGGGAATGAAACCTTCTGTACCTTAATGGTGCTCATATGAGTGTATATAGCTGAAAATTTATCAAATTGTACACTGAAGATGTGTGCATTTTTGGTGCCTAAGTTATACCTCAATTAAAAGAAAAAGAAAAGAAAGAACAGGGGTAGGAAGCAGGAAATGAGATCATCATTAAACCCAAGTAAAGCACAAAATGAGTCTAGCAGTCAGTGTCGTGCATGTATGTCCTCTGAAGTGAGGAGGCAGGTAGCTGCGGCTACTGACAGTGGCCATAAATGGAGCCCATATTCTGGGACCATTCCTGGGGCGCCTTTGTGAAGTTGGCCCAAGGGGGAGGCTTGAGTTGCTGTTGGGGCAGGAATCAGCTCTACTAAACCAGGGACTCCTCAGACTCCAGAAATAGTTATGGCTCAGTTTCTCTGAGAGGATAGTTTTGTAAAACTTACATGAGCTTTTGCCAACCCCATTCAGCCTCTTAACCTTTTGGCAGCTTCTTTAGAAGCATCACAGAGCCAGTTGACACAGTTTCCAGAGTGTGACAGAGTGGGCATTAATCCCACAGATTTGCTGCCAAACAGGAAGAAAAAGGACAACTTTTAAAAAGGCAAAAGGATAGTAGCTGGAGGCCAAGACAATTGACTGAAGGGCCAGAGTGCCTCCCCAAACCACAGCCGAGTTCTATGCTGGATGCAGCTTCCTCTTCTTCTCAGAGAGCTGGCTCTCTGAGATTTTCTACACCACAGAGGAGGAAGAAAGGATTGTGAACACAGCTCCCAGTCTTTCTTCCCTGTCCCTTACTCTGTCCCTCCACATTCCTAGCTCACATCAACATTGTTGTGCTCTATGCCCGTTCAGTCTACTCTGACTGAGCTGCATTCTCAATGAGCAGAGGTCGGTTGTCTCCTTTCACTCAGCCCAGAGTTGCCCTGCTTCCCTTTCTTTCCTCCTGTAGGTCCTAACAGTGTGATAGCAAGTTGCATGTCTCCTTATTCCTCCATCTCTTCCTCCTTCCCTCGTATTTTGTGCATCCAACATAGAGTTTTCATGCATCTATCTTGAAAAGCTCTATTATGAACACATGGGTGGCCAATTATTATTAAATAGCAGTAGCCAAAAATTATGCACATGCAAGGTAGACAAAAATTATTTATGTAAAAGTATTATCCTCCTTTTCTATGAGTACATGAAGATAACATAAACTATGATTCCTGTATAACTCATGACTCTAAGGAGCAGTGCACAACTCAAATGGAAACTGAGAGACAGCAAGCTGCAGATTTTGGACTGAAACAAATGAAACAAAAACAATGATAAATGTGAAAATTATTTGTTCCAACTTTCATTGTTAGTCACCCAGTTTCTGAAATTCTTCTGAAACTTTGTGTTGGTTTTGTTTTTAGTTCCTGGTACTTAACTTCAAAATAACCATCAAAACTGGTTCAGAATTTTTCCAATAGGGTTTTTTCTCAGTTAAAAAAAATATATATATAGCGATCTTAGTGCCTCAGATGAAGTCTGTCTAAAAGTCAAGGCCAAGTCTTGGAAGTCTTGGTCAAGTCCCAATGGGGAAGATCAGACTGTCATGGGCCTGGCTGCTCCCAAACCACTGGGCATGCACAAGGGAGAAATCCCTGCTCTTTATTTATTTATTTTTTTACGGTGAACTGAACCTGTTTTTATTTATATTTTATTTATTTTTATTTTTCATGTTTTTATTTTTCAATTAGAGTTGACATTCAATATTATTTTATATTAGTTTCAGGTGCATAGCATAGTGGTTAGACATTTACATAATTTATACAGTGATCCTCCTGATAAGTCTAATTCCCACCTGGCACCAAACATAGTTATTACAATATTATTGACTGTATTCTCTATGCTGTATTTTATACCCCCATGACTATTTTGTGACTGCCAATTTGTACTTCTTAATCTCTTCACCTTTTTTACCCAGCCCCTTAAATCCTTCTCCTCTCTGGCAAACATCAGTTTGTTCTCTGTATCTATGACTCTTTTTCTGTTCTGTTTGTGCCTACATTTTTTTCTTTAGATTCCACATATAAGTGAGATCATATGGTAATTGTCTTTCTCAGTCTGACTTATTTCACTTAACATAATATCCACTAGGTCCATCCATATTGTTGCAAGTGGTAAGATTTCATCCTTTTTTATGGCTGAGTATTGTATTCCACTGCATTTATCTAATCATCTACTGACAGGTACTTGGTTGCTTCCATATCTTGGCTATTGTATATAACTCTGCAATGAACGCAGAAGTGCATATATCTTTCTGAATCGGTGTTTTTGATTTCTTCAGATAAATACCCAGAAGTGAAATTGCTGGGTTATAAGGTAGTTCGATTTCTAATTATTTTTTTTGTACTCTACTGTAATTTATTAACACTTCAGTAGCTTCTAGAACAATGCATGTGGTTTTCTTTTTCTTTTTGTTTAAGTTTATTGGGGTGACAATTGTTAGTAAAATTACATACATTTCAGGTGTACAATTCTGTATTACATCATCTATAAATCCCATTGTGTGTTTACCACCCAGAGTCAGTTCTCCTTCCATCACCATATATTTGATCCCCCTTACTCTCATCTCCCACCCCCCATCCCGCTTACCCTCTGATAACCACTAGACTATTGTCTGTGTCTATGGGTTTCTGTTTCTCATTTGTTTGTCTTGTTCTTTTGTTATTTTGTTTTATATACCACATATCAGTGAAATCACATGGTTCTCTGCTTTTTGTGTCTGACTTATTTCACTTAGCATTATACTCTCAAGATCCATCCATGTTGTCACAAATGATCCTGTTTCATCTTTTCTTACTGACCAATAGTATTCCATTGTGTATATATAGCACAACTTATTTATCCATTCATCTATTGAAGGTCATTTTGGTGGTTTCCGTGTCTTGGCCACTGTAAAAAAAGCTGTAATGAACATTGGAGCACACGTGACTTTATGGATAAATGTTTTCAGATTTTTTGGGTAGATACCCAGGAGAGGGATTGCTGGGTCATATGGTAATTCTATTCGTAATTTTTTCAGGGACCTCCACACTGCCTTCCATAGCAGCTGTACCAGTCTGCATTCCCACCGCAGTGTATGAGGGTTCCTTTTTCTCCACAGCCTCTCCAACACTTGTTACTATTTGTCTTGTTGATGATAGCCATTCTGACTGGGGTGAGGTGATATCTCATTGTGGTTTTGATTTGCATTTCTCTGATGATTAGTGATGTTGAGCATTTTTTCATATGTCTATTTGCCATTTGTATGTCCTCTTTGGAGAAATGTCTCTTCAAGTCCTCTGCCCATTTTTCAATTGGGTTGTTTGTTTTTTTGTTGTTGAGTTTCATGAGTTCCTTGTATATTCTGGATATTAGCCCCTTATCGGAGGCACTGTTTGCAAAAATCTTCTCCCATTCAGTTGGTGGCCTCTTTATTTTGTCAATGGTTTCTTTTGCTGTGCAGAAGCTTTTAAGTTTCATATAGTCCCATTCATTTATTTTAGCTTTTACTTCCATTGCCTTTGGAGTCAAGTTCATAAAATGCTCTTTGAACCCAAGGTCCATAAGTTTAGTACCTATGTTTTCTTCTATGCAGTTTATTGTGTCAGGTCTTATGCTTAAGTCTTTGATCCATTTTGAATTAATTTTGGTACATGGTGACAAATAGCAGTCCAGTTTCATTCTTTTGCACGTGGCTATCCAATTCTCCCAGCACCATTTATTGAAGAGGCTGTCTTTGCTCCATTGTATGTTTTTAGCTTCTTTGTCAAAAATTATCTGTCCATATTTATGTGGTTTTATTTCTGGGTTCTCAATTCTATTCCATTGGTCTATGTGTCTGTTTTCCTGCCAATACCATGCTGTTTTGATTATTGTAGCCCTGTAGTACAAGCCAAAGTCAGGAAGTGTGATACCTCCATTATTGTTCTTTTTTCTTAAGATTGCTTTGGCTATTCGGGGTCTTTTGTGGTTCCAAACAAATCTGATGATTTTTTGTTCTATTTCTTTAAAATATGCCAGTGGGATATTGATGGGGATTGCATTGAATCTGTATATTGCTTTGGGTAATATGGCCATTTTAACTATGTTGATTCTTCCAATCCATGAGCATGGAATGTCTTTCCATTTCTTTGTGTCTTCTTCAATTTCTTTTAAAAATGTCTTATAGTTTTCAGCATATAGGTCTTTCACATCCTTCGTTAAGTTTATTCGTAGGTATTTTATTCTTTTTGCTGCCATTGCAAAAGGAATTGTTTTTTATATTTCTTTTTCTGAGATTTCATTGTTAGTATATAGGAAGGCAATGGACTTTTGTGCGTTGATTTTGTAGCTGGCAACTTTACTGTATTCGTTGATTGTTTCTAATAGCTTTTTGGTGGAGTCTTTAGGGTTTTCTATATATAGCATCATGTCATCTGCAAAGAGTGATAATTTAACTTCTTCATTCCCAATTTGGATGCCTTTTATTTCTTTCTCTTGCCTGATTGCTCTGGCAAGGACTTTAACACTATGTTGAAAAGCAGAGGTGATAGGGACAGCCCTGTCGTGTTCCTGAACATAGAGCAAAGGGCTTCAGTTTTTCTCCATTAATTATAAGATTAGCAGAGGGCTTGTCATATATGGCCTTTATTATGTTAAGGTATTTTCCTTCTATACCCATTTTATTAAGTGTTTTAATCATAAATGGATGTTGTATCTTGTCAAATGCTTTTTCTGCATCAATTGATATAATCATATGATTTTTGTCCTTTATTTTGTTTATGTGATGTATCACATTGATGGATTTGCATATGTTGAACCATCCTTGTGCCCCGGGGATGAACCCCACTTGGTCGTGATGAATAATCTTTTTAATGCATTGTTGTATTCGATTTGCTAGAATTTTATTTAGGATTTTTGCATCGGTATTCATCAGAGATATTGGTCTGTAGTTTTCTTTTTTTGTGCTGTCCTTACCAGGTTTTGGTATCAGGGTAATGTTGGCCTCATAAAATGAGTTAGGGAGTACTGTCTCTTCTTCAATTTTTGGAAGAGTTTGAGCAGGATTGGTATTAGATCCTCTTTGAAGGTTTGGTAGAATTCACTAGTGAAGCCATCTGGTCCCGGACTTTTGCTTTTGGGAAGGTTTTGGATGACTGATTCAATTTCGTTACTGGTGATCGGTCTGTTTAGATTTTCCAGTTCTTCATGGTTCAGCCTTGGAAGGCTATATGTTTCTAAGAACTTGTCCATTTCTTCTAGGTTGTTGAATTTGGTGGCATATAGTCCTTCATAGTATTCTTGGATGATCCTTTGTATTTCTGTGGTGTCCGTGATAACTTCCCCTTTTACGTTTCTGATTTTGTTAACCAGTGTCTTCTCTCTTTTTATCTTAGTAAGTCTAGCCAAGGGTTTGTCAGTTTTGTTAATCTTCTCAAAGAACCAGCTCTTTGTCACATTAATTTTTTCTATTGTCTTTTTGTTCTCTATTTCATTTAGTTCTGCTCTAATTTTTGTTATTTCCTTTCTTCTGCTGACCTTGGGTTTTACTTGTTCTTCTTTTCTAGTTCTTTAAGGTGTAACATGAGGTTATTTATTTGGGAGTTTTCTTGTTTCTTGAGATAGGCCTGTAATGAGATAAATTTCCCTCTTAAAACTGCTTTCGCTGCATCCCAAAAATTTTGGTAGGATGTATTTTCATTGTCATTTGTTTCTATGTATCTTTTGATCTCTCCTCTAATTTCTTCTTTGACCCAGTCCTTCTTTAAAAGTATGTTGTTTAATCTCCATGTATTTGTGTTTTTTCCTGCTTTCTTTTTACAGTTGATATCCAATTTCAAAGCCTTGTGATCAGAGAATATGCATGGTATGATTTCAATCTTCTTAAATTTGTTGAGACTGATTTTATGTCCCAATATATGGTCTATCCTTGAGAATGTTCCATGTACACTAGAAAAGAATGTATAGTCTGATGTTTTAGGATGAAGTGCTCTATAAATGTCAATTATGTCCATTTCATCTAATGTGTCATTTAGGGCTACTATTTCGTTATTTATTTTCTGTTTGGATGATCTATCCATAGCTGTCAATGATGTATTTAAGTCCCCTAGTATAATTGTGTTTTGGTCAATTTCTCCCTTTAGTTCTGTTAGTAGTTGCTTGGTATATTTCGGTGCTCCCTGATTGGGGGCATAAATATTGATGACTGTTATGTCTTCTTGTTGTACAGTCCCTTCACCATTATGAAATGTCCATCTTTGTCTCTTGTTATCTTTTTCACCTTGAAGTCTGTTTCATCTGATATCATTATGGCTACACCTGATTTTCTCTGGGTACCATTTGCTTGGAGTGTCAATTTCCACCCTTTCACTTTGAGTCTATGCTTGTCCTTGTAGCTGAGATGTGTCTCTTGGAGACAGCATATGGTTGGGTTTAGTTTTTGATCCAATCTGCTACTCTGTGCCTTTTTATTGGAGAGTTCCGTCCATTTACATTTAGGGTGATTATTGATATGTGAGGATTTCCTGTCATTCTATCTTTAGTTTTCTGGTAAGGCTGTGTCTCCATTGTTTCTTTGCCTTTTGTTGTTGTCTATTATTTCTGTGTGGTGGTATTCTATGATGTTTCCTCTGTTTCTTCTTTTATTTCAGTATATATTTCAGTTCTGGATTTTTTTGAGTGGTTACCCTTAAGTTTATGTAAAAGAAAGTTTGATATTTAGAGTATTCCATTTTCTTCAGCACGCTTACTTTCTCCATTCCCATATTCCGGTTCAGGCCTTTACTCTCCCCCTTTTTGAGTTTTGGTTGCCACAAATTGTCCCTGTTGATGGTGGTCGAATAGCCTCCTTTAGTATTTCTTGTAGTGCAGGTCGTGTATTAGAAAATTCCCTCAGCTTCTGTATGTCTGGAAAGGTCTTTATTCCTCCTTCATATCTAAAGGATATCTTTGCTGGATATATTATTCTTGGCTCATGATTTCTCTCTTTCAATAGTTTGAATATTTGGTTCCACTCCTCCTGGCTTGTAGAGTTTCTGCTGAAAAATCTGATGATAATCTAATGGGCTTTCCTTTGTAAGTTACCGTCTTCTTTTCCCTGGCTGCCTTGAGGATTCTTTCTTTGTCGTTGATTTTAGACAGCTTCAATACAATGTGCCTTGGAGAAGGCCTGTTGGGATTGAGGTAACTAGGTGTTCTATTTGCTTCTTGGATTCGAGGGTCCAGTTCTGTCCACAAGTTTGGGAAGTTCTCATCGACAATTTGTTTGAATATATTCTCTGTTCCTTCTCTCTTTCTTCTCCTTCTGGTATGCCCATTATTCTTATATTGCTCTTTCTGATGGAGTCAGAAAGTTCTTGTAGAGTTCTTTCATTTCTTTTAAGTCTCAAGTCTCTTTCTTCTTCTATTTGTGTTATTTCCAGGTTTCTATCTTCGATGTCACTGATTCTTTGCTCCATCTGGTCAACTCTACTACCTAAGCTGGTTATTTCATTCTTAATTTCTTCTATTGAGTTCTTAATCTCCAGAAATTCTATTTTTTTTTTTAATTTCAATCTCTTTCATAAAATGCTCATGCTGTTGTTTGATTGTGTTTCTGAGTTCATTTAACTGCCTATCTGTGTTTCTTGTATCTCATTGAGGTTTTTCAGTATGCAACCATGAATTCTCTGTCATTTAAGTCACATATTTCTGTATCTTTAAGTGCCTTTTCTGAAAATTTTTCACTTGTTTTCTGAGCTCTCTTGTTATCTTGGTTATTCATGGTGATTACTGGTTTACTGTTTCTCTTCCTAGACATCTACAGGAGTGGCTTCTGCAACAGGTTGATAGGAAGCGATCTTTCTTTCGTTTTCCAGTACTTGTTGGTAGAATGTTTTATTTTTTCTCCGAATGCAGCTTATTTTTCTTCTCCCACACGGTAGTGCTATGTTTTCTCTGCACTATTCCAGCTTCTCACCGAATGAGGGGATTCCCTGGGAGACGGGCTTCTCCTCTGTTAATAGTTCATCTAGATCACAGGGCGCACTGTCCTGGTGGGTATGTGGAAAGCTTTTGATGTTCCAAAGCTCTTCCTGTGCCACATTCCGGGCCCGTATGTTTCAGCAGTTCTGTTTACTCCTGCAGGGATCCGCCCAGATAGATGGGGTCAGGTGCGGGGTGATTTGTGAAAGGTGGCCCAGAGCAATGGTGGCGACCACCACCGCAGCTTGTCCTGCTTCCACAGCTCCCTCCCCTTTGCCGGAACTAGTTGGGCTGTGAATTTGTGTCTGTGTTCCACAGTTCTCAAAACAGCAAATTTTCTGTTGTTTTGATCTGACACTGCTACTGTTCTGCTTCTAGCACCCGGCAGGTGGGGGCGGGGCGAGCTCTGGGAGGGTAGGGAGGGGGCGGCTAGTCTCAGTGCCTAAGGCTTCCATTCTCTGCTCAGCAGTGAGGGCTTAAACCACAGTTTTCAGCCTTCTTCACTCAGTCTTTTCTCCGAGGTCTCTGCCGTGAGTGTTGGGTTCAGCTGTGTTGTATGCTGCCCCCTCAGCCCTGTGGGCCATAAGCGGAGCCCTAGGAGTCCGAGTTCTTCCCTCTCCCACAGCTGTGGTAGTTCTGGGTTGCAGCGAGCTCGGAGCACTGAGCTAAGTCGTGTCCTGCGCTCGCAGGGCTCTGTCTCCGCACTTCTCCCTTCCCTCCTCCCCCGCTCGTGCGATTTGCTCACCTGTAGGTGATTTCGGTAGTGGGCCTCTTCGTCTTGCCTGTCTGCTGTGCAGGGAGTCCTTTGTTGTTCGATTCGTTGTAAATTCCAGGGGAGCGTTACAGAGGCTCACCTGACACCGCCATTTTTCCTCCGCTTCTCCCTATTTCCATTTCTGTAAGTTCCTCTCTGGAGACTTTTCAATTTCTTTCTGAGCTGTCTTGTTGCCTTGGTTATTCATGGTAATTACTGATTTATTATTTCTCTTCCTAGACATCTACAGGACCGGCTTCTGCAACAGGTTGATTGGAAGAGGTCTTTTGTTTTCCAGTACTTGTTGGTAAAATGTTTCATTTTTCTCTCCGACTGCAGCCTTTTTTTGTCTCTCATATGGTAGTGCTGTTTTCTCTGCACTATTCCAGCTTCTCACGCAATGCGGGGTGTGGGGACAGAGCCCCAGAAAGTAGTTTACAGACTCTCGGCCTCACGTGGAGGGGTGCTGGCTCGGGTGGTGGATGGCCGTCAGCTGTGGCTGGTTGGCCATTGGCTGTGGCCGGTTGGCCGATTGGCCACTAGTATAACTGCTGCGGCTACCGAGGAGAGCCGAGGACTGCCAATGAGAGCCGAGGACTGCCGATGAGAGTCGAGGACTGCCGAGGATTGCCGAGGAGCCGAGGAGAGTGGAAGAGAGAAGAGGAACAGAGCCGAGGAGAGCGGAGGAGAGTGGAGGATAGTCGTCGGTCGGTTGGCAGAGAAACGGACAGCAGGTCACACGTCCAGTGAACCCAGCCTCCGGTGAGACCATAGCGGTATGACTCCCCTACCTATGACTCCGTGGGTGTTCCTTTTTGGCCTCACCATATCCTGTGTTCTTGTGTGGGGAGCGGGAGCAGAGACCCCGCAGGCCACTCCGCACGATAAATGGCGCAGCGAGCAGGGTCTCCCGCACGACAGGGGGATTCCCTGGGAGACGGGCTTCTCCTCTGTTAATAGTTCACCTGGGTCACAGAGCGCAGTGTCCGTGTTGGTATACGCAGAGCTTTTGAAGTTCCAAACCTCTTCCTGCACCAGATTCAGAGCCCGTATGTTTCAGCAATTCTTTTTACTCCTGCAGTGATCTGCCCAGATAGGTAGGGCCAGGGGTGGGTGAGTTGTGAGAATTGGCCCAGAGCAATGGCGGCGACCACCACCACAGCCGGTCCTGCTCCACAGCTCCCTCCCCTTTGCTGGAAATAGTTGGGCTGCGAATCTGTGTTTGCCCGGTCCACAGTTCTCAGAACAGCAAATATTCTGTTCTTTTGACCTGACACTGCTACTGTTCCACTTCTAGCACCGGGCAGGTGGGGGCAGGGCGAGCTCTGGGAGGGTAGGGAGGGGGCGGCTAGTCTCAGTGCCTAAGGCTTCCGTTCTCTGCTCGGCAGTGAGGGCTTTAACCACCGTTTTCAGCCTTCTTCCCTGAGTCTTTGCTCCGAGGTCTCTGTCGTGAGCGTTGAGTTCAGCCGTGTTATATGCTGTCCCCTCAGCCCTGTGGCCCACAAACGGAGCCCTAGCAGTCCGAGTTCTTCCCTCTCCCACAGCTGCGGTAGCTCCGGGATACAGCGAGCTCGCGGCACTGAGCTAGGTCTGCATCCTGCGCCCCCGGAGCAGCTCTAGCTCCGCACTTCTCCTTTCCCTCCTCCCCCACTCGTGCGATTCACCCACCTTTAGGTGAATTCAGTAGTGGGCCTCTTCGTCTTGCCTGTCTGCTGTGCAGGGAGTTCTTTGTTGAGTTATAGTTGTTCCATTTGTTGTGAATTCCAGGGGAGATTTACAGAGGCTCACCTCACACTGCCATTTTGATGAGGTTGCCCTATTTTTAATTTTTTGAGAAACCGCCAAAATGTTTTCTATAGTGGCTGTATACCAATTTGCAATCCCAGCAACAATGTATGAGAGCTCCCTTTTATCCACATACTCACCAACGCTTGTTTGTTGATTACTGATGATGACCATTCTGATTGGTGTGAGGTGAAATCTCATTATGATTTTAATTTTCATTTCTCTGTTGATTAGTGATGTTGAGTATGTTTTCATATGTCTATTCGCCATGTGTATGTCCCGTTTGGAGTTTTGTTTATTCAGGTCCTCTGCCCACTTTTTAATTGGACTGTTTGTTTTTTTGGTGTTGTTTTGTGAGGTTTTTAAAAATATATAAATTTTGGATATTAACCCCTTATGACATGTATCATTGGCAAATATCTTCTCTCATTTGGTTTTGTTGATGGTTTTGTTTGCTGTGCAAAAACTTCTTAGTTTGACATAGTACCATTTGTTTATTTTTTCTTTTGTTTCCCTTGCTCAAGAAAATAGATCAGAAAAAAAAAATTACTGTCAGAGAGTATACTGCCTATGTTTTCTTCTAGTTTTATGGTTTTGGGTCTTGCATTTAAGTCTTTAATCCATTTTGATTTTTTTCATGTATATGGTGTAAGAAAGTGGTCTAATTTCATTTTTTTGCATGTATCTGTCCAGTTTTCCCAACATCATTTATTGAATAGACTGTCTTTGCTCCACTGTGTCTTCTTGCTTCCTTAGTCATAGATTAATTGACCAAATACATGGATTTATTTCTGGGCTCTGTATTCTGTTCCATTGAGCTATGTGTCTGTTTTTGTGCCAATACCATGCTGTTTTGATTACTATGTCTTTGTAGTATGATTTGATGTCAGGTAGCATGATACCTCTAACTTTGTTCTGCTTTCTCAAGATTGCTCTGGTTATTTGGCATCTTTTGTGGATGCATATAAATTTTAAGATTATTTGTTCTAGTTCTGTGAAAAATGCCATTGGTATTTTGATAGAGATTGTATTGAACCTATAGATTGCTTTGGGTAGTATGGACATTTTAACGATGTTAATGCTTTCTATCCATGAGCTCAGTAAACGCTTCCATTTATTAAATGTATCTATTTCAGTGTCTTTCTTCAGTGTTTTCTGACTACAGGTCTTTTACCTCCTTAGTTAAATTTATGCGTAGGTATTTTATTTTTTATGCAATTGTAAATGGGGAAATTCCTGCTCTTTAAATATGTCTGCATTTTTTCATAATAAAAGCAATACACCTGGATGACTTCTATTTTCTTCTAGATCCATGTTAATATTTTAAATTTTTCTATAACAAACACATATTTAATTTTATTATTAAAATATTTTTACAAGTTCCCAAAGAATGTTTGTTCAAAGTATGGAAAAGTAGAAAAGATTTAAAAGAACCCGAAGCCCCATTATCTAAATGTAACCACTGTTAATATTTTGGTATCTTTACTTCCGGTCTTATTTCCATATAAAACTTTTATTTAAAAAAAAAAAAAAACCCTCAAAAAACAAAAACAAAACAAAATAGAAAAAGCTCAACACATGTAGAACATTTTGTGACACTTAGCATTGGGTCAATAGTCATTTTCTCGTGCATTATAATTTCTCTGTAAGTAGTATTTTAATTTAGTTGCATTTATGGTTGTGTGGGTGCAAACAAAATTACTTAGGCATTTCTCCACTCTTGGGAATTTAAATTATATGCAACACTCTGCTATTTTAAATGATGGTGTGATTAAAATTTCTGATACATAAGTCTTCTGTTGGGATCTTTTGGTCTCTTTCCTGGAGGCTCACTTGCCAGTTTTCCTCCTGGGGGGTGAGGGTGAGGGAAAGGCCAGGCTGCCAGTACAGGGGAAGGCAGAGAGTGGCAAGCACTATGCATACTTGCCCTTGATCCCCCAGTTTTTGGTGTGTAATCTGCTGTCCTAATTTCTGTGCTGTTTCTGAAGACCCTTTGACTCTCTCCAGGGAAAGAACCTCTGATCTTTCGTTGAGTCTTGGACAGCCATCACATGGCCATTACATGCCTGTGAAGAGCGAAGGGGGCATCTGGGATCCAATTGCTTTTTAAAATGAACCTTTAAGACTCATCCTTGGGGCGGCCGGTTGGCTCAGTGGTTAGAGCGAAGTGCTCATAACACCAAGGTTGCAGGTTCAATTGCAAAATGGGCCAGTGAGCTGCACCCTCCACAACTAGATTGAAGACAACTTGACCTGGATCTGAGCTGCACCCTCCACAACTAGACTGAAAACAATGACTTGACTTGGAGCTGAGCTGCACCCCCCACAATAGATTGAAAAACAACGACTTGACATGAAGCTTATGGGTCCTGGAAAAACACACTGTTCCCCAATAAATAAAAAATCCTCATCCTTATTTTAGCCACCTCTTCCCTCTCACCTCCTTAGGGACTTAGTGCCACAAATTCCTCAAACTTTTGAGAGATTTGGGGTACAAATTGGGATGGTTCTCAGTATCCTTTGCTGCCAGCTTAGGATTCAGTTCTTTTGGTCCTGCTGTTATTTGCTTTCCAGCGCTCAAAATTTTGTTTCTACTTTTCTCCTCTCTCATATCCCCGTGTGGTAGTTTATGCCTATTGAAAATTCCACTGACTCTCATTTTAGTAGGGGTTACAAATGTTCAATCTGTAATTTTTAGCAGTCAGTCTGTGAATAAATCTCTCTGCATTCTTGATTACTTCCTTTGGATAGCATCCCAGAAGTGAAATTATTGGGTAGAGTGAACAATTTTTTTTGAGGCTCTTGATGAACTTTGCCAAATTGCTTTTCAATAAGATTATATTCTCACCAAGTTTCCATGACTTGCCTCTTTTCCTAAATTTTTGCCTGCCTTGGGTAGGATCATTAAAAAAATAAAATATGAAAATATGTTATTTTGACAAGGGGAATATTAACTCACTGTTGGTACAATTACCCCTAAAGAATGATTTTTCATGGAGAAGCTCCAGGTAGGGGCATGAAGCAGAGAGGTGGATTCAGCTAAATGCCAGGGGTTATGGAGGTGTGAAGGGGGATTGTTACTCAGGCTAGATGACCTGTCTACACTAGGCATGGTGGTTTGTGTGTAGAAAAGATGTGGAATCAGAAGTGAGCAGGTGATCCCCAGGCCTCTACTGCCTTCCAGTATGGTAGGAGCTGTTCTGGTTCTAGAACAGACATATTCACTTGGGCAGACTGAATACGAGAGAAGGAGAAAAAGAGCAGTAACCATGAAAATGTTGCAGTGGTACTTCTATTCATTAAGCATCACCCTAGAATAAGCCTCAAATGGGAGACCTGAGTCTTCCTTTTAATCCAACTAAGTTCCCACATGTTTCTCTTAGTTGGGATCATCTTGTCACACAGGTAATGCTACTATTTTCCCTTCATAATTATATTAGTAAGTATGTTGTGGCAAGATAATTTGAGACTATGCAACCATCTTATTTCTCATATTTTCATCTATTAGTTTTAGCCCCTATTGATGTTTCTTGCCTGCAACAATTATTACTGTCATGTTTGCCAAGTGGTTATTTTCCACTCCCTTTGGTTTACATTTATTAATCGGGATTCTACTGTAGAAAAGAACGCTTGCTTCCCCCATTTATTTATGTATATGGTCATTTACTTATGTCAGTATGGTCTCATAAGAATTTACTTTATTCTATGAGTTGTAACCCATTGCTATCATTATTTATTTGGTAGCTCAAATTGTCCCACATTTGGCTATTGGGAACCCCTTCAAGTTGGCTGCAATGTTCTTTTGACAGGCTCCCAAAATTTTTTGAGAAGTTACTTCTTTTCTGGCAACGCAAGATTATTCCAGGCTTCTCTAGTACTTTCTCTTTGCTAGTCTTGGAATCAGCCATTTTCCCAAAGAGTTATGGTTTCTTTTATTGGAGAAACCAAAACCTGGGCATGAGGTACTGAGGTGTCACTGCTTGTAGGCACTCTCAGAGACAGAGCTAGGAAATATGTTTCTATACACTCACATCTGTTTCTATTTCTGTATCTACCTATCATCATCTATTTATCTATCATCACCATCTATCTATCAATCATCTATATAAAATCCCAAGTGCAGAGGGTTACATCCCATTCTAGTCTAACAACGCAGCGTTCAACTTTGTCTTCCCTCTTTCCTTACTTGTAACTTCTTTCTCCAACAGTGAGAAACCTCTCTTATTATCCACAATATATTTCGTTTCTTAATAAAAGTTTTATATGGAAATAAGACCAGAAGTAAAGATACCAAAACATTAACAGTGGTTACATTTAGATAATGGGGCTTCGGGTTCTTTTAAAAATCTTTTCTACTTTTCCATACTTGAACAAACATTCTTTGGGAACTTGCAAAATATTTTAATAATAAAATTAAATATGTGTTTGTTATAGAAAAATTTAAAATATTAACATGGATCTAGAAGAAAATAGAAGTCATCCAGGTGTATTGCTTTTATTATGAAAAAATGCAGACATATTTAAAGAGCAGGAATTTCCCCATTTACAATTGCATAAAAAATAAAATACCTAAAAAAAATAAAATAAAAAAATAAAAAAAATAAAATACCTACGAATAAATTTAACTAAGGAGGTAAAAGACCTGTAGTCAGAAAACACTGAAGAAAGACACTGAAATAGATACATTTAATAAATGGAAGCGTTTACTGAGCTCATGGATAGAAAGCATTAACATCGTTAAAATGTCCATACTACCCAAAGCAATCTATAGGTTCAATACAATCTCTATCAAAATACCAATGGCATTTTTCACAGAACTAGAACAAATAATCTTAAAATTTATATGCATCCACAAAAGATGCCAAATAACCAGAGCAATCTTGAGAAAGCAGAACAAAGTTAGAGGTATCATGCTACCTGACATCAAATCATACTACAAAGACATAGTAATCAAAACAGCATGGTATTGGCACAAAAACAGACACATAGCTCAATGGAACAGAATACAGAGCCCAGAAATAAATCCATGTATTTGGTCAATTAATCTATGACTAAGGAAGCAAGAAGACACAGTGGAGCAAAGACAGTCTATTCAATAAATGATGTTGGGAAAACTGGACAGATACATGCAAAAAAATGAAATTAGACCACTTTCTTACACCATATACATGAAAAAATTCAAAATGGATTAAAGACTTAAATGCAAGACCCAAAACCATAAAACTAGAAGAAAACATAGACAGTAAACTCTCTGACAGTAATATTTTTTTTCTTACCTATTTTCTTGAGCAAGGGTGGAGGGCCAGGCTGGGAAGGCAAGAGTAGTGGCTGCCCAACTGCCATTCATGGTCAGCCCAGAGTCTAGATAGTGGGAGGGAAGAAAATGGCCCAAGTCAGATTGTCTAGCAGCCTATGGAATCCTGGTGGTTCCTCTGGAATGGAGTGCTGGTTTGGGGCAGGGATCAGGGTCCCTCCCAAGAAGCTGCAGCACTCAACCTTGGCTGTGTGAGGAGCCCTTTCTGCCAGGAGACCCTCTGCTTTTTCCCTACGTTTGCCTTCAAATGTCCATATGTGCCAGGCTCTTGAGAGACATTGTATTATTTAAACAGGACAATACCCCTGAGAAGGTGAAGATTTTTCTCCCCATTTTATGGATGAGGAAAGTGAGGCTCAGACAGGTTAAGCAACTTGCCCAAGGTTACACAATAGCCAGCAGAGTCATGACTTGAAACCAGGTCTGTCTGATTCCAGGGCTCTGGATCTTTCCCCCCAAATCCCACAAATCCAAAAAAGTATTTATCTTAACTCTAGGAGAAATGTTCAGGCTCATTGAATCACTTAGAGGTAGAAGTCAGATGCTATAGGGAAGGACCTAGAAAGCAAGAAAACTGAAAATTGTTGCTTTGAGCAAATCACTTGAACAAGTTTCTTCATTTGAAAAGTTAAGAGTTTGCCCACAGGGCTCTTGTTATGCCCACCTAGTAGCTGCAGTCAGTGAGGTCTGTTCTCATAGGTCAGTTCCTTTGCCATGGTGGTGGTTAAATATTTTATATATCACCTACTCTTCTTGATTGTGGTGTTCAAGTTAGACCCCAGTAAACCCCAAGAACGCTCTATGCAGAGGTTAAGAAGAATTAGTATTCTCAAGCACCCAAGGCCAGCTTTGTGGGCATGCAATGTATGCAATCCCAGAGGGCCTGTGCTTAGTTTTGTGCTCTGCTGTCCCAGTCTTGCAGTTCTTAATAACAGGTGGCCCCACATGTTCATTTTGCACTGGGCCCCACAAATTATTAGTCAGTCCTTGTGGGCCAGAAGGAAGTGACTGTCAAAACTTAGAACAATAATACGTCCAATCAGATTCCAGATGACTGAATATGTCATGATGATTTTGTTCTGGTTGAAGTCTCTTGAGTGTTGATTCACCTGTCTTCTGGTTGTTGAGGGGAAAGAGCTGTTCTCAAGGAAGTGGCTGTGTTGTGTATATGACAAGCATAGTGTCTTAACCCATTGGGATTACTAGAACAAAATACCACAAACTGAGTGGTTTATAAGCAACATACATTTATTTCTAACAGTTCTGGAGACTGGGAAGTCCAAGACCAAGGCACTGGCAGATTCAGTCTGGTAAGGGCCCACTTCCTGGTTCATCGCCTATACCTTCTCAATGTGTCCTCAAATGGAAAAAAAGGGCCAGGGAGCTCTCTGGGGCCTCTTTTTTGAGGGCACTAATCCCATTTTGAGGGCTCCACCCTCATGACCTAATCACCTCCTGAAAGCCCCACCTCCTACTACCTTCGCCTTAAGGGTTAGGATTTCAATATACTAATTTTGGGGAGACACAGACATTCAGTCTACAGCACATGGTGTATGAAAAACAGCAAGGAAAAAGGGCTAAAGAATGCAGTCATCCTCAGCAAGAACATTTTCCAAGCACCTGCTCTGTGCCCAGTTCTGTTCTGGTTGCTATGGGAACACAGAAGCCCTATGCTGCCACCGTTCTCTGGGATCCCCTAGCATGATGGGAAAGTAGGACAGATCTCTCTAGAATACCCCTTGGGATTAGCTTCAAATGTGACACAGACCTGTGGCTCAGGGTACAGAGATGGAATTCAGAAAGGGCTCGCTGGAGGTTGCACTGTCAGGAAAAGCTTGTGTTCAAAGTAGAACCTCAGAAAGGTCTTAAATGATGCACAGGACTTAGTAAGTGGAGGAACGGAACCATACAAGCCACAGCCTTGGGTATAGATGCTAACATATTCCTTCATGTTGGGTCTGACTTTTGAATCCAACAGACTGGAGTTAAGGAGTACTGCAGGTTGGGTTCTTTGGAAGTGGACACTAAGATGGAGTTTGGGGTACATGTGGCATCCTGTGGCTGCTATAACAAATTACTACAAAGTGTGTGGCTTGAAATAATAGGCATTTATCCTCTCACAGTTCTGAAGGTCAGATGTCTAAGATCAGTTTCACTAGGCTGACAAGAAGGTGTTGGGAAGGGTGGTCAATCCTCACCGTCCGGATCAGGCCAGAAGGCAACTGCCTGAGACTCTTCCAGAAGCTTGTGCCTGTCATCCTCACTGTCATGGCTGCCCCATGGATAGTGCCTGGAAACATTCAAAAGGCAAATCCCACAGGCAACCTAATGCACCATAAAATAAGACATTTTCGGCCCAACTTTAAACGTGAGTGAAGGTACCAGAATTGGGTAGACCAGCGCGAGAGTCAGAGGCTGAAGCAGGAGGCAACAGGAATGTAGACTGGTAGCAAGAGTTCTGGAACTATCCCAGCAAGTTACTCTTCCTCCCTGGGCCTCAGTTTCCCCATTTGCTGTGTAAAGCCTGTTAAGCTAGGCACTGTGACCTAATGGTGGTGATTCAGAGGTAGAAAAGAGAGACCAACTGAGAGGTCCCTAGGGGTAGAGGGTTGGCAGAGAGGTTAGGCAAAGGTCCGAAGAGCCCCCACTAATGTTTGAGGGGCCGGGGCAAGAATATACATGAAGGCCCTCATATGATGTGGCTCAATATATTAAAGGTATAAAGCAAACTAACAAACTGTTAGATAAAATATGTTCTGTTGGCTGACCTTGAAAATAATTTTTTATAATGACCTGTAAGGCCACATTTGAATGAAAATTCTTGGACTCCTTAGAGTCCTGCATTGGAGGCCACTGTGTGTGTGGAGAGAGCTGGCCTGGTCCTGGCAATGGCTGCAATGAGACCTCCTGCTCCAGGATGAGGAACTGGCTAAGTGTCTCTCGCTGAGCTTTGAAATCTGTCTTTGCAGCTGGGCCAAGGCCGCACTTCCCACTAGATGTTCCCTGCAGCAGGAGTATAAGGGCTGCCCATTCTTGGGAGACTTGGGACTCATCTGATGGCTGGCTGTGGCTCGAGGACACTCTGACAGCTTTGCTGAAGTTTTCTTCCATTGTGCAGAGCGCAGTTTAGGATACTCCCACCTGACCTTCTCTCCCTCCCTAAGCCTCAGACTTGCAGCCCAGCCTGCTAGGTCTCTCAACCGTCTCTGGCTCCCTTCTTCTTTTCTTCCACACAGGCATCTTACTTAATACAATCCTTGTCCATTTCATCCTGTCTTGACATGTATTTCTCAGTGGACCTGGATGAACACATTAACCCCCAGCCTCGCCCCACTTCTTGTTCCTGGCTCCTTACCACACCATGAGGTGCTTTACTCGCACACGTATGGGGCCCTAGGCACCCAGAGCATGGTCCTGTCCATGTGTGCCCTTGGCCTGAAGACTTCTTACCCTGGAGTTTTGTGAGGAGTGTGGAAGAAGGGCTAGTACAGGGGCACAGGGAGCAGGAAGGAGTCCTTTTTGTCTGAGTCTAATGTGCTACTGGCCAGGGGCCTCAACTTCCCATGGCTTTCCCTTCATGCCAATCCCTTAACCTCCATGGCTCTGTCTCATTCACCCTACCTGTGCACACTTTTGGAACACAGTTTATAACCACCTGGGCTGTGGGTGGGAAGCATATGTCCCTGGCCCTTCACATCTCTGTCTTCTTTACTAACTTGAGAGTCTGGTGGAGAACAGAGGAAACTGAGACTCAGAGGTTAAGTGAGTGTCCACCCCTGGGCTCTTCGATGACATCCCAGCCAGAGGGAGCAACCACACCGTGTTGCACAACTGCCCTCTGATCATTGGAATGTTCCTCAGTCCCTGGGAAATGAATGTGCGTTTCTCCTAATGTCTAAAATGGAGCTGCTTCTTTCAACCTTGCAACAACCCAACTGGGGACTGGAGAGCCAAGGATGTTGTCCCCAGAAGCCAGCCAGTCTCTAGCCCCTCAGAACTTATCATTATACTTGCAGTCTGGGTAGCGGTAGGCAAACCTGGGGTCACAGGTTCTCAGGAGTCTCAAGATGTCCTTCAGCTGGCTGGCAGCCCCAAGGACTTCAGGGTCTGGGCGGGCACCCTCCCCACACTGAACGAGGAGGGCATCTATCTGCTCCTGCACTGGGGAAGGGAACTTCCCTTGGAGAAGTTGAGGCAGCACCTGCCGACACACCAGCACCAGGCTCTGTTTCTCAGGGATGGTGTCACAGGCAGGCAGCTCAGTCTGGCAGCCAGCAACCAAGCAGCTAAAGATGTCTTTATTCTCTCCTGCCATGGTGGCTGTTTGGGTACCTAGAAGGGAAATAGGAAATGTTACACACCTGACAACCTGTTCTTCTTGGGGGAGGCACCACTAATTAGAATTGCTGGGCAAAGTGTTTTGGTCTCCTAGCATCTCCTGCCACCAGGAGGTTTAGGGCTCAGGGACCCCATGAACCCTGCTGAGAACAACATGGGAGGAAATCTCTCTGCTACAATAAGTTGAGGCATGGGCATGGAAATCACACTTATCCCTAGCAGAAGTTGGGCTTATAATTGTAGGGTTCGCCTCTATATTGTGATTCTCCCATTTTTATTACTGAATTAGGGAACTCAGGAAATTACTAGGACCAGATTCATTTGCCCTTTTTAAATACAAAGTCAGGAGAAAGAACAGGTAATCTAGAATATGCATTCAATGGGTTGTAGTGGGACTGACATTCAGTGGAGTACATATTCTGAATATTCTGGAATCAGCCCTATTTCTTCTAATAAAGGCAAAGCAGGAAATGAGTAATTTGGTTTAATTGGTCTATCTTTGTAGGCCTTCTCATATAAAAAATCCTCTGTCCTATTATTGGGCTCAGAACATTTGGTCACCATTAAAGATTGGGATGTTCAGAGGGCTCCAGAACCCCGGATGAGTCTATGCACACAGTGAGAAATATGATTCACTCATATATCTCATGTGGTGCCATGCTTTTAAATTTAAACTTTATAAAAAGCAAAGGTGCCAAAATGGATTGCAAAATGTACAAGTGAATCAGCCAGATAGTTAAGTTTCAGATAAAGACTGAAAGCATCTGATGAGAAAGGCACTGAGGGGGAGATGGATCCAGGGGTGGTGTGTGTGAGGAGGAGCAGGGCAAGTCCTCGGACCACACAGACTGAATTGGACAACAACAGTGCCCTTGGAGCCATGCCACCATGCAAAATGCCCCCCATGGACAAGGTCAGTGCCAGTTCCCCTTTGGAGATGAAATTGGAGCAGAGACTCTAAAGGGGGAGAGGGACTTTGACATGAACTTGAGCTGCTCTCACTGTGACACCCGGAGACTGGAAAGGCCCAGTGGTGCTACCCCCAGTCACCTCTCCAAGCTCCTGTCACCCTGATTTCCCCTTTGACAGATGCTCAGCCGGGCCCATGCTGGGTACCTTCCTGCTTGTCGATGACGCCCAGGGCACTGGCATCCCGGATGAACAGATGCCCGTTGTTAAAGATGCCAAACATAGCAGCATCCACATGGGTGAAGTAGAGGAAGTAGTTCAAATCGTTGCTCCTCAGAGACTCCAGGACCCCAAGGAGCTGGTAGGCCAGGTCTGCCGCCTGGTCTGGGGGTGCACCATAGGATTCCTGCAGTGGGCTGGTACTGGTACTGACCAGGAATCGGCCACAGGAGCCCAGGTACTTGGGCAGCGGCCATCCCTCAGCACCAGGGAAAATCTGCCATGCCGGGAAGAGGAGGCATTAGAGGATTAGAGAGAAAAAAACTCACAGAGACAGCTCTCTCTCTCTCTCTCTCTCTCTCTCTCTCTCTCTCTCTCTCTCTCTCTCTCTCTCTCTCCTCTCGGTGTAAGCACACAGAAAGATCAGCCTTAAACAGGTACCCTCCATCTCAAAACATATCAGCAAAGTGTCCCTCAACCTTTTCTATACCTCTTGGAACAAGGCAATGCCCCCATCCCTGTCCCTTTACCCCCCACCCACCCTTTTTTAAATGAAGAGATTCAGAAAAGGAAGCTCTTTCCACGCAGTGGATTGCATTGCAACAGAGTGTCCCCAAGCGAGGTAAGAGAATGCTAAAGCACTTGCCAGGATTTTAGATGGGATTCAAATTCAGGGGACTATGTTTATTTTAAGAGTCTGTAGTTGAAAAAATATGACTAGTATTTGAGATTTAACAGATATCACTGCATAGGAAGAGGCCATGGGGAGAAAAAGAGGGTCAACTTAAGGCTGATTTAGGGAAAAATATTTTTAAAAACAACAGTGTAGGCACCAGGTTCTGCAATAGGCCACAAATCCTGAAGGCTCCCCTTGGGTGACACCAGTTTTGGGAACCATTGTACTGGCCCAGAGTCTCTGTCCTCTCTCCTCTCTCCTGTCTTGTTGACCACTGTATCCCTAGGCTCTAGTGCACCTTCATTTATTTGACCATTCCCCTATTGCTGGGCATTTAGGTTGCTTCCAGTTTGTTTTTTTCCTCCTTTCCAACCATAGCTGCAGGACACATCTCCCAGAGGTCATTCTTTGGCTATTTCCTTACCACTCAGGCTTGCTCAAATCTTACTGATCTTTGAGGCACAGGTCAGAGTTGACCTCCTTCACAGAGCCCTTCGGTGCTGCCACAGGCAGTGAAGGTGGCTGTTGTCCCCCTACTGGCTCTCACACCTCTTTTCTCTACAGCAACCACAGCACTTTGCCCCTACAGAATCCAAGCATATTTACTGAATGCCACAAAGGTACTAACATGGGTCGGTGGCCCCAAGGGGAGCAGTAAAGGGGGAGAGAGCTCAACCCAAGGCATCCCCCCTTGGAGTCTAACATGAATGTCCTCCCTGGATGGGCTTTCTAGGGTCTCTGTGTACCTGTAGGAGGATGGGATGCGTGTTGACAGCCAGTGTGTAGAGCAGACGCAGCTTGTCGCGGTCTGTGAAGTGGTCCATGAAGATGCTACCAGCGTCGGCCACCTCAGCGTAGCGCCGGACTACGCGGTCCAGGAGTCGCTGCGAGGGACAGCGCAGGAGGGGGCTAGGCAGGCCCTGCGGGGGGCGGTGAGAGAGACCCCGAAGGGTGCTGAACGCTTGTGGGGCACCTGCAGTACAGGGCACTGGAAGGCCCTGCTGATGGGGTCATCTTGGGGTGGGAGGGCCAAGTGGGTCCTGGGAGTGCAGGAAGCAGACTGATAGCTAGGGGGGGGGGAGGGGTGAGCGAGGGAGGGAAGGAGAAGACACTCAGGGTAGAGGAGAGGACAGCAAACTTCTGGGGGCCGGGTGGAAGGGGGGCAAGCAGGCTACCTGGAAGGGAGATGGGGGTAGGAGTTACAGGAGAGGAGAGGAGAGGCCTTAGGAGCTGAGGAGAAGGGTGGGGAAGGGAGGCTCCCGAAGCCAAGAAGAAGGGCCTGAGAAATCCTGGGGGCAGGGGAGGAGGGCACTGAGCATGCTGGGCACCCCCAGTCAGAGTCTTGGAGTGCCTGTCTGCGTACCCACCCATCGTTGCGACCCCACTCTGCCCTTACACACAGAGCTGATTTCAGGCTGAGTTAATCAGCTTGGCCCCTTGCGATTGGCCTTCCCAATTCCTTCCACCATTTCACTCAGATGTCACCACAGTTATGATACTACATGTGATCATCTTTATGTGTGTTGCTTTGTTTTTCTTGGGATAAAAGTGGGAGATACACACCTAGGTTTACTTTCCATGACCTAGCTCTCTCCTGTACCTTTCTCCTCAAGCTGAACAAAAACAATGAACCTACTAATAAAAGAAAAGAAACATAGTTAAGAACAGGGCCCTGGGGCCCAGTCTGCCAGAATTCAACCCGGGCTCCCAGGTACCAGCTAGCTGTGTGACCTTGGACAAGTTATTTAGTCTCTCTGTACCTCAGGTTCCAGTCTAAAGTGAGAATGCCAGTAATAGCACCCTAAGAGGTCATGAGGATCAAATAAATTAATAGATGTAAAATACTAGAACAGTATCTGGTGATCAGTAAGCATTCAATAAATGCTATCTGCTCTTTTTTTTTTCTTATTGGGGAAGGGGAACAGGACTTTATTGGGGAAGAGTGGGTACTTCCAGGACTTTTTCCAAGTCAAGTTGTTGTCCTTTCAGTCTTAGTTGTGGAGGGCGCAGCTCAGCTCCAGGTCCAGTTGCCGTTTCCTAGTTGCAGGGGGCACAGCCCACCATCCCTTGCGGGAGTCAAACCGGCAACCTTGTGGTTGAGAGGATGCGCTCCAACCAACTGAGCCATCTGGGAGGCAGCTCAGCTCAAGGTGCTGTGTTCAATCTTAGTTGTAGGGGGAAGAGCCCACCATCCCTTGTGGGAGTCGAGGAATTGAACTGGCAACCTTGTGGTTGAGAGCCCACTGGGCCATGTGGGAATCGAACCGGCAGCCTTCGGAGTTAAGAGCATGGAGCTCTAACCACCTGAGCCACTGGGCCGGCCTGGAGTTTAAACTTCTTTTTTTTTTTTTTTTTAATTGTATTTTATTAAATTTATTGGGGTGACAACTGTTAGTAAAATTACATAGATTTCAGGTGTACAATTCTGTATTACCTCATCTATAAATCCCATTGTGTGTTCATCACCCAGAATCAGTTCTCCTTCCATCACCATATATTCGATCCCCCTTACCCTCATCTCCCGTAAGAGCAGATAGGGCCGGTTGGGTGGCTCAGGCACTGGATGAGCTCCTGTACTCCCCAGGGAGGGAAGGGGTCTGATCAGGATTCTGAAGTGACTTGAATCTGAACGGCACCTTCCACAAGTAAGATTGAAAGGACAACAACTTGACTTGGAAAAAAGTCCTGGAAGTACACACTGTTCCTCAATAAAGTCCTGTACCCCTTCCCCAATAAAAAAAAATCTTTAAAAAACAAACAAACAAACAAACAAAAAACTCAATAATAAAAATACAAGTAGCCCCCCCCCCCCAAAAAAAAAGTTTAAACTCCCAGCACAGAAAATAGTGGTGATAGCCAATGATATTAAGTTGATGCAAAAGTTATTGAGGTTTTTGCAATTATTTTTAGCCTTTTAAACTGCAATTACATTTGCACCAACCTAATAGCAATGACAGCAATACTCAGACTTAATGAGTGAGAACAGGAGACTGCCTAGGGGAGGCTCTGGCTGAGTGAGCTGTTGGAGTAGGTGGCTAAGGGCAGTCTCCTGAGCCCTGGATACCCCAGCACGGAGCAGGAAAAACAGCCTGGAGTCCTCAATCTCCCCAGTGGGAACTCAGGAGGGTGGAAAGACTTCTGGGAGGCTCGAGGTCAGAGCTTGGAGTTTGGAGACGGTGTGGACAGGCCAAAATTATAGGATGTCCAAACATCCTGGTTTGCCTGGGACTGAGGGTTTTCTGGGACATGGTCCTTTCAGTGCGAAAAGTGGGAAACTGAGATGCTTGGTCACACTACCACAGGGTCACAGCTGGACCATGGCCTTGGACAGAGTATGTTTCTGTTTCCGGATGAGGACCAGAACAGACTGGCAGGGGCCAGCATGGATACTTGTCAAACTACCAGGACCTGGGCATTGGATGAGCTCCTGTACTCCCCAGGGAGGGAAGGGGTCTGATCAGGATTCTGAAGTGACTGGGCATGCTGGGATGTGACTGAGGTTGCCTGACAGTGTGTAGATGATGCTTTCCACTAACCAGAGGAGTGGGAGCACAAGAGCTTAGCTCAGGGAGAGAAAATTAAGGAACATTCCATTTTTATGCCTCTGTGAGTGTCCAATTCATGTATGCTCCATCCTTTGGGAATTTTATAGATGAGAGGAGACCCAGGCAGTGGGCTAGGTATTTCATGTGCTCATGTAATCCTCCTGGGCACCCCACAAGGTGGGTCCTGTTATGAGCCTCATTTTGCAACTGAGGAATTGGAAGTTTTCAGAGTGTTGGTAAAGGCTGAAGGGCTGGATTCGGGATTTGAACCTGTTATGGTCTGCATGTTTGTGTCTCTCCCAAAATGCATATGTTTAAACCCTAAACCCCAATGTGATAGTATTTGGATATGGGACCTTTGGGAGATAACTAGGTCATGAGCGTAGAGCCCTCATGATGGGACCAGTGCCCTTATAGGAAGAGACATCACCTAGTTATCTCCCAAAGAGATAACTTTGTCTCTGCTCTCCACCACATGAAGACACTACGAGAAGATAGCCATCTGCAAACCAGGAATAGAGCCTTCACCAGGAACCAAATTGGCTGGCATTTTGATCTTGGACTTCCCAGCCTCCAGAACTGTGAAAAATAAATTTGTGTTTAAGCCACCCAGTCTGTGGTATTCTGTTATAGCAGCCTGAGACAGAACCCAATCTGTTGGATTCTAATATCCATGCTTTCTCCCCTGTAATAGGTCCTGCCCTGCCCCCAGCACCATAAGCTACCCAGGTGGAGACCATAGAAGATGATTTGAAGCTGTGAGAAGCTCTCTTTGCTTCTGATTGTCTTTCCTACACAGCTTGAAATTCCATCTTATAGATAATCATTGGCAGTGAGGGAGGTAAGTAATTTCTTCTTTTCTTTTCCAAGAACCACTCTTAAATGAAAATATGTCTCGGAGAGGTAGGACACAAAGTGGCCATAACAACAACCATAATAATTAGTAATAATTATTGCTTACTATACAACAGGAACTGTTCTAAGCCCCTCACAGGTAGTATATTCTTTCATTTACTCCTCACAAGAACCTAAAGAGTTAGGTATTATTATTGCTCCCAATTTATAGATGGAAAAACTGAGGGTTAGAGAAATTAGGTGAGTTGCTTTAGGTCACATATACCTAACATTTCTACTAGGACAGTACACAAGGTGAGAAGTAGCTGGAGACTGGCAGGGCCTGCATTCTTACCTTTACTGGGGATGGAACCCTGAAGTTAGCTGAGATTAGGGCACTCATTCATTCATTCATTCATCTACCAGTGTTTGCAGAGAATCTACCAAGGACCAGACCATATTCTGGTCACTGCGCATATGAAGGGGAACTAAACAGGCCCTGCTCTTCCAGGGCCTCTTGGGTCGGGGAAACCATCAAGTGCCCAGCAGTTACAATGTGGTACAGGGAGAAACGTGACTGGGGTGAAGTCAGGGAGCTATGGGAGACATGGGCACAGGGCCACATTATAACTCTTGTAAGTCTCAGTATTTTTGCCTTCATGGGCCCTTTCCTCTATAAAAACATATTTGAAATTATATTTTGCAACTGCATTGGTATAAAGACACATTTATTATTATTTTATATTCAAACATTTTCTTGGACCTAAAAGTTTAGTTTTTTTCCTCTGCTTTTAAAAGAAATCAAAACATTTGCATGGACGTCTCAAAGGCTTCTTGGAAGATAGTGAAATATAGGCTAAGGCCAGAAGCATGGGTAGAGTGAACCTGCAAAGATGGTGGGAGGGAATTTTATGCAGAGGGAGCAGTACATGCAAAAACTTTGAGATGAGAGTGAGTATGCTGGAAACGACAAGTAGGTTAGTACTCCTTGAAAGAGTATCGCTAGACAGAGTGGACAGAGAAGAAGCCCAGATAGGAGGAACATTGGAGTCATTGTAAGGAATTTTTATCAGGGGAGTGATATGTTCAGATATACATTTGAGGAAATGATTCTAGGTGCAGTGTGGAGAATAAATTCAGAGGAGCATAGCCAATACTGCTAGTTACTGATCTTTGGATTTTAGTGAGGCATATGGCTGCCCAGAATTAAAGATTCCATTCTCAGCTTGCTTTGCAGCTAGCTAGGTGTGGTAATGTGACTAGGTACTGGTCAATAGAGATATAAGTAGAAATTTCTGGGAAGGGTCCTTAAAGGGAGAGGATGTATCCTTTTTCTCTCCTTCTTCTTTCCTAGCTGGAAGTGATGGCTGGTGCTTGGGCAACCATCTTGGACCAGGGAATGCTAAGGGTTGTGGAGAAGCCAAATGAAAGTAGCCTGGATTCCTGACAATAATGGAGGCACTATGTCAGCCCTGGACAGCTATATATCAATTTCTTTTATGTACAATAGAAGAATATTTTGATCTTGTTTAAGCTACTGTTACTGGAATTTTTTGTCACATGCAACTGAACCCAATCCTAAATGTCGCAGGAGGAAAAGTGGAGGCAGGAAGGTAGTGAGGGTGATGCAATGATCCAGGTGTGAGATGACAGAATGAAAAGGTTTATAACTATTGCAATATAATTTGTATTTTATGCAATTAGAAGCTTTATTTTGAAAAGGAATCCATAGGGCTCAACAGACTGCCAAAGAGGTCCATGGCACAAAAAGGGCAAGGAACCTCCAGGGACTTCAGGAGAGGCTTCAAAGAGGAGACATTTAAATTTAGTTCTGAAAGACAAGTTGAAGTTCCTGAGGTAGATGAGCTGGGGAACATCAGCACTGGTACTCCATTAGAGGAAGTGCCAGTAACTCCGTTCTGCTGTATAAGGGGAAAGAGAGTGAGCTGAAGGGATTCTAAGTAGAGAAGATCACAAGAAACCCTGGAGAAAATCAAAATGTAAGGAGTAGGCAGAGGAAGAAGGAAGGCCAGAGATGTTTGAAAAGCAACTTTTGAGAATTAGAGGTAAAAGCACGAAAGAGTGATGTTTAGAAAATCAAGGGAGGAAAGTTTCAAGGACAGGCTATGTTAGGAAGCTTTCAGCTGGAACAACCCAGCAGCTTAAATAGTAAGGAGAATTCTCTCACATAGTCCAGAGGAAGGGTGGACTCCTGTGGGTCAGCGATGCCATCAAGGACTCAGTCTCTTTTTGGCTTTCAACAGTAAGATTTCAACAGTAAGACTGATTCCCCTATGGTTGCAAGATGACTGCCTGTAACACATACTTTCCCATTCACTAAAACAAGAGAAAGCGATCGTGCACTCTTGATGGTAGAATGTGGACATCTGGTGAACTTCTCTGTCATTTCACAGACAGCTAACCTCTTTCCCAGAAAGTTTTCGTTGGTAAAAGCCCAAAGTATTACCTTTTAAAAAGGGCTGTGCTACTCTAATAAGGGTGCTCCAGACGCCCAGACAACCTTCAAAACCCAAACAAATGAATCTCTCAGGAGGGTTGGAGGAGAGATGCCTTACTGACCCTCCAATCCCATCACAGAGCCTGCTTTGCCTTTTTGAAGGTTTGAAGTTCTCTTCCAGAGAGCCAGGAGAGCTCAAGCTGGAGGAGGAATTGGGAGCAGCAAGTTGCAGCTGCAAAGGCATTGGCTGTCCAAGGGATACTGACTCAGGTTGGCTATTAACCTCATGCTGCGTCTCAGGGTGACATGAACAAAAGGAAAGCTGAACTCCTAGATGCCTCCATTTTTATACTTCTTATGTTGGGTCAGGGATGGATGAAGGCACTAGGATTGCCTCTTTGGTTATTTTAGCCAGGAAAAGGTACCAGAAGTCATGCTGCCGAATAGTCCACTTTCACATGGTGGAAGGACTAGAGAAGTTATTCAAATTCTGTGCTACTGCCTGTCCTGCTAGCTCTTTGGGAATTGAGCACAGAGCCAGTTTACAAGCCTCACAGAACATGCCTGCTAAAGGCTTGACATGGTGAAAGACACATGTTTCGCACTCAGTAAATAGTCCACATTGTCATCACCATCATTGTCACCAGCATGAACACCAGCATCATCTCTACCATATTATAGACACATCTCCTAACCAAACATGGAACTAGCCATGCCCTACATTTCCTTCTGGTTGAAGCTTGAAGAGGGCATCTTTGATGGGATGTAGGTGTCTGGTGTGAAAGGCTCTGCCTAATGGGGTGTTGGTAAAGAGTTAAACCAATTACTCTGGCTCTCTTTTGGGATTTAGACTTGGGATACATCTGAGAAAGAGAGGACAGGACAGAGCTATAGAAAGAAGCAGAGATGCCATGAGCCAGGGTGATTGGGAACCCATGAGAGAAGGCCAAAGCACTAGATGCATGGTTGCTGGACGCCAGAGCTGCTTCAGGTCCTGGAAGTTTCTAGGCCCGGTTCTGGGTCAGGGATGACTTTACCACAAACTCCTTTTCCACAGAGTGGGTTCTCTTATTCTTTGCTCCTTGCCTCCAAGAAGGCCAAGCAGCCCACCAACCCAGAGAAAGGTGTTTTATTGCAACCCAAGGGAAGGGCAATGGGTTAGGATTGGAATGTTGGCCCAACTGTGGCTCAGCTTCCACCTCTGCAGGAGGGGAAGATGGACTGGCTGGAGGACTGAGGAAGACAATGTGTGTAAAGTACTCAATGTCCCAGGCCCCTGTATAGCCATATTATCCTCAAGCTCATTTCCAATATTAATCTTCCCACATGGTTCTGGATGATTTTGGTTGCTTTCCGAAAGCAAATATTACTCAAAACACAAAGATTTACCACCACTGAACATATTTAAATACTTGCTTTGGTGGAAATAAACATGTAGAAGAAAGAACACTAACTGCTATTTAGAAAGAAAATCTAAGACAAGATGTTTTTAAGATCAGAAGTCAGCAATTTGAGGTCACAATGCTAGCTGAAAACACAGTCTGGTTAGGACTTTGACCTCTCTTTCCAAGGACATATCCAACTGACCAATGGAGAGCTTCATGTTGAAATGGGATTTAGTTTTCACTTCTCAGATAGACTCTGTTCTTTTGTTCTAAGGCTTTAAAAAACATGAAAATAAGGCAAATCAAAATTATTTTATGTTTGCAAATTATGGCACACATGCTAAAGACAGTAGATGTGCTAACCCCAGTCACTTTATTCCCCTTTTTACCCTTTCCAAGGATAACCACCATCTTCCTCATCAATGATCAGGCCCCAAATGGTGCCCGTGCTATCTATATAGAGTGGTTAGCCAGTTTACTTTTTTCCATGTACTGAGAGGAAAGAGGTTTTCAAAGTTGGCCATCCTGTGCATGTTCATTGTGAGACATTCAAACAATATGGAATTGTACAGTGCAAAAATGAAAAAAATCTCATGTTGCCACCCTCAGAGGTTACCATTGTTATGTGTGAGGTTACACAGAGGTAGTGATAACACACACACACGCAAATACACACACACACACACACACACACACACACACACCAACTCTCAAAAGTCGGTTTTTCCAGTAAGAAGGCTGCCCTTGCCAGCTTGATTTGGAAGCCTGAGGGAAATCTCAAACAAATGAGTTTTTACTTTTAGTGAATTTCCTGTTATAAAGCTCTCCAAGCGCCAACGGAGAAGAAAAGTTCTAGTGCTAATAAACCTGTGAGTTGACTTTCTGGTTACATACTCTACCACCTTTTACGTGATTTAGTCATTAAATATGCTTGTGAAACAGTTTAGTTTAGTTATGTATCATACCTAATGTGTTATAATTAAAACAATGACAATTCAGTAACAATCAATTGTTGTGGATAATTAAGAAGAAAGTTACTGAACATTTCTTCAAGCTGCATTGTATTCAAAACAATGAAAACCCGTGTTTGGTTTATGTTATTTTATTTTTTTAATTAAAGTTTATTGGGATGACAATTGTTAGTAAAGTTACATAGATTTCAGGTGTACAATTCTGTATTACATCATCTATAGATCACATTTTGTTTTCACCACCCAGAGTCAGTTCTCCTTCCATCACCATATATTTGAACCCCCTTACCCTCATCTCTCACCCCCCACCCCCCTTACCCTCTGGTAACCACTAAACTATTGTCTGTGTCTATGAGTTTTTGTTTCTCATTTGTTTGTCTTGTTCTTTTGTTGTTTTTGGTTCGTATACCACATATCAGTGAAATCATATGATTCTCTGCCTTTTCTGTCTGACTTATTTCGCTCAGCATTATACTCTCAAGATCCATCCACATTGTAACAAATGGTCCTATATCATCATTTCTTACTGTTGAATAGTATTCCATTGCGTATATATACCACAACTTCTTTATCCATTCATCTATCGAAGGACATTTTGGTTGTTTCCATGTCTTGGCCACCGTAAAAAAAGCTGCAATGAACATTGGAGCACAAGTGCCGTTATGGATAAATGTTTTTAGATTTTTTGGGTAGATTCCCAGGAGAGGGATTGCTGGGTCATATGGTAATTCTATTCATAATTTTTTGAGGAACCTCCACACTGCCTTCCACAGCGGCTGCACCAGTCTGCATTCCCATCAACAGTGTATGAGGGTTCCATTTTCTCCACAGCCTCTCCAACACTTGTTACTATTTGTCTTGTTGATGATAGCCATTCTAACTAGGGTGAGGTGGTATCTCATTGTGGTTTTTATTTGCATTTGTTTGATGATTAGTGATGTTGAGCATTTTTTCATATGTCTATTCGCCATTTATATGTCCTCTTTGGAGAAATGTCTCTTCAGGTCGTCTGCCCATTTTTCAATTGGGTTGTTTGATTTTTGGTGTTGAGTTGCATGAGTTCCTTGTATATTTTGGATATTAGCCCCTTATCAGAGGCACTGTTTGCAAAATCTTCTCCCATTCAGTTGGTGGCCTCTTTATTTTGTCGATGGTTTCTTTTGCTGTGCAGAAGCTTTTAAGTTTCATATAGTCCCATTCGTTTATTTTAGCTTTTACTTCCATTGCCTTTGGAGCCAAGTTCATAAAATGCTCTTTGAACCCAAGGTCCATAAGTTTAGTACCTATGTTTTCTTCTATTCAGTTTATTGTCTCAGGTCTTATGCTTAAGTTTGATCCATTTTGAATTAATTTTGGTACATGGTGACAGATAGCAGTCCAGTTTCATTCTTTTGCACATGGCTTTCCATTCTGCCAGCACTATTTATTGAAGAGGCTGTCTTTTCTCCATTGTATGTTTTTTGCTTCTTTGTCAAAACTTATCTGTCCATATTTATGTGGTTTTATTTCTGGGTTCTCAATTCTATTCCATTGGTCTATGTGTCTGTTTTTCTGCCAATACCATGCTGTTTCGATTATTGCTGCCCTGTAGTACAAGCTAAAGTCAGGGAGTGTGATATCTCCAGTATTGTTCTTTTTTCTTAAGATTGCTTTTGCTATTCAGGGTCTTTGGTGGTTCCAAACAAATCTGATGATTTTTTATCCTCTTTCTTTAAAAAATGCATTGGGATTTTGATAGAGATTGCATTAAATCTGTATATTGCTTTGTGTAATACGGCCATTTTTGTTGTTGTTTATTGCGGTGACAATTGTTAGTAAAATTACACAGATTTCAGGTGTACAATCCTGTATTACATCATCTATAAATCCCATTGTGTGTTCACCACCCAGAGTCAGTTCTCCTTCCATCACCGTATATTTGATCCCCCTAATACGGCCATTTTAACAATGTTGATTCTTCCAATCCATGAGCACAGAATGTCTTTCCATTTCTTTGTGTCTTCTTCAATTTCTTTTAAAAATTTCTTGTAGTTTTCAGCATATAGGTCTCTCACATCCTTGGTTAAGTTTATTTCTAGGTATTTTATTCTTTATGGTGCAATTGCAAAAGGAATTTTTTTTTATTTCTTATTCTGAGATTTTGTTGTTAGTATATAGGAATGCAACGGACTTTTGTACATTGATTTTGTAGCCGGCACCTTGACTCTATTCGTTGATTGTTTCTAACAGCTTTTTGGTGGAGTCTTTAGGGTTTTCTATATGTAGCATCATGCCATCTGCAAAGAGTGACAATTTAACTTCTTCATGCTCAATTTGGATGCCTTTTATTTCTCTCTCTTGCCTGATTGCTCTGGCAAGGACTTCCAACACTATGTTGAAAAGCAGAGGTGACAGGGGACAGCCCTGTCCTGTTCCTGAACGTAGAGCCATGGGCTTCAGTTTTTCACCATTAATTATGAGATCAGCTGAGGGCTTGTCATATATGGCTTTTACTATGTTAAGGTATTTTCCTTCTATACTTATTAAGTGTTTTAATCATAAATGGATGTTGTATCTTGTCAAATGCTTTTTCTGCATCAATTGATATAATCATATGATTTTTGTCCTTTATTTTGTTTATGTGATGTATCACATTGATGGATTTGCGGATGTTGAACCATCCTTGTGCCCCTGGGATGAACCCCACTTGGTCGTGATGAATAATCTTTTTAATGCATTGTTGCATTTGATTTGCTAGAATTTTGTTTAGGATTTTTGCATCTGTATTCATCAGAGATATTGGTCTGTAGTTTTCTTTTTTGTGTTGTCCTTACCAGGTTTTGGTATCAGGGTAATGTTGGCCTCATAAAATGAGTTAGGGAGTACTGTCTCTTCTTCAATTTTTTGGAAGAGTTTGAGCAGGATTGGTATTAGATCCTCTTTGAAGGTTTGGTAGAATTCACTAGTGAAGCCATCTGGTCCCGGACTTTTGCTTTTGGGAAGGTTTTGGATGACTGATTCAATTTCCTTACTGGTGATCGGTCTGTTTAGATTTTCCAATTCTTCATGGTTCAGCCTAGGAAGGCTATATGTTTCTAAGAACTTGTCCATTTCTTCTAGGTTATTGAATTTGGTGGCATATAGTCCTTCATAGTATTCTTGGATGATCCTTTGTATTTCTGTGGTGTCCGTGATAACTTCCCCTTTTTCATTTCTGATTTTGTTTATTAGTGTCTTCTCTCTTTTTATCTTAGTGAGCCTAGCCAAGGGTTTGTCAATTTTGTTAATCTTTTCAAAGAACCACAGCTTTGTCACATTGTTTTTTCTATTGTCTTTTTGTTCTCTATTTCATTTAGTTCTGCTCTGATTTTTATTATTTTCTTTCTTCTGCTGACCTTGGGTTTCATTTGTTCTTCTTTTTCTAGTTCTTTAAGGTGTGACCTGAATTTATACATTTGGGATTTTTCCCGTTTCTTGAGATAGGCCTTTAATGAGATAAATTTCCCTCTTAAAACTGCTTTCACTGCATCCCAAATACTTTGGTAGGATGTATTTTCATTCTCGTTTGTTTCTGTGTATCATTTGATCTCCTCTAATTTCTTCTTTGACCCAGTCATTCTTTAAAAGTATGTTGTTTAATCTCCATGTATTTGTGGTTTTTCCTTCTTTCTTTTTGCAGTTGAAATCCAATTTCAAAGCCTTGTGATCAGAGAATATGCTTGGTTTGATTTCAATCTTCTTAAATTTGCTGAGGCTAGTTTTATGTCCCAATAAATGGTCTACCCTTGAGAATGTTCCATGCATACTAGAAAAGAATATATAGTCTGATGTTTTAAGAAGAAGTGCTCTATATATGTCAATTATGTCCATTTAATCTGATGCGTCATTTATGGTTGATATTTCTTTATTTATTTTCTGTTTGGATGATCTATCCATACTTGTCAATGATGTATTTAGGTTCCCACTATAATTGTGTTTTGGTCAATTTCTCCCTTTAGTTCTGTTAGTAGTTGCTTGGTATATTTCTGTGCTTCCTGATTGAGGGCATAAATATTGATGACTGTTATGTCTTCTTGTTGTATAGTCCCCTTTACCATTATGAAATGTCCATCTTTGTCTCTTGTTATCTTTTTCACTCTGAAGTCTGTTTCATCTGATATCATGATGGCTACACCTGTGATTTTCTCTGGGAACCATTTGCTTGGAATCTCAATTTCCACCCTTCACCTTGAGTCTATGCTCGTCCTTATAGCTGAGATGCGTCTCTTGGAGGCAGCATATGGTTGGATTTAGTTTTTTTATCCAATCTGCTGCTCTGTGCCTTTTTATTGGTGAGTTCCATCCATTTACATTTAAGATGATTATTGATGTATGAGTATTTCCTACTGTTGTATCTTTGGTTTTTGTGGTAGGACTGTGTGTCTATTGTTTCTTTGCCTTTTGTTGCTGTGTATTATTTCAGTGTGGTGGTATTCTATGATTTTTCTCTCTGTTTCTTCTTTTTTTATGTTATGTATTTCAGTTCTGGATTTTTTTTGAGTGGTTACCATTAAGTTTATGTAAAAGAAAGTTTCATATTTAGAGTATTCCATATTCTTCAGCCTGCTTACTTTCTCCATTCCCTTGTGCTGATGCAGACCTTTACTCTCTCCCACTTCATGTTTTTGTTGTCACAAGTTATCCCTGTTGAATCTGTGAGTTGATTTCTGTGCTGCAGTAGCAAGTTGTCTTTTTCTTCTTTTTAAAGTGTTTTTTTTTTATTTGTTCTCTATCCTGTATGTTATATTTAAGAGTATAATGTCCTATTTGGTGTAGGGTTACCATTTCCTGCTTCTGTCTGTTCATAATACTACTCATGATTTTGCATTATTTGCTTTTTTGTTTCAGGTTGAATAGTCTCCTTCAGTATTTCTTGTAGTGCAGGTCGTGTGTTAGAAAATCCCCTCAGCTTCTGTATGTCTGGAAAGGTCTTTATTCCTCCTTCATATCTAAAGGATATCTTTGCTGGATATATTATTCTTGGCTCATAATTTCTCTCTTTCAATAGTTTGAATATTTGAGTCCACTCCCTCCTGGCTTGTAGAGTTTCTACTGAAAAATCTGATAATAATCTAATGGGCTTTCCTTTGTAGATTACCCTCTTCTTTTCCTTGGCTACCTTGAGGATTCTTTCTTTGTCGTTGATTTTTGACAGCTTCAATACAATGTGTCTTGTAGAAGGCCTGTTGGGATTAAGGTAATTAGGCATTCTGTTTGCTTCTTGGATTCAAGGATCCAGTTCTTTCCATTAGTTTGGAAGGTTCTCATCGACTATTTGTTTGAATATACTCTCTGTTCCCTTCTCCCCTTCTTCTCCTTCTGGTATGCCCATTATTCTTATATTGCTCTTTCTGATGGAGTCAGTAACTTCTTGTAGAGTTCTTCCATTTCTTTTAACTCTCATGTCTCTCTTTTCTTCAATGTATGTCATTTCCAGATTTCTATCTTCGATGTCACTGATTCTTTCCTCCATCTGGTCAGCTCTTTTACCTAAGCTGGCTATTTAATCCTTCATTTCTTTTATTGAGTTCTTAATCTCCAGAAATTCTATTTGGTTTCTTTTTAAAATTTCAATCGTTTTGGTAAAATGTTCATTTTGTTCTTTGATTGTGTTTCTGAGTTTGTGAAACTGCCTGTCTGTGTTTTCTTGCATCTCGTTAAGTTTTTTCAGTACCGCAATCTTGAATTCTCTGTCATTTAAGTCACATGTTTCCGTGTCTTTAAGTTCATTTTCTGTAGACTTTTCACTTTCTTTCTGAGCTGCCTTGTTACCTTGGTTATTCATGGCAATTAATGAATTATTATTTCTCTTCCTAGGCATCTACAGGAGTGGATTCTGCAACAGATTGATAGGAAGATGTCTTTCTTTTGCTTACCAGGAAGTGTTCATAGAATGCTTTATTTTCTCTCTGACTGTAGCCTTTTATTCTCTCTCATGCTGTAGTGTTATATTTTCTCTGCAGTGTTCTGGCTTCTCTCACAATGGGGGGATTCCTTGGAAGGTGGGCTACTCCTCTTTGAGCAGGTTTCCTGGGTCTGAGTGTACTACCTCCATGGAGGGATGTGGAGAGCTTCTGAAGTTCCTAAGCTCTTCTTGCACCAGATTCAGGGCCTGTGTGATTCAGTGACTCCGTTTACTCCTGCAGGGATCTGCAGGTAGATGGGGACAAGGGTGGGATGGGTTGTGAGAGGTGGCTCTGAGCAATGGTGGTGACCACCATCAGAACCGATCCTCCACCCAAGGCTCTCTCCCCTTTGCCAGAACTAGTTGGGCTGCGAGTCAGTCGCCGCAGGTTGCAGTTCTCAGAACTGCAAATATTCTGTTCTTTTGATGTGACACTGCTGCCATTTCGCTTCTAGCACTGGGCAGGTGGGGATGGGGTGATCTCTGGGAGGGTACGGAGGGTTTGGCTATATGCACTGCCTATGCCTTTTGTTCTCTGCTTGGCAGTAAGGGCTTAAATCACAGTTCTCACCCTTGTTCCCTCAGTTTTTGCTTCAAGGTCTCTTCCATGAGCTTTGGGTTCAGCCGTGTTATATGCTGACCCCTCTGGTGGGAATGTGGGCCATAAGGAGAGCTCTAGAATTCTTCCCTCTCACACTACTGTTGTAGCTCCAGAATGCAGGGAGCTAGGAGCTCTGGTGTGTGTCCCTCCTGCAGGTGGCACAGCCTGCGTTTCCACTCTTCCCTCATTTTTCCTCCCCTGCTCGCCCGATTTGCCCACCTTTAGATGATTTCAATTGTGTATCTCTTAGGCTTGCCTGTCTGATGCACAGGGAGTCCTTTGTGGAATTATGGCTGTTCAATTTGTTGTAAATTCCAGGGGAGATTTCAAGAGGTTCACCTCACCACCACCATTTCTATGACGTTTATTCTTCGTTTTTAAAAATTGAGGTAAAATTCACATAACATAAAATGTACCATTTTAACTATTATAATGTGTACAATTCAGTGATTTTTAGTACGCTTACAGGGTTGTCCAACTATCACCATGCTCTAACTCCAGAATTTTTTCATCAACCCAAAGAGAAACCCTGTACCCATTAAGCAGTCACTCCTGATTGTCTCTTCCCATCAGCCCCTGGCAACCACTGATTTGATTTTTGTCTGTATGGATTTGCCTATTCTGGATATTTCTTAAAAATTGAATCATACAATATTTGTCCTTTTGTGTCTGGCATAATGTTTCCAAGGTTCATCCATGTTGTACTATGTGTCAGTACTTTATTCCTTTCTATGGCTGGATAATATTCCATTGTGTGGCTATAACATACTTTGTTTATCCATTCATTTGTTGATGGACATTTGGGTTCCTTCTGCCTTTTGGCTATTGTGAACAGTGCTGTTATGAATATTCACATACAAGTGTTTGTTTGCACACATGTTTTCAACTCTTGGGTGGATAGGTGAGTTCCCCCCCGCCCCCCCACCAATTTTGTTGATGATGGGTCGATTTGAAACTCTCTGATAGGTGAGTTTTTCTAAGAAGGAAAGAGCATGTAGTTTAGGTGCTGCCTGGATGAGGCCTGGAAGGGAAAGGGTGCAGAGCACCTTGGTCATGCTGTAGAATCCTAAGGGCAAAGGACCTCTGGAAAGGAGGACAGGAAAGGGAAAAGGCCAAAATGGGATTGCGATGATCTTGAGCTCGTTGGATGGAAGAAGAATGGGGTTTGTCCAGAATTTGTAAAATGGCTGCTGATATTTTCCTCTTTTTATAAGGAAAGGAAAAATCTCTGGTGGGAATGAATAGATGGGCTAGGAGAGGCCCAAAGAAAAGTGAAAATGGTTATGGCTTTGGCTATGTCTTAACAAGGTCTTTGTTCTTCCTGGGTGTCTGCTCCTTCTTGTTCTGCCACAGCTTTTTGTGGCAGAATCAGGACTAAACCACAGTTTCCAGGCCCCAGGGATCTTTTGCCTATACCATAATGTCAATAATCATCAAAGTAGGTAATACTAGATGTACCCGGCAGGTTGCTTTCGACTTGATGGGCCCCTGGGATAATCTCCACTGTATTGTTATTATGGAATTGTCTAGAAGGTGAGGGAAAGAGGGAGTTTTCCTTAGTTCAAAACCTAAAGTCTGTGGTATCTCAAGTGTGTCTTGTTCACCAGGAAATTCTGTCCCTTGCTATGGTTTCCAAGTCCCAGGTAGAGGTAGTCTGGAGCTAGTGCCTTGAGAAATTGTGTCTTTCAGCATTGGACCCAGCAACAATGGGGGCAAGAAGAGGTGATGGGATTTTCAAGGGGTTCTGAAATAATTCCGTGTGTATCTAGGTTTGCTCTTCCTGGGCACTTCTATTTTTTCCTGGGGACATATTTGAGGCAAAGTGGAGAAGGTCCCTACCCATGCCTCAGTACTAGTTGTAGCCAGCCTGTGGATGGCAGATAGTGGGTATGCAGGCCAGTGCATGGAAGGTCTCTCTACAGGCGCACAAAAAGACGTGCATGGGGATTATACCTAGGGTGTGAACCTTGGTATGGACTTGGGTGTTTGTCCTCTGTCCTTTGCTTCTGCCCAATGTCAAGAAGCCTCCATGGGGTTCTTCTCACCTAAGCTTCCGCTTCCTGTCTCCCACACCAACTCCAAGACCCTTGTGTTGGATCATGACACCCCCCCCCCCCAGGAACAGCTTGGCTTCCTCTGGCTCATTCTGTCTCCACTCCATGCCAGTGAGATTCACAAAGTACAGAGTGCAAAAGGACTACATTGTAAAGCTCAATATCAGATAATGGCCATGTTACAAACAACTCTACTACTGCTGATTTCAAAGCAGTTTCCACACAACCTAAGAGCAAAGCCAGATGGTCTTGTCACACGGATGAGATATCCAGGGATTGGTGGTCCCTCTTTGTTCTGTGTCCCTCATCTCAAAGAGGCTAAGGGAAGGTCAGAGGGCTCAGAATGCCAGGCAGACTGAGGTGCCCATGTGAAGGAGTTAGTGGCCCAAGGATTGTGAGCAGCATCCTCTGAGGGTGCCGGTTCAAGTCTTCCAGCCTCAGCATGGCAGGATGGTTGGGGTGAACCTCTTCTTTACCATCTCTATTGAAGTGAGTTGCTCTTCAGTCCTCTGAGGTGGTACCATCTGCCCAAAGTGTCCCAGTGGGATGTGTGTAGAGGTACACACCTGTGCTGGTCTGATTGAAGAAGGGTGATACTGAAGATGATAGTACAGGAGGGAACCAATGCAAGTATGATGGCACCAGCAATGCGCTAAAGTTTTGAGGACAGTCTACTTCTGGGAGTGGGTGAGAGGTCTTAGGTGGGAAGAGGGAGCTGCATTATCAGAGTCGACTTCTGCAATGACTGAGATTTGGTCCTTCTTTATGGTGGGAAATCAATGAGGAAGCTGATTTTCAAAGTAGGCTCCCTGGATTGAGAAATAGGATGCGTATGGGAGCTTCCAAGAGAGGGTGCTGTCTGGGGGTTGACAAAGACCCCCTGAGAAGGTTTTAGGCGAGCTAAGCCCTGTCAGAGGAAACGGTTAGTGAGGGTCATCCTGTCAGATCTTCAGGCCAGAAGTGGCAGCTAGAAACTGTTTCCCAAATAGTCACTGATGGTCACATCAGAGAGCATGGAGGATGACAATGGGAAGGGTCCCCATATTGTCAAGGACCTGACTCTCTCGGTACTACCTACTTGTCCCAAGCTACCCATTTTGTGCTCACTGGCTCACCTGCTACCTAGTGCCGGCCCCTCCCAGGCCAGGCCTCTGCTGCTTGTGGCTGGCAGCCTTTGGGATCCCTGAGGCTGCCCTGAGATGATGCTGGGTTCCAGGGACCAGGGCATTGGCTTCTATTTAAATTGAAGAATTATTTGTTTATTCCAAAGCATTCTAAGTGCTGCAACTTAGAACTCTTTAGTTCTTTTCTTGTCACAAGCCACTCTGTTTCATGACATGGTTTTGTCCCACTTTAGACAGACCACAACTCCTTTTCCCCCAACTGAGATGTGAATGGATGTCTGTCCACATCTCACCCCCTTGTCTCCAGCCCCATGACCAGCACACTTACCTGCACCAGATCTGGTGTGAGGCGCTTGGCCTGCAGCCATTTCTGGAACCTTCCTGTTTTCCTCAGGACACGCTCGATGCTGCAGGTCCTTGAGGCTGCTGCAGAGGCACAGATTCTCCTGTCTGAGATCTCATTTTGGTGTTTGCTGACCAGCCTCAAGATCTCCACAGGGCGCCAAGTTTTGGAATCATCTGAGTAATTTGCAGGGTAAGAAGGCAAGTAATCCAGAGGCAGTTCGAGGTGAGAGGCCAGCCAGTTGTCAAACCTGGAAGAAGAGCCTTTTAGGATCTTTCTGGGAGCTTGAGGGATGAAGTAGGGGACAAGTAGGGACCAGCAGAGTCCGAGGGACATTGAGACAGGGGATAACATCTGCTCGTCTGATCCATTCATCCATCCTCTTTAGACTTGGGTGCTCCATATTCTTTCTGTTAGAGGACTATTTTTGTTTCCTCAAACTTAGGAAAGTGTATGTATGATGTCAGAAAAGGTGAAGGAGGTGCATGATATATACAAACTTTATCTTCTTCATGTAACTGGTACAGAAGGACTAGCCATGGCTCTCTGAATTTCTACTCCATGTAAACACAGTAGCTTTACATATGCTGGTACCTTTGATTCTTCTAATACCCTATATCCACTTTACAGATGTGGAAGCTGAGGCTTATAGGGCTTAAGTACCTTCCTCAAGGTCAGACAGTATGTTGCCAAGCAGGTGTGCAAACCCAGTGCCCTCTGTCAACAAAACCCATGATCTTTCCCCTTTCTTGCACTGGTTCAAGAAACAGGCCACCCTCTGACCAACAACGGGTCTTGGAACCATAGTTCTTGAAGAAGATTCTGGGCCTGCACCACTGTCTCTCCATATCAAGTCCCAAACAGCTCCATCAATTTTGCTTTCAGTTCAAATATTTGTCATCAGTACCAACCAAATCACAGAGAACAGTGGTTGTTAAACAGTCACCAAATTCAAAGCTATTGGGATCCAGGAGGTATGTAATTCCACACAATGGCCTGGTCAATCTTTAATCCTCACCAAGGAAGAGGTACTGGCTTGTTATCATCTGCTGATTTCCTAAGCCCCACCTTGACACCTTTCTCCAGTCATTACTCCAGTTGTGTGCAGATATTTCCATTAGGGAAGAATGTTAAGTCTTCTTCTGATTTATGCATGAAAAATTACTAACGTAATATTTACCTTCATTATTAGCAATTGCGGGTCATACTGCAAATGAAATTAGGCTTATAATATATGTTATACATTTAATTTAAATACAAATATTTAAATTCTTTTTTTAAATTTATTTTTAAAATTTATTGGGGTGACAATTGTTAGTAAAATTACATAGATTTCAAGTGTACAATTCTGTATTACATCATCTATAAATCCCATTGTGTGTTCACCACCCAGAGTCAGTTGTCCTTCCATCACCATATGTTTGATCCCCCTTACCCTTATCTCCCCCCCACCCCACTTACCCTCTGGTAACCACTAAACTATTGTCTGTGTCTATGAGTTTCTGTTTCTCATTTGTTTGTCTTGTTCTTTTGTTGTTTTTGGTTTATACACCACATAACAGTGAAATCACATGGTGCTCTGCTTTTTCTGACTGACTTATTTCGCTTAGCATTACACTCTCAAGATCCATCCATGTTGTCACAAATGTTCCTATATCATCTTTTCTTACCGCTGAATAGTATTCCATTGTGTATATATACCACAACTTCTTTATCCATTCATCTATCGAAGGACATTTTGATTGTTTCCATGTCTTGGCCACCGTAAACAAAGCTGCAGTGAACATTGGAGCACATGTGTCTTTATGGATAAATGTTTTCAGATGTTTTGGGTATATACCCAGGAGAGGGATTGCTGGGTCATATGGCAATTCTATTCGTAATTTTTTGAGGAACCTCCACACTGCCTTCCATAATGGCTGCACCAGTCTGCATTCCCACCAACAGTGCATGAGGGTTCCTTTTTCTCCACAGCCTCTCCAACACTTGTTACTATTTGTCTTGTTGATGATAGCCATTCTGACTGGGGTGAGGTGATATCTCATTGTGGTTTTTATTTGCATTTCTCTGATGATTAGTGATGTTGAGCATTTTTTCATATGTCTATTTGCCATTTGTATGTCCTCTTTGGAGAAATGTCTCTTCAGGTCCTCTGCCCATTTTTCAATTGGGTTGTTTGTTTTTTTGTCATTGAGTTGCATGAGTTCCTTATATATTCTGGATATTAGCCCCTTATCGGAGGCATTATTTGCAAAAATCTTCTCCCACTCAGTTGGTTGCCTCTTTATTTTGTTGATGGTTTCTTTTGCTGTGCAGAAGCTTTTAAGTTTCATATAGTCCCATTCGTTTATTTTAGCTTTTACTTCCCTTGCCTTTGGAGTCAAATTCATAAAATGCTCTTTGAACCCAAGGTCCATAAGTTTAGTACCTATGTTTTCTTCTATGCAGTTTATTGTGTCAGGTCTTATGCTTAAGTCTTTGATCCATTTTGAATTAATTTTGGTACATGGTGAGAGATAGCAGTCCAGTTTCATTCTTTTGCACGTGGTTATCCAATTCTCCCAGCACCATTTATTGAAGAGGCTGTCTTTCCTCCATTGCATGTTTTTAGCTTCTTTGTCAAAAATTATCTGTCCAGAATGGCTATCATCAACAACACAAATAGTAACAAGTGTTGGAGAGGCTGTGGAGTAAAAGGAACCCTCATACACTGTTGATGGGAATGCAGACTGGTGCAGCCATTATGGAAGGCAGTGTGGAGGTTCCTCAAAAAATTATGAATAGAATTACCATATGACCCAGCAATCCCTCTCCTGGGTATCTACCCAAAACATCTGAAAACATTTATCCATAAAGACACATGTGCTCCAATGTTCAGTGCAGCTTTGTTTACGGTGGCCAAAACAAAAATGTCCTTCGATAGATGAATGGATAAAGAAGTTGTGGTATATATACACAATGGAATACTATTCAGCGGTAAGAAAAGATGATATAGGAACATTTGTGACAACATGGATGGATCTTGAGAGTGTAATGCTGAGCGAGATAAGTCAGACAGAAAAAGCAGAGACCATGTGATTTCACTGATATGTGGTGTATAAGCCAAAAACAACAAAAGAACAAGACAAACAAATGAGAAACAGAAACTCATAGACACAGACAATAGTTTAGTGGTTACCAGAGGGTAAGGGGGGTGGGGGGTGGGAGATGAGGGTAAGGGGGATCAAATATATGGTGATGGAAGGAGAACTGACTCTGGGTGGTGAACACACAATGAGATTTATAGATGATGTAATACAGAATAGTACACCTGAAATCTATGTAATTTTACTAACAATTGTCACCCCAAAAAATTTAATAAAATAAAATTAAAAAAAAATAAATTTAAAAAGAAAAAAAATACTATGAGCAACTATATGCCAACAAATCAGGCAATCTGGAAGTAATGGATAAATTTCCAGAAGGATACAATCTTCCAAGACTGAATCAAGAAGAAACAGAATTTCTGAACAGACCATAGGAAATTGAATCAGAGGTGACGTCATAGGAATGGCAGCAGCAAGGTTCCTCCAGAACTTACCACAAATTTAACATCTATAACTCATCAAAGGACTCTCTGATAATCACACAGAACAGCTAAGAGACTTTTATGAGGATTACTTGAAGGTGGGCAAACTAGGTGAGCAGGAGAAGAGGGAAGGGAACGGAGTGGATCCAGTGGATCCATCCACATGGATGGATCTTGAGATTATTATGCTAAGCGAAATAATTCACACAGAAAAAGTCAAGAACAATATGATTTCACTGGTATGTGGTATATAAAACTGGAAACAAAAAAGGAACAAGACAAACAAATGAAGAAACAAAAATTCATAGACACAGACAGTAGTTTAGTGGTTACCAGAGGGTAAGGGGGGAGGAGGATGGTAGATGAGGGTAAAAGGGATCAAATATATGGTGATGGAAGGAGAACGGACTCTGGGTGGTGCACACACAATGTGATACATAGATGATGTATTAGAAAATTGTACACTTGAAACCTATGTAATTTTACTAACAATTGTCACCCCAATAAACTTTAATTAAAAAATAATTAGGCAGAGGATCTGAATAGACAGTTCTCCAAACAGGACATACAGATGTCCAATAGACATATGAAAAGATGCTCAACATCACTAATCATCACAGAAATGTTAATGAAAACCACAATGAGAGATCACCTCACACTTGTCAGAATGGCCATCATCAATAAATCAACAAAAAACAAGTTTTGGTGAGGATGTGGAGAAAAGGGAACCCTTGTGCACTGTTGGTGGGATTGCAACTTGGTGCAGCTACTATGGAGAAACAGTAGTGAGGTTCCTCAAAAAAATTAAAAATAGAACTACCTTATAACCCAGCAATTCAACTCCTGGGTATTTATTCCAGTAAATCAAAAACACTAATTTGCAAAAATATGTGCACCCCTATGTTTACTGCAGTGCTATTCACAATAGTCAATGTATGGAAACAACTGAAATGTGCATCAGTGAGGAGTGTATAAAGAAGAGGTGGTACATATAGACAATGGAGTATTACTCTGCCATAAAAAAGAATGAAATCTTACCATTTGCAACAACATGGATGGACCTAGAGGATATTATGCTAACTGAAATGTCAGACTGAGAAAGTTAAATAGCATATGATCTCACTTACATGTAGAATCTAAGGAACAAAATAAACAAAACAAACACAGACTCATAGATACAGAGAACACACTGATGGTTACTAGATGGTTGGGGTGTTATGCGGTTGGGTGCTGAAGGTGAAGGGATTAAGATGTACATATTGGTAGTTACAAAATAGACATAGGGATGTAAAGTACAGTATGGAGAATATACTCAATAATATTGTAAAAACTATGTAGTGTCAGATGGGTACTAGACTTATTGGGAGGATCATGTCATAAATTACATATATGTCTAACCACTATGCTATACACCTCAAACTAATATAAAATAATGCTGGAATTTCAGTCAAGATGGCAGAGTAGGTAAACTTTGTGCTTACCTTCTGTCACGACCACATCAAAATTACAACTGAACTACAAAACAACCATCATTGAGAATCACCTGAAATCTTGCTTAACAGAAGCCCTATAACTAAGATCATACAGAAGAAGCCAACTCAAGATTGGTAGGAGGGGCAGAGACATGGAATGGGCTGGAATATGACCACTAAAAATTGGAAGGGATAGCTCGGCTGCAGAGGTCCTCCCCGAAGGAGCAAGTGGTCCCAGGGCCATGCCAGTCTCTCCAGCCCAGGGGTCCAATGCCAGAGAGAGAAGTCTCCATAATTTCTGGTTGTGAAAACCAGTTGAAATTGTGGCTAAGTGAGATGAAGGGTGGCTGGAGTCCCAGGCGCTCCTCTTAAAGGGACCTTTCATGGCCTTACTAACTGACGGAATCACTGTCTCTGCTCTGAGTTCCAGCACTGGGGCAGCAGCTGGAGAGGCAACAGGGACATACAGGGGTAGGGGAGCTGAGTTGCCTGGCTGCAGGGCGAGGAAGAGGTGAAGCTTTCTCCCGGAAGGAGGAGCTGGTGAAAGCCATTGTTTCTTTGTTGAGCCCACTCCCTTCATGGCATGCAGATGCAGGCAGCTGCCATATTTGAGTCTCCATCAACCTGGCCCCACCTTGAAGATTCTGAGACCCTGCTCCACCCAACTGTCAGGCACACACAAGCTGCTCCCAGGGGCTTTTTTTGTACAAACTGCCTGCCTTGGCTCATGCTAGAGACTTTCCTAAGATCTCTCAAAGGTTCATGAAACCCAGACAAGCAGCATCTGGCTTGAGTATGTCCCATATCTCTGGCTGAGTAGCCCTAAGCCCAACACTAGCAGCAACCAGCCTTGGTTTGAGGCTTGGCCTCTCGAGGCACTTCCAAGCACAGCATGGGTGGAAGCTATCTGATTATTACTTTGTGGCTCCTTCTTAGTGTCCCCGGGCAGGGAATGGGCTGTGGCTGAACTTGGCCTGCTGAGCTCCCCTCCCAGGTGGCCATGGGGCTGGTGCACCCAGTGGCCAGCTTTGAAGTGAGCTGGTGCATCACCCAGCCACCTCCAAGGGTGACACACCCAAGTGGTGGATTGGGCAGGCAGCAGATCCCTTCTGAGGCAGATGCTGCTTTGTAGGGTCAGCCCCTGTACCACAACTCCTCCACTGTAGTAAAGGCCAGTCCTCACAACTAGTGAGCCTGAGGGTCAATCACTTCTATTGATGTGCAAACAGCAACCAAGTCTCAACTACAACAAGAGGTCACACACAACCTACACAAAAGATATACCTGGAGTGTGCAGCTCAGATGACCAGGAAGACTGTGCCACTGAGCCCCACAGCACGCCTACCACATAAGGCTGCTCTTCCAAGACCAGGATACATAGCAGCCATACCCTATCTAATACATAGAAACAAACACAGGAGACAACCAAAATGGGGAGACAAAGAAACATGTCCCAAATAAAAGATCAAAACAAAGCTCAAGAAGAAGAATGAAACAAAATGGAGACAAGCAATCTACCAGATGCAGAGTTCCAAACACTGGTTATAAGAATGCTCAATGATCCCAGGGAGAACTTCAACAAAGAGATAGGAAACATAAAAATGGAGATAGAAAACACAAAAAGGAACCATTTAGAAATGAAGAATACAATAACTGAAATGAAAAATACATTAGAGGGAATCAACAGTGGATTAGATGAAGCAGAGGATCGACTCAGCGATTTAGAAGATAAGGTAGCATAAAACACCCAATCAAAACAGCAAAAAGAAAAAAGAAATAAAATGAGGAGAGTTTATGGGGCCTCTGGGACAACATCAAGTGTACCAACATTTGCATTATAGAAGTATCAGAAAGAGAAGAGAGAGAGCAAGAAATTGAAGACCTATTGGAAAAAATAAGTATGGAAAATTTCCCTAACCTGAAGAAGGAAATAGATATACAAGCCCATGAAACACAGACAGTCCCAAACAAGATGAACCCAAAGAGACCAGCACCAAGACACATCATAATTAAAATGCCAGTTTAAAGACAAAAAGAGAATCTTAAAAGCAACAAGAGAAAAGCAGTTAGTTACCTGCAAGGGAGCTCACATAAGACTGTTAGCTGATTTCTTAACCAAAACTTTGCAGGCCAGAAGGGATTGACAGGAAATATTCAAAGTGATGGAAAGCAAGGACCTACAACAAGATTACCCAGCATAGTTATCATTTAGAATAGAAGAACATATAAAGAACTTCCCAGACAAGAAAAACATAAATGAGTTCATCACCACCAAATTAGTATTACAAGAAATGTTAGAGAGACATCTTTAAGGTGGAAAAAATAAAAAAATATGAATAATAAATGGCAATAACTACATACCTAGCAACAATTACTTTCAATATAAATGGATTAAATGCTCCAATCAAAAGACACGGTGACTGAATGGATAAGAAAACAAAACCTTGCGCATGCTGCCTACAAGAAACTCACTTCAGATCGAAAGACACACACAAACTGAAAATAAAGGGATGAAAAAATATATTTCATGAAATGGAAAAAAAACCCAAAAAGCTCAGGTAGCAATACTTATACTAGACAAAATAGACTTTAAAATGAAGACTATAACAAGAGACAAAGAAGGACCTAGTAATCCCACTTCTGGGTATTTATCCTGACCAAACCCCAAATGCTACTTCGAGGAGACGAGCTCATCTATATGTTCATTGCAGCATTATTTACAATAGCCAAGATATGAAGGCAACCTGGGTGTCCTGAATGGATGAATAGATAAAGAAGAGGTGTTTATATGTATACAATGGAATATTACTCAGCTGTAAAAAAGAATGAAATCTTGCCATCTATGACAACGTGATGGACCTAGAGGTTATTGTGCTGAGTGTAGTAAGTCAGACATCGAAAGACAAATATATGATTTCACTTATAAGTGGAATCTAAAGAACAAAATAAACAAACAAATGAAACAGAAACAAACTCATAGATACAGAGAATATTTTGATGGTTGACAGATGGAAGGGGGCTTGGAGGTAAATGAAAAAGGGGAAAGGATTAAGAAGTACAATTTGGTTGTTACACAGTAGTCATGGGGATGTAGGGTATAGCATAAGGAATATAGTCAATAATATTGTGATAACATTGTATGGTGTCAGATGGTTGCTGGACTTATCATGGTGATGACTTCTTTAGCATAGGTAATATAATCAATAATATGGTAATAACTATGTATAGTGCCAGTTGGGTACTGTTGAATAGCTATGATGTACACCTGAAACTAATATAATATTGTATATTAGCTATATTTTAATAAAAATATTTAAAATACTAAAATAACATTGAATGTCAAGTATAATTTAAAAAAATAGTCACAGGGATATAAAGTATAGCATAGGGAATATAGTCAATAATATTGTAATAACTTTCTACAGAGTCAGATGGGTAACAAACTTACTGGTGTTTTCACTTTGTGAGGTATATAAATGTCTAACCACTATGTTGTTTTGTACACTTAAAACTAATTAAAAAAAAAGGAAGAAAAAAGGAATCTCTGTGAGAAAATGGGCCCTGCTTGTTATTTACTGGACTATGTTCATTTTTATTCTTATGAACTTTTTATTCTTTTTTATTTCATTCTAGTATATGTTAATACCCTGTAATTTGGAAAACCACAAAACAAAGGCAGCATTCTAATCTTCCTTCTGAATTGAGATCATGGGCATGCTTGAAGTGAGGCTGGCCAAGCCTTATTGTGTTTATATATGAAGAAGCAGAATCATAGTATCCAGAGCTGGAAGGAAGTATAAAACTTGTGTGGTCCAATCTCTCTAAGATCCTCAATATGGAGGGCAGGGTTTGGGTACTGGGGAAGACTGACAGCATTGCATGAAAATAAAATGCCCTCTTCTCTTATGTGCTTCTCATAAGTCTGTAGATATGCTTTCTTAAGTATTTGTTGCCTTTCGTCCCTCTTCTCCATCTTTCAGCTCCTCACAGAACTCTTAAATAAAACATCTAGTATCTTCCTAAAGTTCTCAGGACACAGTTTGTGCTTCTTAGACCAGTTTATAATGCTCTTTCTAGGCCAATCTCCTGCTGCTTCCCTTATAAGCTTGCTTTCATGCCACCAAACTACTGACCATCCTTAGCTAAACCACATCATTTTGGACTTCTGAGCCTCCTCCACTCACCTTGTCGTTTGCTGATCCCTTTGTCTGAGACACTTCCTACCTTTTCCTTGACTGGATAATTCCTAACCAACTCTTTAAAACCCAGACAGGTATCACCTCTTGTGATTCTCAGTCCCTCATCCCCCAGTTTAGATAAGTTCCCTCCCACGTGCTCTCCTGACATCCTGTACTGGACATTTTGTATAGTTCTCACACTCTGCTTCAACCATTGGTTTATGTCTCTGTCTTCCCAATAGAAAGTAAACTCCTTCAGGGCCAGGATTGGGCGGCCTTCAACATTATAACTCAATGCCTAATAGAGTTCTGTGTACCAAGTTAGTACCCAATACACTTCAGTTGGGTAGATGAATGGGTATTTGGAAGTATAAATGAATAAGTGAGTAGAGGGATATGAGATGTGATCAAACAATATGGTGAATGTTTAAACTTAAAAATTTTATTGTAGTAAAAGACACATTGCCATTAATTCCCCCTCAAAATAGTCCCCGTCGCTTTGAACACATTCATCCCGTCATTCTTGCCACTTCCCTGAAGCAGTTCTGGAAGTTCTCTTTTGTGAGTGTCTTTAGTTGCACTGTCTTGGCTGCCTCGGTGTCCTGAATTGATTCAAAAGATTTTCCTTTCATGGTCATTTTGACATTGGGGAAGAGCCAGTAGTTGCACAGTGTCAGATCCGGTGAATAAGGTGGATGAGGACACACCGTAATGTTTTTATTTGACAGAATTTGCCATACCAGAAGTGATGTGTGACATGGAAAGTTGTCATGATGGATGATGAAGTAAAGACACTCACGAAAGAGGACTTCCAGAACTGCTTCAGAAAGTGGCAAGAATGATGGGATAAGTGTGATTGAAGCCAGGGGGAGTATTTTGAGGGAGATTAATGGCAATGTGTCTTTTACTGTAATAATTTTTTTTTATTTAAACATTCATCATATCTTTTGATCATGCCTCGTACATGGAGGTCTGGATGGATGGGATGCACAGAGTGAAGATCAGGTGGAAGAATGCACGAAGGGATGCCTGGATGAGTGGATGGATGGATGGATGGATGCATACATGGATGATTGAATATGTAAATGGTTCTTTTTGCCGTAAGCTCTGGGGCTCTGCAGCTCCCAAGACCTTGAATTGATTTGCGGAAGTGAGTAAGAGTAATAATTATTATCATCTTCTGAGGCGAAGAAGACAGACAAGAGCAAGGGAGAAGGGAAGGCAAAATCAAGCCTAATGATTATTTTAGTGTGAGTACTCTACCACTCAGAAGTATTTAGACAGTCTTCAAGACTTTGGGAGTGAGGGGTGGTGATGTAAAGCCAACTGGGTACAATAAGAAAGGTGAGGTAAGGAATCCATCCTAGTAAGAGCCCAAGAATTCCTAGGAGGGATTCTGATCAGAAATACTACCACTAAGTACCTCTCCCCTATTCCTTCCCTTCTGTTGCCTGCACATATACAAATACTGATCAATCAAATCCTGGTAGATCTTGCCAGTTGGTGTGATCACTTAGAATTTTACATATAGGTACATTTTCAGTAGGAAGAATATGTCAATTAGGTTTACTCATTTTTCTAGCTTCCCTTAACTTTTTAATTCAGGATTTGAAAGTCAACATTGAATGCATGGGAAAACTGGTACTGAAAACATTCAAATGTTCAAAGGTCATTGCTTTAGTATGGAAAGCATCAGATTAATTATTAAAATTCTTGCCATCAAATATGATGGCATGAGGTTAGCCTCTGTAAATCTCCCCTGGAATTTACAACAAATGGAAAACTATAACTCCACAAAGGACTCCCTGCACAGCAGACAGGCAAGACGAAGAGGCACACTACTTAATTCACTTAAAGGTGGGCGAATCGCGCGAGCGGGGCAGGAAGGAAGGGAAAAGTGCGGACATGGAGCCGCTTGGACACAGGACGCAGACATAGCTCAGTGCTGCGAGCTCGCTGCGTCCCGGAACTACCGAAGCTAAGGGAGAGGGAAGAAATCAGGGCTGCTAGGGCTCCGTTTATGGCCCACAGGGCTGAGTGGACAGCATATAACATGGCTGAACCCAACGCTCATGGCAGAGATCTCGGAGAAAAGACTGAGGGAAGAAGGCTGAAAACAGTGGTTTAAGCCCTCATTGGCAAGCAGAGAATGGAAGCCTTAGGCACTGAGACTAGCCGTCCCCTGCCTACCCTCCCAGAGCTCACTCCACCCCCACCTGTCCGGTGCCAGAAGCGGAAAAGCAGCAGTGTCAGATCAAAAGAATAGAATAGTTGCTGTTCTGAGAACTGTGGACCACAGACACAGATTTGCAGCCCTACAAGGTCCGGCAAAGGGGAGGGAGCTATGGATGCCGGACCGGCTGTGGTGCTGGTCCCCCACCATAGCTCTGGGCCACCTCTCACAACTCACCCAGGCCCTGGCCCCACCTATCTGGGTGGATCCCTGCAGGAGTAAACAGAACTGCTGAGACATACGGGCTCGGAATCTGGTACAGGAAGAGTTTTGGAACTTCAAAAGCTCTCTGCATACCCACATGGACACTGCACCCTATGACCCAGGTTAACTATTAACAGAGGAGAAGCCCGTATCCCAGGGAATTTCCTCCATTGGGTGAGAAGCTGGAATAGTGCAGAGAAAACATAGTATTACCATGTGAGAGAGAAAAAAAGACTGCAGTCGGAGATAAAATAAAACATTCTACCAACAAGTACTGGAAAACAAAAGAAAGACCTCTTACTGTCAATCTGTTGCAGAAGCCACTCCTGTAGATGTCTAGAAAGAGAAATAATAAATCAGTAATTGCTATGAATAACCAAGGCAGCAAGACAGCTCAGAAAGAAAGTGAAAAGTCTCCAGAAAAGGAACTTAAAGATATGGAAATATGTGACTTAAATAACAGAGAATTCAAGACAGTAGTTCTGAAAAAACTGAACGAGATGCAAGAAAACACAGAAAGGCAGTTTAATGAACTCAGAAACACAATCAAAGAACAACATGAGCATTTTACGAAAGAGATTGAAATTTTAAAAAAGAACCAAATAGAATTTCTGGAGATTAAGAACTCAATAGAAGAAATTAAGAATGAAATAACCAGCTTAGGTAGTAGAGTTGACCAGATGGAGGAAAGAATCAGTGACATCGAAGATAGAAACCTGGAAATGACACAGATGGAAGAAGAAAGAGACTTGAGACTTAAAAGAAATGAAAGAACTCTACAAGAACTTTCTGACTCCATCAGAAAGAGCAATATAAGAATAATGGGCATACCAGAAGAAGAAGAAAGAGAGAAGGGAACAGAGAATATATTCAAACAAATTGTTGATGAGAACTTCTCAAACTTGTGGACAGAACTGGATCCTCGAATCCAAGAAGCAAATAGAACACCTAATTACCTCAATCCCAACAGGTCTACTCCAAGGCACATTGTATTGAAGCTGTCTAAAATCAACGACAAAGAAAGAATCCTCAAGGCAGCCAGGGAAAAGAAGACGGTAACCTACAAAGGAAAGCCCATTAGATTATCATCAGATTTTTCAGCAGAAACTCTACAAGCCAGGAGGGAGTGGAACCAAATATTCAAACTATTGAAAGAGAGAAATTATGAGCCAAGAATAATATATCCAACAAAGATATCCTTTAGATATGAAGGAGGAATAAAGACCTTTCTAGACTTACCGAAGCTGACGGAATTTTCTAATACATGACCTGCACTACAAGAAATACTAAAGGAGGCTATTCAACCACCATCTACAGGGACAATCTGTGGAAACAAAAACATAAAACGGGGGAGAATAAAGGCTTGAATCGGAATATGGGAATGGAGAAAGTAAGCATGCTGAAGAACATGGAATACTCTGATTAACAAAATTTCTTTTACATAAACTTAAGGGTAACCACTCAAAAAAAAAAATCCAGAACTGAAATATATACTGTAATAAAAGAAGAAACAGAGGGAAACATCATAGAATACCACCACACAGAAATAATAGACAACAACAAAAGGCAAAGAAACAATGGAGACACAGCCTTACCAGAAAACTAAAGATAGAATGACAGGAAATCCTCACATATCAATAATCACCCTAAATGTAAATGGACTGAACTCACCAATAAAAAGGCACAGAGTAGCAGATTGGATCAAAAACTAAACCCAACCATATGCTGTCTCCAAGAGACACATCTCAGCTACAAGGACAAGCATAGACTCAAAGTGAAAGGTTGGAAATTGACACACCAAACAAATGGTACCCAGAGAAAATCAGGTGTAGCCATAATGATATCAGATGAAACAGACTTCAGTGTGAAAAAGGTAACAAGGGACAAAGATGGACGTTTCATTATGGTAAAGGGACTATACAACAAGAAGACATAACAGTCATGAATATTTATGCCCCCAATCAGGGAGCACCGAAATATACCAAGCAACTACTAACAGAACTAAAGGGAGAAATTGACCAAAACACAATTATACTAGGGGACTTAAATACATCATTGACAGCTATGGATAGATCATCCAAACAGAAAATAAATAACGAAATAGCAGCCCTAAATGACACATTAGATGAAATGGACATAATTGACATTTATAGAGCACTTCATCCTAAAACATCAGACTATACATTCTTTTCTAGTGTACATGGAACATTCTCAAGGATAGACCATATATTGGGACATAAAATCAGCCTCAACAAATTTAAGAAGATTGAAATCATACCAAGCATATTCTCTGATCACAAGGCTTTGAAATTGGATATCAACTGCAAAAAGAAAGCAGGAAAAACACAAATACATGGAGATTAAACAACATACTTTTAAAGAACGACTGGGTCAAAGAAGAAATTAGAGGAGAGATCAAAAGATACATAGAAACAAATGACAATGAAAATACATCCTACCAAAATTTTGGGATGCAGCGAAAGCAGTTTTAAGAGGAAATTTATATCATTACAGGCCTATCTCAAGAAACAAGAAAATCCCAAATAAATAACCTCATGTTACACCTTAAAGAACTAGAAAAAGAAGAACAAGTGAAACCCAAGGTCAGCAGAAGAAAGGAAATAACAAAAATCAGAGCAGAACTAAATGAAATAGAGAACAAAAGACAATAGAAAAAATTAATGTGACAAAGAGCTGGTTCTTTGAAAAGATTAACAAAATTGACAAACCCTTGGCTAGACTCACTAAGATAAAAAGAGAGAAGACACTAATTAACAAAATCAGAAATGAAAAAGGGAAGTTATCACGGACACCACAGAAATACAAAGGATCATCCAAGAATACTATGAAGGACTATATGCCACCAAATTCAATAACCTAGAAGAAATGGACAAGTTCTTAGAAACATATAGCCTTCCAAGGCTGAACCATGAAGAACTGGAAAATCTAAACAGACCGATCACCAGTAACAAATTGAATCAGTCATCCAAAACCTTCCCAAAAGCAAAAGTCCGGGACCAGATGGCTTCACTAGTGAATTCTACCAAACCTTCAAAGAGGATCTAATACCAATCCTGCTCAAACTCTTCCAAAAATTGAAGAAGAGACAGTACTCCCTAACTCATTTTATGAGGCCAACATTACCCTGATACCAAAACCTGGTAAGGACAACACAAAAAAAGAAAACTACAGACCAATATCTCTGATGAATACAGATGCAAAAATCCTAAACAAAATTCTAGCAAATCAAATACAACAATGCATTAAAAAGATTATTCACCATGACAAAGTGGGGTTCATACCTGGAGCACAAGGATGGTTCAACATCCGCAAAACCATCAATGTGATACATCACATAAACAAAATAAAGGACAAAAATCATATGATTATATCAATTGATGCAGAAAAAGCATTTGACAAGATACAACATCCATTTATGATTAAAACACTTAATAAAATAGGTATAGAAGGAAAATACCTTAACATAATAAAGGCCATATATGACAAACCCTCAGCTAATCTCATAATTAATGGTGAAAAACTGAAGCCCTTTGCTCTACGTTCAGGAACACGACAGGGCTGTCCCCTATCACCTCTGCTTTTCAACATAGTGTTGGAAGTCCTTGCCAGAGCAATCAGGCAAGAGAAAGAAATAAAAGGCATCCAAATTGGGAATGAAGAAGTTAAATTATCACTCTTTGCAGATGACATGATGCTATATATAGAAAACCCTAAAGACTCCACCAAAAAGCTATTAGAAACAATCAACAAATACAGTAAAGTTGCTGGCTACAAAATCAACGTACAAAAGTCCATTGCATTCCTATATACTAACAATGAAATCTCAGAAAAAGAAATACAAAAAAACAATTCCTTTTGCAATTGCAACAAAAGAATAAAATACCTAAGAATAAACTTAACCAAGGATGTGAAAGACCTATATGTTGAAAATTACAAGACTTTTTAAAAAGAAATTGAAGAAGACACAAAGAAATGGAAAGACATTCTGTGCTCATGGATTGGAAGAATCAACATAGTTAAAATGGCCATATTACCCAAAGCAATATACAGATTTAATGCAATCCCCATCAAAATCCCAATGGCATTTTTTAAAGAAATAGAACAAAAAAATCATCAGATTTGTTTGGAACCACAAAAGACCCCGAATAGCCAAAGCAATCTTAAGAAAAAAGAACAATAATGGAGGTATCACACTTCCTGACTTTGGCTTGTACTACAGGGCTACAATAATCAAAACAGCATGGTATTGGCAGAAAAACAGACACATAGACCAATGGAATAGAATTGAGAACCCAGAAATAAAACCACATAAATATGGACAGATAATTTCTGACAAAGAAGCTAAAAACATACAATGGAGGAAAGACAGCCTCTTCAATAAATGGTGCTGGGAGAATTGGATAGCCACATGCAAAAGAATGAAACTGGACTGCTATCTGTCACCATGTACCAAAATTAATTCAAAATGGATCAAAGACTTAAGCATAAGACCTGACACAATAAACTGCATAGAAGAAAACATAGGTACTAAACTTATGGACCTTGGGTTCAAAGAGCATTTTATGAATTTGACTCCAAAGGCAATGGAAGTAAAAGCTAAAATAAATGAATGGGACTATATGAAACTTAAAAGCTTCTGCACAGCAAAAGAAACCATCGACAAAATAAAGAGGCAACCAACTGAATGGGAGAAGATTTTTGCAAACAGTGCCTCCGATAAGGGATAATATCCAAAATATACAAGGAACTCATGCAACTCAACAACAAAAAACAAACAACCCAATTGAAAAATGGGCAGAGAACCTGATGAGAGATTTCTCCAAAGAGGACATACAAATGGCAAATAGACATATGAAACAATGCTCAACATCACTAATCACCAGAGAAATGCAAATAAAAACCTCAATGAGATATCACGTCACCCCAGTTATTATGGCTCTCATCAACAAGACCAATAGCAACAAGTGCATGAGAAGCTGTGGAGAAAAAGGAACCCTCATACACTGTTGGTGGGAAAGCAGATTGGTGCAGCCGCTGTGGAAAGCAGTGGGGAAGTTCCTCAAAAAGTACGAATAGAATTGCCATATGACCCAGCAATCCCTCTCCTGGGTATCTACCTAAAAAATCTGAAAACTTTTATCCATAAAGACACGTGTGCTCCAATGTTCATTGCAGCTTTATTTATGGTGGCTAAGACATGGAAACAACCAAAATGTCCTTCGATAGATGAATGGATAAAGAAGTTGTACATATACACAATGGAATACTCTTCGGCGGTAAGAAAAGATGATATAGGAACATTTGTGACAACATGGATGGATCTTGAGAGTATAATGCTAAGCGAAATAAGTGAGACAGAAAAAGCAGAGAACCATATGATTCCACTGATATGTGGTATATAAACCAAAAACAGCAAAAGAACAAGACAAACAAATGAGGAACAGAAACTCATAGACACAGACACTAGTTTAGTGGTTACTAGAGGGTAAGGGGGGTGGGGGTGGGAGAAGAGGCTAAGGGGGATCAAATATATGGTGATGGAAGGAGAACTGACTCTGGGTGGTGAACACAATGGGATTTATAGATGATGTGATACAGAATTGTACACCTGAAATCTATGTAATTTTACTAAGAATTGTCACCCCAATAAATTAAAAAAAAGTGATGAACTATTTGAAGATGAATAAGATGAACAAACCCACCATTAGAAAGAAAGGGAAAAGATGTAAACTTGTGGACAATTAAGCAAAGAAATACAAATGGCCAATAAGCCTAAAAAAAGAGCTCAGCTCAGAAGAAATACAAAGTAAAAATAGTAGTGATATGAAATATTTGTTAGTGCGTCAGAAGTGAGCTCTATAGGTAGAAGTCTCCATTTGAATATATATATCTGAAAATCCTAAAAATTTGCTATATTTTTTGACTCAGAAATTCCACTTTTAGGAGTTTGTTATAGGAATTAATCACTGATATGTATGAAAGTCTAGACACGGGAATGTTTAACATAGCACTGTTTATAATACTGAAAAGTGAAGTTAAAACCTAGTTTTTTTACAATAGTAGATTAGCTAAATAAATTTTGGCTGATTGATGCAATTTAATATCACAAAGCTATTAAAAATCAAATTGTGGAGAAGAATAGCAATAATGTGGAAAGGTATTCCTGATATATTGTTAAACAAAAGTTTATGCATAGTTTGATCATATTTTGTTGAAAAATTTTTAATCCATTCTTAGGAAAAAGGTAGCAAGGATATACACCAAAATGTTAACAAATGGGTGATCTCTTGGTGAAGGAATTATATGTGATTCTTATTTTGTGCTTTCTTTAATCAATGTTTCCTGAAAAATCTAAAATAAACAGATATTTATTTCAAAATAAAGAAAAAGTTATTTACAATGCAGAGGAAAGGACTATGAAGAAGTCCACGTTCCCAAACCCATTCACTGTGTCTGCTTTCTCTGCACCGAGGAATGTGCATTCTCAATACTGAGAGCTCTAAACCCCAACCTGCCCCACCTGGTGGTTTCCTGCTTGCATCTGCACACTTCCCTTTCAGGCACACATGGAAAATGCATTCTGGGGAGTTGAAGTAATATCCTGAACTCAAATGGCACAGAGACCTATTTGGGGAAATGCTTCCTGAATTTGGCCAATACCTGCCTGTTGAGCAAAACCTTACTTCCACTTGGTGAAGAGTCAACTGTAAAATTCATGTACTCTATTTTTTTTAAAATTAAAGTTTTTTTGGGTGACAATTGTTAGTAAAGTTACATAGATTTCAGGTGTACAATTCTGTATTACATCATCTATAAATCCCATTGTGTGTTCACCACCCAGAGTCTGTTCTCCTTACATCACCATATATTTGATCCCCTTTACCCTCTTCTACCACCCCCTCCCCCCTTACCCTCTGGAAACCCTTAAAATATTGTCTGTGTCTAATTTCATGTACTCTTGTTTACTTATCTGGAGGAGGATGTGAACCTGGAGCTCTTCCTCAGTTGAATCCCTTAATTTCCTTCCTCCCGATCTTAAAATATGTCCATATTCTCACTGCCTCCTTTCTCCAAGGAATCAGCCCCAGTTCACCTGTGTTCTTGGCCCTCTCCATCCCATTTCTTAGGTGGGAAATCTTGACTCCACTTTCAACATCTCCATCTTCCTTTCATATCGAGTTGGTCAGTAAAATGACGCTCTAGCTGAAACTGACTAGCATCCTTCCTGTCCTGCTTTGTTACCATGACCTTTCCTCTGGACTAGGAGAACTGGTGTGGCAGCCCCTGCCAGCATCACTGGCCCATCCTGCACACTTCTTTATGTAAGTGCTTTCCAAAATACAGGTGTCATCTTGTCCCTACCACATTTAACTCCCTCACCATTGCCAGAAATAGAGCTTCCCTGATTGTGTGTGTGTGTGTGTGTGTGTGTGTGTGTGTGTGTGTGTATGTTGGGGGGGCCTTTCAACTTTTCAACATTCAAACTGCCTTTAAGTAAAGGTCATATAGCGAGAGTTCACCTCAATTCCATACTATATCTACCACCTTGTAAAAGAAGTTCAATATTTTTTATTGATATTTTCTATTTGTTAGTTCTGTTTAGTAACTTAGTTGAATAATCAACTATGCCTGTGGGTAATACAGACTGGAACTAAATTATTGTAAATTAATGCCTTTCGTTTGGTCACCAAATGTTACATATCTGAGGTAGGTTCTTGGAGTTGGGGAGAGGCAAAAAGGCCTATTATAAAGGGTCTTTGGTATTGAAAAGGCTGGGAACCACTGGCCCACAGATTAAAGTCCCAATTCTTGGGCACTGCATTCAAGGGTTCTTGCCCCATCTGACTCCTCCAAACCTCCTCCTTCTGCCACAGCTCAACATATGCCCCATCCTCCAATCACTAAGAACTTTTCACCTCTTCCCACATCTCTAGGTCTTTGCATCTCTGGATCCTCCTCCCACTAAATTTCAGCTCATCCTTTAAGGCCTTGCTAAGAATGCCTTCTCCTGGAGAAGACTTTCCCAGTCCCCATTTGGAATCAATACCTCCTTGCTGCTGTTCCCAGAGGTCTTTTGCACTTCACTTCTGGCCTGCATCAGACCAGGCCTTATTCTCGTTATTTGTACCATGGATTTGTCCTTCTGAACCCCTGGAGGGCAGTGACAAGAGTTATAGTGATGTTACTATAGCACCTGCTGGGTCTTGGCCATGCCAAAGGCTCATTGACTGTTTGTTGACAGGCTTGAATTCCAGAGTGTGATCCCATTCTTTGGTGAGAGCTGTGTGCATCACTATTTACTAAACTTGGGTTTTCCTCTGATCAAGGCAACATCAGAAAACAGGTTCAAAGACTTTGGAACAAACCGACCTGGCTTGAATCCCAGATCTGCCACATATTAGGTGGTGACCTTGGGCAAGTCACTTAATCTTGCTACATCTCAGTCAGTTCACTATCTGAATAATGAGTGCAGAACACTAACTCCCAGGATGGTTGTGAGGAGTAAATAAAAATAGCTTCAAAATGTCTGCCACATAGTAGACTTTCATTAAATTTTATTTTCCTCCCCCTATAAGAAATAAATTTGGTTAATGCAGTACTCCCAGGCTACTCCATTTACAGAAAACTTCAAGCTCCCACTTCAAAAAGACACTTTGAATTTAGCAGTTAGGGCTGAAATTTGGCTTCACACCTTACCCCCTCCACACCCCAACTTCAACCCATGACTGCTATGATTAAATGACTTTGCTTCAGCTCCCACCCATAAATTACACCCTGATTCATTTTCACCAAACTCCTGGACATCTTCACATGAAGGGAACATAATTTTTCCCCTCAGAATTATCTGATTGAGATTCTGACCTTATTTCTTCTTTAAAGAACTTCTTGCAAATTGATGTCCCGATGCAGGCATTGCATTTATCAAGGCCGAGGAAAGTCCTTCCAAAATTGTAGCTGGTTCTGACTCGGGGCACCAGAGAAGGAGAAGGAGGAGCTGGAGAGGAGGCAGAACAGCTGAGGGCTGAGACCCACAGCAACAGGGCCTGCCAGCCCGGATGGAAGGCAGCAGCCTCAGGCCCCAGCAGGGGCTCCATCAGAGCCAGGACTCCAGCTGCAACCTTCAGCTGTCCACTCAGGGCTGTGCAAAGTCAGGTTTTGGCAAAAGAAAGGGGGCTGGCTTCAGGGCTCTGACCCCATCCCAGGCTCCCCGGTTTCTGTTTGAGGATGCTAAGGAGCTTGGAGCTAATGAGGCTGGGGAGGAGGTGAGGAAGTCTATGGAGGATGCTGATAACACCGTTTCCAGAGTTACTCTTCCTCTGCCTGCGGTGGTTGCCACAAGTTGGGAGGGGCTGACTGGCAGAATTTGGGAAGGACAATGGTCAGGGCTTCCCTGTGCAGTCCTTTTGACAAACACAGGATATCCTGGCTGGGCAGGAAAGGTCCATACAGGATGTATGTCCAACCTGGGTTCCACCTGGGAGTTTCAAAGGATGCTGAATGAAGCCCTCTGCCCTCCACTGTTTTAATTCTGAGTCTGTTTGTCTCTATGGATCACACACACACACACACACACACACACACACACACACACACACACACAGCCAATTTCCCCTGACTCTGCAGTGGATAATTTGGCCTGCCCCTTAACTAGGCATACCTCTTCCACTTTGACCATATTTTGCTGTGAATTAACCAGAGGTCAGTTTGCTGGCTGTTAAGTGGCACATTTAACACTGATTTGACCAGCGGAGGATTTTTGCTGCTTAGGGAATAGAAAAACTCAAGTTAGTCCATGCTTCAGCTCCTCTTGTTGATTTCAGAAGAAGAGAGTGGAAAGAAACTGGTGGCCTCTGGTGTGATGAAGGGAGCAACAGAAAGATCACTCTGGCTGCTCCCAACTGTGTCCATCCCTCTTCCCCATGCCTGAAAGTCCCTCTTCCCTTTGCCATCCTGCCTCACTTCTCAGTGGCCAACCTGACTTTAACTGCCCCAGGATTGCTTTCTTCCCAACACCAGGACAAGGTCCACAGCATGGACTAGACGGGAGTGCTAATTTAGGAATAGAGAGAGCCTATGACGACCAAATCAGGAAAGGCAAGTTTGGGCTGGGGGGGGGGGGAAGGGAAGTAAGAGGGTCCAGTGATGGTCTCAGGAGAATTAGGGAGTTTTGCTAAGACTAGTGGAAAGAGCAGGGTAATGGCAGTTCTCTGATGATTAAGCATGTGCTTAGGCAACTGTGTATGCTCTGTCAAATGTCTGGTGGTGTTTGTTTTTTATTGCTGAGATGTGAGAATTCTTTGTATATTTTAAATACTAGTTCTTTGTTGGATATGTGGCTTGCAAATATTTTCTCCCATGTAATAACTAGTCTTTCATCTTCTTAAAAGGGTCTTTCACAAAGTAAAAGTTTTTTATTTTGATGAAGTTCAATTTGTTAATTTTTCCATTTATGGATCATGCTTTTAGTGTCAAGTGTAAGAACTTTAAGACTTTCTCCTGTGGTTTCTTATACTGTAAATGTTTTATAGTTTTATATTTTATATATTAGTCTATAATTCATTTTGAAATAATTTTTGTATAAGATGTAGTTAGGCCAAGGTTCATATTTTTACTGATGGATGTCCAATTGCTCCAGCACTATTTATTGAAAAGACTACCCTTCCATTGAATTGTTTTTGCACCTTTGTAAAAAATCAGTTGTTGGAACTTGTCTATGGCTATGTTGGGTTCTCTATTCTGCTTCATTAATTTGTGTGTATATTCCTCTGTCAATAATACACAGTCTTGATTATTGTAGCTATAGAATAAGTCTTGAAATTGGGTAGTCTTATTCAAAATTGCTTTAGCAATCCTAGTTCATTTGCCTCTCCATAAAAATGTTTACAATAATTTTGTCTATATCTACAAAATGTCTTGCTGGAATTTTGATAGGAATTGAGTTAAATATGGGTATCAATTTGATTAAATTTATTCTGAAGTATTTTATTTTTTGGAACTTTAATAATTTATTTTATTTTTCAATTACAGTTGACATACAATATTATATTAGTTTCAGGTGTACAACATAGTGATTAGACATTTATATAACTTATGAGGTGATTGTCCCAATAAATCTAGCACCCATCTGACACCACACATAATTATTACAATATTATTGACTATATTACTTATGCCATATTTTACATTCCCATGACTACTTTGTAACTACTAATTTGTACTTCTTAATCCTTTCATCTTTTTTCACCCATCCCCCCAACTCTGTCTTATCTGTAAATCCTGAAAATGTTCACTGTATCTATGAGTGTGTTTCTGCTTTGTTCGTTTGTTTTGTTCTTTAGATTCCACATATAAGTGAAATCATATGGCATTTGTCTTTCTCTGTCTGACTTAATCCATTCAACAAAATAATCTTCTAGATCCATCCATGTTGTTGCAGATGGCAAGATTTTATTCTTTTTTATGGCTGAGCACTATTCCATTGTAAATATGTACCACCTCTTCTTTACCCATTCATCCATTGATGGACACCCAGGTTGCCTCAATATCTTGGCTATTGTAAATAATGTTGCAATGAACATATGGATGCACGTGTCCCTTCAAAGTAGTGTTTTGAGTTTCTTCAGATAAATACCCAGAAGTGGGATTACTGGGTCTTTCTTTGTCTCTTGTTATAGCCTTTGTTTTAAAGTCTATTTTGTCTGGAATAAGCATTGCTACCCCAGATTTTCTTTTTTCATTTCCATTTTCATGAAATATTTTTTTTCCATTTCTTTACTTTCAGTTTGTGTGTATCTTTCAGTCTGAAGTGAGTCTCTTATAGGCACCATATGTAAAGATCTTGTTTTCTTATTTATTCAGCCACCTTATCTTTTGATTGGAATATTTAATCCACTTACATTTAAAGTAATTGTTGATAGATATGTAGTTATTGCCATTTAATTATTTATATTTTTATCTTTTCTTCTTCCTCTTCTTCTCCTTCTCTGTCTCCTTCTTAAAGAAGTCCTTATAACATTTCTTGTAATACTGGTTTGGTGTTGATGAACTCCTTTAGTTTTTTCTTGTCTGGGTAGCTCTTTATCTGTCTTTTAATTTTAAATGATAGCTTTGCTGGGTAGAGTAATCTTAGTTTTAGGTCCTTGCTTTTCATCACTTTGAATATTTTGTTCCAATCCTTTCTTGCCTACAGTTTCTGTTGAGAAATCAGTTTCATGGGAGCTCCCTTGTAACTGCTTTTCTGTTGATGTTTTTAAGATTCTTTCTTTGTCTTTAAACTTTAGTGTTTTAGTTATGCTGTGTCTTGTTGTGGGCCTATTTGGGTTCATCTTGTTTGGGACTTTATGTACTTCCTTGGCTTGTATGTTTATTTCTTTCCCAGGTTCGGGACAGTTTCCATCATTATTTCTTCAAATAGGTTTTCAAGTCCATGGTCTCTCTCTCCTCCTTCTGGTATCCCTATGATGTAAATGTTGGTATGGTCAATAACGTCTCAGGGGCCCCTTAAACTGCCTTCACTTTTAAATTCTGTTTTCTTTTTGCTGTTCTGATTCGATGTTTTCTGCTACTTTATCTTCTAAATCACTGATTCAATCCTTTGCTTCATCTAATCTACTGTTGATCCCCTCAAATGTATTCTTTTTTTTCCCCAAATCTTTTTTTTATTAGTTTCAGGTGTACAAAACAATGTAATAGTTAGACATTTACACCCTTCACAAAGTGATAACCCCCTCCCACAATCTACTACCTATCTGACATCATATATAGCTCTTACAATTCCATTGACTCTACTCCGTATGCTGTACTCCACATCCGGTGACTATATATATTAAATTATAGTTGACATTCAGTATTATTCAGCTTCAGCTTCAGGTGTACACTGCAGTGGTTAGACATCTACACCATCCATGAAGTGCTCTCACTAATAAGACAAATGTCCATCGGATACCTTACCAAATCTTTACAACATTATTGATTATATTTCCCAAACTGTCTTTTATATCCCCATGGGAATCTTGTGCTTTCTAATCCCCTCACCTTCTCCCTCATCCCCACCTCCCGCCCATCTAGCAACCCTCAGGTTTTTCTCTATATTTCTAAGACTGTTTCTGATTAGTTTGCTCATTTATTCTATTCTTTAGATTCTACATATAAGTAAGATAATATGGTATTTATCTTTCTCTGTCTGACTTATTGTACTTAGCCCAATGTTCTCTAGGTCCATCCAATATTGTGGCAAATGGTAAGATTTCCTTCTTCTTTATGGCCAAGTAATACTCCATTGTATAAATGTATCACAGTTTCTTAATCCAGTCATCTATTGATGGTCATTTAGGTTGTTTCCATGTTGTGGTTATTGTGAATAATGCTGCAATAAACATAGGAGTGCATATATTTTTTCAAATTAGCATCTTGGATTTCTCTGGATAGATACCTAAGAGTGGAATTGCTGGGTCATAAGGTAGTTCCATTTCCATGTTTTTGAGATACCTCCATACTGGTTTCCATAGTGGCTGCACCAATCTGCAATCCCACCAAGAGTGCACAAGGTTTCCCTTTTCTCCACATCCTTGCCAGCACTTGTTATTTTTTGATTTATTGATGATAGCCATTGTAACCAGAGTGAAGTGGTATCTCATTGTGGTTTTTATTTGCATTTCTCTAATGATTAGTGAGGTTGAGCATTTTTTCATATGTATGTTGGCCATCCATATGTCCCCCTTAGAAAAATGTCTCTTCATGTCCTCTGCCTATGTTTTAATTGGGTTGTTTGTTTTCTTGTTGTTGAGTTGAATGAGTTTTTTTTTAATTTATTGGGGTGACAGTTGTTAGTGAAACTAAACTCTCTGTTTGTTCAATGCATTAGGTAGATCCCCTATGTCTTTCAGTCTTTGCTGGGTGGTCTTATGTAGTATGAGTCCTTTTTATTTGAATTACACAGTCTCCCTGTTCTGTGTGTGTGTACCAGAATTGTGTGTATTCTGTGCGTGTGTGCCTCGTGTTGTTTTTATTCTCCTGTTGAAGTTGAGCTTTACTTGCTTTTGGCTTGTCAGCAGGTGGGATTGACTCCTGGGCTGACTAGCTGTGAGCATTGGCTATGCCTACAGCGTATGACCTGCTGTGTGAGGGTTGACCCCTCAGATGAGGCTTGGCCCCTATGGGATCTTGTGCCTGTAGAGAGTTCCCTTTGGGTGTGTCACTTGTATATCAAGCCTGGTAATGCTCTGGTTTGGTCTGGAGTTGGCCTCTGGGTATGTTGATTCTTGTGCCTCTTGGGCTGAACTCTCGTGCAGGGCGATTTCAGAACAAAACAAACCAATAAGCACAATAACCACAACAACAAGAACAAAACAAGTACACTCACACATAAAAACAACCAACAACCGTCACTCAACCCAAACAAAAATATCAAAAATACAAAAAAGAAAACAAAAAAGAAAACAAAAAAAAGCAACAACAAAAAAAAGATCAATACAGAAAAAACAGAAAGGAGGGGGAAAAGTAGAGCAAGAAAAAGAAAAAAGAAAAGAAGAGAGGGAGGAAGGGGGGAGAAAAAATAAATGTATATATAACTAAAATTGATAATAGTAATTAAAAAAAAACACTAAAACTCTGCCAGTCTTGACTTAATTAAGTCCACTAAGCTATCTCTAGGTTGTCCTCTGCTGTAGAAAATCTCCTCTGTGTCTGGCACCCAGAGTGACCTTGGCAATACAGTTTTAGGTGGGTGGGGCTATGTGGTGTGGTTGGTAGTTTTTACAGTCAGTGCAGTTTCTGCTCTCGCTTGCACAAATGCATGCTGAGAATACCACAGTCAGCCACTGGGAGGTGGGCTTCTTCTCTGTGCGCAGGTCTGCTGGGTCTTAGGGCACATCTTCCATTGGGAGCTGTGGAGGGCGTGAGATTTCTGAGCTTCTAAAAGCCCAGGCTGCCTCGGCAAGCTGCTGCTAACACCTGCATGTGTATCAGCAGCTCTAGTTACCCTGCCGGAAGCCACCCAGAAAAGATGCCTTTGTCTCCCTAGTCAACCCAACAGTATCATACTTGTCCCAGCTTCTTCTCTAGGTCACAGCTGCAAACCGGCTTTTCCCAGTTCTTGAGGGCTGCAGCTCCTCTGTAATCTGACACTACTCCTTGCCTTTCTGGGACCAGCTTAAAACTCTGGAATGGCATGGGTAGGAGAGCTGTGGGAGAGTGGGGAAGGGGTCCAGGCACCCTGCTTTCTCTGCTCTCTGCCTGACCGTGAGAGCCCAGCCACAGTTCTCAGCTGAAGTCTCTGCCTCAAACGCTGGGCACTGCCATCCTATATGCTGATCCCTCGGTAGGACTGTAGGGCACAGGGAGAGAGCCTGCAGCCTGGCTTTTGAAATCTCTGGTCTGCATCCTGGGGCCCACAGCTGCACAGCTGCAGGCTGCGTCTCCACGACTATGGCCTGCATCACCACACTTCCTCCTTCCCTCTTTCCCTGCTCACCCAGTTTGCCCACCTTCAGGTAATCCTCATGTGTGTCTCTTAGCTGTTCTGTGTGATGAGCAGAGAATCACTTGATGAGTTATAGATGTTTAATTTGTGGTAATTTCCAGGGGAGAACTCAAGAAACCCACCTCATGCTGCATTTCTATGATGTCAGTCTCTCAAATGTATTCTTTATTTTAGTTATTGTATTTTTCATTTCTTTTTTGTGTTGTCTATCTCCATTTTTATGTTTTCTATCGCTTTGTTGAAGTTTTCACTAGAATTTTGAATTCTGTATCTGGTAGATTGCTTGTCTCCATTTTGTTTAGTTGTTTCTCTGGAGCTTTGTTCTGTTCTTTTATTTGGGACATGTTTCTTTGTCTCCCCATTTTGGCTGCCTCCTGTGTTTGTTTCTATGTATGAGTAGGGCTGCTATGTCCCTGGTCTTAGTAGAACAGCCTTATGTTGTAGGTGTCCTGTGGGGCCCAGGGTCATAGTCTCTCTGGTTACCTGAGATGGGTGCTTTAGGTGTGTCCCTGGTGTGGGTTGTGTGTACTCTTCTGTTGTAGTTGATCCTTGGTTGCTGTTTGCATGTCAATAGGAGGGATTGCCCCTCAGGTTGATGTGTTGCGAAGACTGGCAGTGACTACAGTGGAAGAGCTGTTGTGCAGGGGCTGACACTATGGAGCAGCTTTTAATTTAGTAGGGTTCTGGTGCCTGCCCAGTTTGCCTTTTGGGTGTGTTGTCCACAAAGGCAGCCGGGTGGTGCTCTGGCTCAGTCCAACGTAGGCCACTGGGTGTGCTGGCCCTGGGGCTTCCTGGGGAGGGCCCCTGTTGCAGGCCTACTTTACCAGCAGACTGTGCCCCACCTGAGGCCACCTGGCATGAGTCACAAAGCAACCCAAATATGTCTTCCACCCATGCTGTACCTGGAGATACCCAGGACAGGCTAAGTGGGAACGAAGGCTGGCTGGTGCTAGTGCTGGGCTTGGGACTATTTAGCAAGAGTTTCAAGTCAAGCCAAGGATAGATGCTTCTTTGTGTGTTTTTTTTTGCTTTAAATTTTTTTTAAATTTATTGGGGTGACAATTGTTAATAAAATTACATAGATTTCAGGTGTACCATTCTGTATCACATCATCTATAAATCCCATTGTGCGTTCACCACTCAGAGTCAGTTCTCCTTCCATCACCATATATTTGATACCCCTTTACCCTCATCTCCCACCCACCCCCACCCCCCTTACCCTCTGGTAACCACTAAACTATTGTCTGTGTCTATGAGTTTCTGTTTCTCATTTCTTTGTCTTGTTCTTTTGTTGTTTTTGGTTTACATACCACATATCAGTGAAATCACATGGTTCTCTGCTTTTTCTGTCTGAATTATTTCGCTCAGTATTACATTCTCAAGATCCATCCATGTTGTCACAAATGTTCCTATATCATCTTTACTTACCGCCGAATAGTATTCCATTGTGTATATATACCACAACTTCTTTATCCATTCATCTATCGAAGGACATTTTGGCTGTTTCCATGTCTTGGCCACCGTAAACAAAGCTGCAATGAACATTGGAGCACACGTGTCTTTATGTATAAATGTTTTCAGATTTTTTGGGTAGATACCCAGGAGAGGGATTGCAGGGTCATATGACAATTCTATTAGTAATTTTTTGAGGAACCTCCACACTGCCTTCCATAGTGGCTGCACCAGTCTGCATTCCCACCAACAGTGTATGAGGGTTCCTTTTTCTCCACAGCCTCTCCAACACTTGTTACTATTTGTCTTGTTGATGATAGCCATTCTGACTGGGGTGAGGTGATATCTCATTGTGGTTTTTATTTGCATTTCTCTGATGATTAGTGACGTTGAGCATTTTTTCATATGTCTATTTGCCATTTGTATGTCCTCTTTGGAGAAATGTCTCTTCAAGTCCTCTTCCCATTTTTCAATTGGGTTGTTTGTTTTTTCTGTTGTTGAGTTGCATGAGTTCCTTATATATTCTGGATATTAGCCCCTTATTGGAGGCACTATTTGTAAAAATCTCCCATTCAGTTGGTGGCAGAAGACACAAAGAAATGGAAAGACATTCCGTGCTCATGGATTGGAAGAATCAACATAGTTAAAATGGCCATATTACCCAAAGCAATATACAGATTCAATGCAATCCCCATCAAAATCCCAATGGCATTTTTTAAAGAAATAGAACAAAAAATCATCAGATTTGTTTGGAACCACAAAAGACCCCGAATAGCCAAAGCAATCTTAAGAAAAAAGAACAATGCTGGAGGTATCACACTCCCTGACTTTGGCTTGTACTACAGGGCTACAATAATCAAAACAGCATGGTATTGGCAGAAAAACAGACACATAGACCAATGGAATAGAATTGAGAACCCAGAAATAAAACCACATAAATATGGACAGATAATTTTTGACAAAGAAGCTAAAAACATACAATGGAGCAAAGACAGCCTCTTCAATAAATGGTGCTGGGAGAATTGGATAACCACGTGCAAAAGAATGAAACTGGACTGCTATTTGTCATCATGTACCAAAATTAATTCAAAATTGATCAAAGACTTAAGCATAAGACCTGAGACAATAAACTGAATAGAAGAAAACATAGGTACTAAACTTATGGACCTTGGGTTCAAAGAGCATTTTATGAATTTGAGTCCAAAGACAATGGAAGTAAAAGCTAAAATAAACAAATGGGACTATATGAAACTTAAAAGCTTCTGCACAGCAAAAGAAACCATCGACAAAATAAAGGGGATTGTTTTCTTAATTTCTCCTTCTGATATTTTATTATTGGTATATACAAATGCAACTGATTTCTGAATATTAATTTTGTATCCTGCTACTTTACTAAATTCATTTATCAGTTCTAATAGTTTTTTTGGTGGAGTCTTTAGGGTTCTCTATATATAGTATCATGTCATCTGCATATAATGACAATTTTACTTCCTCCTTACCAATTTGGATGCCTTTTATTTCTTTTTCTTGTCTGATTGCTGTGGCTAGAACTTCCAGCACTATGTTGAATAGAAGTGGAGAAAGTGGGCAACCTTGTCTTGTTCCTGATCTTAAGGGGAATGGTTTTAGCTTTTCCCCATTGAGTATGATGTTAGCTGTGGGTTTATCATATATGGCCTTTATTATGTTGAGATATGGTCCCTCTATTCCCACTTTCTTAAGAGTTTTTATCATGAATGTCTGCTGGATTTTGTCAAATGCCTTTTCTGCATGTATTGATATGATCATATGATTTTTATTTTTCATTTTGTTAGTGTGGTGTATCACATTAATTGGTTTACGGATGTTGAACCACCCTGGCATACCAGGAATGAATCCCACTTGATCATGGTGTATGATCTTCTTAATGTATTGTTGAATTCTGTTCATTAAAATTTTATTGAGGATTTTTGCATCTATGTTCATTAGAGATATCAGCCTGTAGTTCTCTTTTTTTTTGTAGTGTCTTTGTCTGATTTTGGGATCAGGGTGATAGTGGCCTCATAAAAAGTTTTGGGGAGACTTCCCTCCTTCTGGATTTTTTGGAGTAGTTTGAGGAGAATAGATGATAATTCTTTTTTTGAATATTTTGTAAAATTCACCTATAAAGCCATCTATTCTAGGGCTTTTGTTTGTTGGGAGCTTGTTGATTACTGATTCAATTTCCCTAGTAGTAGTCAGTCTCTTCAGGTTTTCCGTTTCTTCTTGAGTTAGCCTTGGAAGGTTGTATGCTTCTAGAAAATTTTCCGTTTCTAACAGATTGTCTAATTTGTTGGCATATAGATGCTTATAGTAATTTCTTAAAAATTTTTGTATTTCTGTGGTGTCTCTTGTCACTTCTCTTTCATTTCTGATTTTATTAATTTGGGTTCTCTCTCTCTCTCTTTATCTCTCTCTCTCTCTCTCTCTCTCTGATGAGTCAGTCTAAGAGTTTGTCGATTTTGTTTATCTTCTCTAAAAACCAACTCTTGGATTCATTGATCTTTTGTATTGTGTTTTTGGTCTCTATTTTATTTATTTCCACTCTGATCTTTATTATCTCCCTCCTTGTACTCTCTTTGGGCTTATTTTGCTGTTCTTTCCCCAAATCCCTTAAGTGTAAAGATTAACTATTGATTAGTGGTTTTTCTTGTTTCTTTAGTTAGGCCTGCATTGCTATGAATTTCCCTCTTAGGACTGCTTTCACTGCATTCCATAGATTTTGTGTTGTCGTGTTTTCATTTTCGTTTGTCTCAAGTTATATTTTGGTTTCTTCCTTGATCTCATTGTTGATCCATTCATTATTTAGTAACATGTTATTCAGCCTCCATGTATCTGTGTGTCTTCCAATTTTTCTCCTGTAGTTGATTTCTAATTTCATAGCACTGTGGTCAGAGAAGACAATTGGTATGATTTCAATCTTCTTTAATTTATCAAGACTTGTTTTGTGGCCTAATATGTGGTCTATCTAGGAAAATGTTCCATGTGCGCTTGAGAAGAATGTGTATTCCGCAGCTTTAGGGTGAAATGCTCTGAAAATATTGATTAAATCCAAGTGGTCCAATGTGTCATTTAAGGCCATTGTTTCCATATTGATTTTCTGTCTGGAAGACCTGTCCCTTGTTGTCAGAGGTGTGTTGAAGTCCCCTACTATGATAGTGTTACTGTTGATCTCTGTCTTTATGTCAGTCAATATCTGTTTTATATATTTAGGTGCTCCTATGTTGGGTGCATAGATGTTTACTAGGGTTATGTCCTCTTGTTGGATCAATCCCTTTATTATTATATAATGCCTATCTTTGTCTTTTAATATAGTCTACATTTTAAAGTCTATTTTGTCAGATACAAGTATTGCAACTCCAGCTTTTTTTCTCATTTCCACTTGCATCAAATATCTTACTCCACCCCTTCACTTTCAGCTTGTGTATCTTTTGATCTGAGGTGAGTCTCTTGTATACAGCATATACAAGGGTATTGCTTTCTTATCCACTCAGCCACCAAATGTCTTTTGATTGGAGCATTTAATCCATTTACATTTAAAGTGATTATTGATTGGTACACAGTTACTGCCATTTTTCAGGTTTGTAGTTAGATTGTTTTCATCTTTCTTCTGTTTAGAGAAGCCCTTTTAATATTTCCTACAATGCTGGCTTGGTGCTAATAAATTCCTTTAGCTTATTCTTTTCTGGGAAGCTCTTTATCTCTCCTTCAATTTTAAATGATAGCCTTGCTGGATAAAGCAATCTAGGTTGTAGGCCTTTGTTTTTCATCCATTTGAGTACCTCCTGCCACTCCGTCCTGACCTGCAAAGTTTCTGTAGAAAAGTCATTTGATAGTCTTATAGGAGTTCCCTTGTATGTAACACTGTCTTTTTCTTGCTGCTTTTAGGATTCTCTCTTTGTCTTTAACCTTTGCCATTTTAACTATAAGGTGTCTTGGTGTGCACCTGTTTGGGTTTATCCTGGTTGGAACTCTCTGCACTTCCTGGGTTTTTATGTCAATTTCCTTCACCAGGTTAGGGAAGTTTTGGGTGTTTATTACTTCAAATATGTTTTTGATCCCTTGCTCCCTCTTTTCACCTTCTGGTATTCCTATGATGAGAAAGTTGTTGCTCTTGATGTCATCCCAGAGGTCTCTGAAACCATTTTCATTGTTTTTTATTCTTTTTCTTTTTGTTGTTCCGTTTGGGTGATCTTTGCTAACTTTTCTTCTAAGTCACTGATTCAATCCTCTGCCTCATCTAACCTGCTTGTAATTCCTTCAAGTGTGCTCTTTATTTCAGTTATTGTATTCTTTAGTTCTAACTGGTTGTTCATTACATTTCTCTATCTTTCTTTATGTCATCACTAAGCTCCTTAAACATTCTTATCATCAGAGATCTGAACTCTGTCTCTGATAGGTTGGTTACCTTTATTTCATTTTGTTCCAGTTCTGGAAGTTTCTTCTGATCTTTTATTTGGGACATGTTTCTTTGTTTCCCCATTCTGGCTGACATCTGTGTTTGCTTTAATGTATTAGGTAGATCCCCTAGGGTTCTTGGTTTTTGCTGGGTTATCTTATGTAGTATGTGTCCTTTATAATTGACTCACACCACTTCCCTATTCTCCTGTGCGTGTGCTCCAAAGGTGACCCTTGTGGTGTGTATGTTGTCCTGTTAAAGTTGATCTTTAATTGCTTTTGTCTCATCATTATGTGGGATTGACTCCTAGGCTGACCAGTTGTGAGGCTTGTCTTTGCCCACAGTGGATGTGCATCAGGGTTGACTGCTCAAATGAGGCTTGGACCCTATGGGCTCTTATGCCTGTAGAGAATTCCCTCTGGGTGTGACACTTGTAGGTCAAGTCCGGTAATACTCTGGTTTGTTCTGGAGTTGGCTTCTGGGTGTGTTGAATCTTGTGCCTCTTGGGCTGGGCCCTGGTGTAGGGCAATTCAGAACAAAACAAATCACCAACACAACAACAACAACAACAAAAACCAACTACACTCACATGTAAAAACAACCAATAACCCATACTCAACACAGGCAAAAACATCAAAAATACAAAAAAAAAAAAGAAAAAAAAAAAGAAAGAAAGAACGAAAGAAAAAAAGCAGGGCCAATCTTGGCTTAAGCTCACCAAGTAACCTCCAGGTTGTCTTCTGCTGTACCAAACAGTCCTCTGTGTCTTGTGCAGGCAGAGCCGCCCACCTGGTGCCCAGAGTCACCCTGACACTGCAGTTCTGAATGGGTGGGGCTATGGGGTCTGGATGGTAGTTTTTACAAAGTAAGTGCAGTTTCTCCTCTTGTCTGCACATATGCTCACTGAGAGTAGCACCGCCAGCCCTATGCCCAGGTCTCCTGATTTTTAGGGCACTTCTTCAGTGTGTGTGTATGTGTGTGTGTGTGTGTGTGTGTGTGTGTGTGTGTGTCTGTGTGTATAAGACACGAGATTTCTGAGCTGCTGAAAGCCCAGGGCTGCCTCTGCCACCTGCTGCTGACCCCTGGGTGTATGTCCACAACTGTAATTGCTGTGCCCTAGGCAGGCCAGAAAAGGTGGGAGCAGGGGATAGACGAGTCTTCTCTCTCTGGGCCCAGCAGTGTCACACTCTTCCCAAACTCTTCCCTGGGTAACATTAGCTGCAAACCGGGTCTTCCCAGATCTTGAGCGCTACTCCTCAGTTCAGGGGCCAGCTTGAGTCTCTGGAATGTCAGATGTAGTATTGGGAGAGTGGGGGTAGGAACCCAGGTATGGTGTTTACTTCCTTTGTCTGACCTAGGGCACAGCTGTTGGTCTCAGCTGAGTTTACTGCCCCAAAGGCTGGGTATGCCGCTCTCTCGGCTGGAGAGATCAGCTGTGGGACACAGGTAAAGAGCCCACCTCCTGGCTGTTGTGGTCTTTGTTCTGTCCTGGGACCCCCTGTGTCTCCGTAGCCATGGATGGAGGCTGTGTCTCCACTCTGCTCCCTTCCCTCTTCCCCTGCTTGCCCCGTTTTCCCACCTTCAAGTAATCCTCGTATGAGTCTCTTAGCTGTTCTGTGTGATGAGCAGAGAGTCCTTTGATGGGTTATAGATGCTGAATCTGTGGTAAGTTCCGGAGGAGAACTCAAGAAGACCACCTCACTGCCGCTATTCCTATGATGTCACTACCACTGCTAAACTTCTTGCTTTCTGCAGTTTCTACAGAAACACATTCCGTGTTCATGGATTGGAAGAATCAACGTAGTTAAAATGGCCAATTTACCCAAAGTAATATACCGATTTAATGCAATCCCCATCATACTTCCAATGGCATATTTTAAAGAAACAGAACAAAAACATCAGATTTGTATGGAATCACAAAAGACCCCAAATAGCCAAACCAATACTAAGAAAAAGGAACAATGCTGGAGGTATTACACTCCCTGACTTTAGCTTGTACTACAGGGCTACAATAATCAAAACAGTATGGTATCAGCAGAAAAACAGACACACAGGCCAATGGAATAGAATAGAAACCCAGAAATAAACCCACATAAATATGGACAGATAATTTTTGACAAGGAAGCCAAAAATATACAATGGAGAAAAGACAGCCTCTTCAATAAATGGTGCTGGGTAAATTGGAAAGCCACATACAAAACAATGAAACTAGACTGCTCTCTGTTACCATGTACCAAAATTAATTCAAAATTGATTAAAGACCTAAACATAAGACCTGAAACAATAAACTGCATAGATGAAAACATAGGTACTGAACTTATGGACCTTTGGTTCAAAGAGGATTTTATGAACTTGGCCTCAAAGGCAAGGGAAGTAAAAGCTAACATAAATGAATGGGACTATATGAAACTAAAAAGTTTCTGCACAGCAAAGGAAACCATTGACAAAATAAAGTGGCAACCAACCAAATGGGAGATTTTTACAAACAATGCTTCCAATAAGGGGCTAATATCAAAATATACAACAAACTCATACAACTCAAGAACAACAACAACAAAAAACCCCAAAGAATCCAATTGAAAAATGGGCAGAGGACCTGAATATCCCAATAATTTTTAATATGAATTACTTTTGTTTTCAGAATTATGACCAAATTTGGATATGTTTTTCATATTCAGAGTCTTAAGATTTTCCTGAATTGCTTTTCTACTCAAGCATTCCAGGTAGCTTGCTGGTATTCATAATGATCTCAGGATTCTTGGTCTCTTTGGCACCTTAAATTTCATGACATGACAAGTATAGCAGAGAAGATTTTCAGTATATAATTTCCAATGTGTAAGACATATAACTTTACATTTTTAAGCATAATTTGTATTTTGGTCCTTTCATTCTGGATTGGTGGGAAATGTTAGCATGGTTCTTTCTTGAGTTCTTTCCTGGAATTTCATTTTGTTTCTAGGGAATTAACTCAACATTCAGCCACTGAATGAGGATGTTTGGTGCCACTGTTCTTCCATGTGGCCTGTCATGTTCAGTTCCAGTTACTTCTCAATCACTTACAAGCTCCACTTTGGACAGTTGTTTCAGCCTGCAAGTCTGCTTACCATGCATTTACATGTACCCCAAGAGCCATTTCTTTTCTGGATTTTTGCTACTCTCTTTCTCCTGTGTTTCTAGTATAGCCAAGAAGTTGGGTCTAGATCCCCTCTCTCTTAGCGGATATCTACTTTCTAATCCGTCACGTCCTTCTCCTGTGGAAATGAGAAAGGGACCAACTCTCTGCTTGAATTGGTGGGTGGAGGGGATAAAAGGAAAATACAGGGATAACAAAGCACAGGCTACTGTCTCTATGTGATTTTCTGCCACACAAAGTATAACAGGATTTGTCTGCATGCCCTATTTTGTTGGAACCATAGTTTCATTTTTCTCCCTAATTGAATTATTTGTCATGAGAAGTTAAAGAGCTTCTCTTAAAAGTCAACCAGACCCTGTGACAGATAGATTTTTCAGAACCTGGCAACAATTCTTCATGATGTATGCTCCACTAATAGCAGAAATTTTTATCTGTTTTGCCTCAAGCATCCAGAGTAATTTATAGCATATGCTACCTCATTTTAAGTAAGAATTAGGGATCCAAATTAATATACAGCTTTAATGACAATGAGATGAACTGATCCCTTCTACTCATTACAAAATTCTTAGTCATAGTCATCAAAGACCTTTTCATAACTTCTTTCTTGGTTCTTAGGTTCACAGTTTTCCTCTGACCTTGAATGTAAGGTGCTTTTTGATTTCAGAAACATTGGAAGATTAAAACAATGTGTGGCTTAGCATTGAAGAAATTTGCAGGGCACCTGAAAGCTGGGAAGAACACAGTAAGAGCAGTACTTTGATTTGCCTGATCTCAGGGGTGAAACACATGGGCAAATGGTAGGAGGGCATTGATAAAGGGCTCCACTGTGGGAGTCTTGGCTAGCAGGCCAATGGTTTGGAGAGTCACGGAAAATCAATGTGGGTGGGGTGGGATGGATTACTGTGGAAAAAACACTTAGCAGGCCATGAGATGGAGTCTGTTTGAAGAAATGGAGTCCAAGGCCAGGCACATGGCAGTAGGAATGAAAGTGAAGGGATGAACATGAAAAATAATAAGAAGGACAGTCTGCCTGACCTGGAAACTGAGTCAATGAAGGGAATAAGGGAGAAACAACAACGCATGGAAAATTTGAATTTTCACATCTGGATGTCTAGGAAAATATGATAGTATTGATAGACACTGGGAATGAAGAAGAAGAGCTAATTTTGGAAGAAGACAATAATCCCAGTTTTGAACCTTTGAACTCTAAACATTAGTTGCTAACATAGGTCATATTAATTGACCTCCATGGATATAATTGCCTAAGAATATCAGAATTTGCCCAAATAAACTACTATCCTGCTCTTAATATTTCCATCTTGATAAAGCTATAAAAATGCTTTTGACAAATATCTTACTGAAATTCTGTTATACTATATCATCAACATTCTCCTCATGTGCCAGACTAGTAGTGCTAAAAACAAGAAGTGATATTTTATGGCATTTTCTTGGTGAACCCTTACAGGCTCCTAGTGATCTCCACTGCCTGTTGTAAGTGCTCACAAACAGTTCATTCAATTGTGCAATCTAGACTTTCTAGAGGCTACCTTTAAGAACAAACCCACAGTGTGTCTGAACATCTTCAATATCCTGGCACTTTCCTTATTCAAAATTGTGGTAAGTGTGGAGGTCCACCACTCCATCTCCTTTCGTGAAAGAATATGCAGATCAACTGTGAGGAGCACAGTTAGCTGATGCCCTCCAACTGTTAGCACTTCAGGAACCACTTCCGCTTTTGAGCTGAGGCCATGCTTTTCCTGGGAACCCGCCAGCCAATAATTGAGCATAGTGGAGGTAGTAGGGTCTGGTCATTTCAGCCCACCATGGGAATTCCCTTAATGAGGAGTGTTTGCTTCAGAACTCCCTGTTGGGTTGGTTGAGGCTTTGTCAGATCTGTATCATGGTTTGAAGCTCTCCTTTCACCAAACTGGTATCTCCCTCTTATCTTTAGCAAGCACCTCCTACCAATAAACCTCTTGCACGCCTAACTGCATCTTGAGTTTGCTTCCTGGAGGATACGATGGACACAAACATGATTCTTCTATGCTCTCTTAATATTGGTCCTGGAATCAAATGTCTAAGTTCTTTGTGGGGCTCAGAAATAATTTATTTAGCATGAAGTCCCAAGGAAAAGATTTCATAATTCACTCAGGTCACTTGGGCTTTGATTCTTTCTCAGCAATCTTAGCCTTACTCTTTAATATTTGAAAATTATTCCCCTTAATATAAAAATGGCAACCCCACAGGCTTTCTCTCTGCCAACACCATCTGCCCCAAGGGGTAGATCTATTCTTTTGTGGTTTTTCTTTATATAGCATGGTTTAAAAATTGCCCTTCGCATCTTTTACAATTCCTAGTTTGCTACTTCTTAATTTTTCTGACCAGGACTTCAAAAATCACTAATAATACCTCACACTATGGAGACTTCTGTAGTTTTTTAAAGCACTTTCACATTTATTATTCCCCTAGATTCTTATAACAAACTTGTGAAGTAGGTTGCAAATATAATAACAAGAATAATTTTATAGATGAGGAAACTGAGGTTTAGAGATGTTTAATGGGTACCAAAGTCAGAAAACTAATACCTGTTAAACCCAAGGCTTGGCACTTCTGAAGTATAACACAGTACACCGTCTACTCTACCATAATGGCTCTCAAAATATGGTTAGAGTTTATACTGGTGGTTTCAGCAAGTCTCACTCGAATCCCCAGATGTACAGATGTGGCATTGGGTTCTCAGAAGGTTTTCCACATATTTTGGCAACACAACCAAGGAAGACAATATACTTCTGAATCAGACATGTAGGGTTAATCTGTGCCCTCTCTGCTCTACCCAGTAGGGACTACTGCACAGAGCTGCTGGTGCCTGTGAAGGCCTGTCATGAAATGTCTATAACTTCCGATGTCTAGGAGTCACCATAGGAGACATTGCCAGTGACCGGGCTTCTTGGTACTATTTTTCTTCCTCCTTAACTCTGCATTATTTTTCTTCCAGTCACCATCACCTTCATGATGCTGGTTTTAATTTCTCTCTGGTTTCCTATTCTGGCTTCCCTTTTCGGTTTTCTCCCCTTCTATCCAGCAAAACAAAAAACCCCAAAACGAAAACCAAAACCAAGCCAAACAAAACAAAAATCATACTTCTTTTCCAGAAAATTAGCTCATAAAAGATATTCCTCTGCTTTTTCTGTCTGACTTGTTTCGCTCAGCATTACTCTCTCAAGATCCATCCTGGGATTTATAGATGATGTAATACAGAATTGTACACCTGAAATCTATGTAATTTTACTAACAATTGTCACCCCAATAAATTTAATTAAAAAAAAAAAGATATTCCTGAATGGGAGAGGGAAGAATTTGGACTGCTAGTGCTACACTTATGGCCCGCAGTCCAGCCTGAGGGTTCAGCATATAACACGGCTGAATCCAACAGCTCGCAGCAGAGACCTCAGAGCAACGACTGAGGGAAGAAGGGTGAAAACAATGCTTTAAGCCCTCACTGCTGAGCAGAGGATGGCAGGCATAGGCGTGGAGCCTAAGCGACCCTTCCCGACCCTCCCAGAGCTCACATCCCCTCAACTGCCCAGTGCTAGAAGTAGAACCATAGCAGTGTCAGATCAAAAGAACAGAATATTTGCAGTTCTGAGAACTGTAGCCCACAGCCACGGACTCACAGCCCAACTAGTTCCAGCAAAGGAGAGAGAGCATTAGGTGCAGGACTGGCTGCACTATTGGTCACCACCATTGCTCTGGGCCACCTCTCATAACCCACCCCAGCCTGTACCCACCTATCTGGGTGGATACCTGCAGGAGTAAACAGAGCAGCTAAAATACACAGGCTGTGAAACAGGTGCAAGAAGAGCTTTGGAACTTCAGAAACACTCCACATCCCCCCATGGAGGCAGTGCCCTGTGACCCAGGTGACCTATTCACAGAGGAGAAGCCCACCTTCCAGGGCATCCCCCCATTGTGTGAGAAGCCAGAACAGTGCAGAGAAAATACAACACTACAGTATGAGAGATAATAAAAGGCTGAAGTCAGAGAAAAATAAAACAATTTACCAACACCTACTGGAAAACAAAAAAAAGACCTCTTCCTATCAACCAATTGCAGAACCCACTCCTATAGATGTCTAGGAAGAGAAATAATAATTCATTAATTGCCATGAATAACCAAAGTAACAAGACAGCTCAGAAGAAAATGAAAAGTCTCCAAAAAATGAACTTAAAGACATGGAAATATGTCACTTAAATGACAGAAAATTCAAGATTGCAGTTCTTAAAAAATACAACAAGATGCAAGAAAACACAGACAGGCAATTTCATGAACTCAGAAACACAATCAAAGAACAACATGAACATTTTACCAAAAAGATTGAAATTTAAAAAAAGAACCAAATAGAATTTCTGGAGATTAAGAACTCAATAAAAGAAATGAAGAATGAAATAGCCAACTTGGGTAACAGAGCTGACCAGATGGAGGAAAGAATCAGTGACATCAAAGATAGAAATCTGGAAATGACACACATTAAAGAAGAGAGAGACTTGAGAGATAAAAGAAATGAAAGAACTCTACAAGAACTCTCTGACTCCATCAGAAAGAGCAATATAAGAATAATGGGCATACCAGAAGGAGAAGAAAGAGAGAAGGGAACAGAGAATATATTCAAACAAATAGACGATGAGAACTTCCCAAACTAGTGGAAAGAACTGGGTCCTCGAATCCAAGAAGCAAATAGAACACCTAATTACCGCAATCCCAACAAGCCTTCTCCAAGGCACATTGTACTGAAGCTGTCAAAAATCAATTACAAAGAAAGAATCCTCAAGGCTGCGAAGGAGCACAGAGTAGCAGATTGGATCAAAAAACAAAACCCAACCATATGCTGCCTCCAAGAGACACATCTCAGCTACAAGGACAAATATAAACTCAAAGTGAAAGGGTGGAAAATGACACTCCAAGCAAATGGTATTCAGAGAAAAGCAGGTATAGCTATACTGATATAAGATGAAACAGAACCTCAGGATAAAAAAGGTACCAAGAGACAAAGATGGACATTTCATAATGGTGAAGGGGACTGTACAACAAAAAGACATAACAGTCATCAATATTTATGCCCCCAATCAGGGAGCACCGAAATATACCAAGCAACTGCTAACAGAACTTAAGGGAGAAATTGACCAAAACACAATTATACTAAGGGACTTAAATACGTCATTGACAGCTATGGATAGATCATCCAAACAGAAAATAAATAACGAAATAGCAGCCCTAAATGACACATTAGATGAAATGGACATAATTGACATTTATAGAGCACTTCATCTTAGAATATGAGACTACACATTTTTTTCTAGTGTACATGGAACATTCTCAAGGATAGACCATATATTGGGACATAAATCTAGCCTCAACGAATTTAAGAAGATTGAAATCATACCAAGCATATTCTCTGATCATAAGGCTTTAAAATTGGATATCAACTGCAAAAAGAAAGAAGGAAAACCTCAAATATATGGAAATAAATGACATACTTTTAATGAAGAACTGGGTCAAAGAATAAGTAAGAGGAGGGATCAAAGACATATATAAACAAATGAGAATGAAAATACATCCTACCAAAATGTTTGGGAACCAGCAAAAGCAGTTTTAAGAGGGAAATTTATATCATTACAGGTTTATCTCAAGAAAGAAGAAAAATCGCAGATAAATAACCTCACGTTACACTTTAAAGAACTGGAAAAAGAAGAACAAATGAAACCCAAAGTCAGCAGAAAGAAGGACATAATAAAAATCAGAGTAGAACTAAAGGAAATAGAGAAAACCTCAAATATATGGAAATAAATGACATACTTTTAATGAAGAACTGGGTCAAAGAATAAGTAAGAGGAGGGATCAAAGACATATATAAACAAATGAGAATGAAAATACATCCTACCAAAATGTTTGGGAACCAGCAAAAGCAGTTTTAAGAGGGAAATTTATATCATTACAGGTTTATCTCAAGAAAGAAGAAAAATCGCAGATAAATAACCTCACGTTACACTTTAAAGAACTGGAAAAAGAAGAACAAATGAAACCCAAAGTCAGCAGAAAGAAGGACATAATAAAAATCAGAGTAGAACTAAAGGAAATAGAGAAAAAAAAAGACAATAGAAAAAAATTAATGCAACAAAGAGCTAAAATGAAAAAATCCTAAAAAAATTCTAGCAAATCAAATGCAACAATGCATTAAAAAGATTATACATCACGACCAAGTGGGGTTCATCCTAGGGGCACAAGGATGGTTCAACATATGCAAATATATCAATGTGATACACCACATAAACAAAATAAAGGACGAAAATCACGTGATTATATCAATAGATGCAGAAAAAGCATTTGACAAGACACAGCATCCATTTATGATTAAAACACTTAATAAAATGGGTACAGAAGGAAAATACCTGAACATAATAAAGGCCATATATGACAAACCCTCAGCTATGTCATAATTAACCGTGAAAAACTGAGGCCCTTTGCTCTATGTTCAGGAACACGACAGGGACGTCCCCTGTCACTTCAAGTTTTTAGTATAGTATTGGAAGTCTTAGCCAGAGCAATCAGGGAAGAGAAAGAAATAAAAAGCATCCACATTAGGAATGAAGATGTTAAATTGTCACTTTTTGGAGATGACATGAGGCTATATATAGAAAACCCTAAAGACTCCACCAAAAAGTTATCAGAAACAATAAACAAATACAGTAAATTTGCCAGCTACAAAAATCAATGTGCAAAAGTCCATTGCATTCCTATACACTAACTATGAAATCTCAGTAAAAGAAATAAAAAAAACAATTCTTGTAACTGCAACAAAACGAATAAAATACCTACGAATGAACTTAGCCAAGGATATGAAAAGCCTATACACTGAAAACTATAAGACATTTTTAAAGGAAATTTAAGAAGACACAAAGAAATGGAAAGGCATTCCATGTTCATGTATTGGAAGAATCAGCATAGTTAAAATGGTCATATTACCCAAAGCAATATACAGATTTAATGCAATCCCCATCAAAATCCCAATGGCATGTTTTAAAGAAATAGAACAAAAAATCATCAGATTAGTATGGAACAACAAAAGACCCCAAATAGCCAAAGCAATCCTATGAAAAAAGAACAATGCTGAAGGTATCACACTCCTTGACTTCAGCTTGCATTACGGGCAACAATAATCAAAACAGCATGGTACTGGCAGAAAAACAGACACATAGGCCAGTGGAATAGAATTGAGAACCCAGAAATAAAACCACATAAATATGGACAGATAATTTTTGACAAAGAAGCAAAAAACATACAATGGAGAAAGACAGCCTCTCCAATAAATGGTGCTGGGAAAATTGGAAAGCCATGTACAAAAGAATGAAACTAGACTACTGTCTGTCACCGTGTACCAAAATTAACTCAAAATGGATCGAAGACCTAAATATAAGATCCAAAACTATAAATTGCATAGAAGAAACCATAGGTGCTAAACTTATGGACCTTCAGTTCAAAGAGAGTTTTATGAATTTGATCCGAAAGGCAAGGGAAGTAAAAGCTAAAATAAATGAATGGGACTGTATCAAACTAAAATGCTTCTGCACAGCAAAAGAAACCATTGACAAAATAAAGACGCAACCAACTGAATGGGAGAAGATCTTTGCAAACAGTGCCTCCGATAAGGGGCTAATATCCAAAATATACAAGGAACTCATGCAACTCAACAACAGAAAAAACAAACAACCCTATTGAAAAATGGGCAGAGGACCTGAAGAGACATTTCTCCAAAGAGGACATACAAATGGCCAATAGACATATGAAAAAATGCTCAACATCACTAATTATCAGAGAAATGCAAATAAAAACCACAATGAGGTATGACCTCACACCAGTTAGAATAGCTATCATCAGCAAGACAAATAGTAACAAGTGTTGGAGAGGCTGTGGAGAAAAAGGAACCCTCATACACTGTTGGTGGGAATGCAGATTGGTGCAGTCGCTATGGAAGGCAGTGTGAAGGTTTATCAAAAAATTATGAATAGAATTACTGCAATTCTTCTCCTGGTTAGCTACCCCAAAATTCTGGAAACATTTATCTGTAAGATATATGTGCTTTAATGTTCATTGCAGCTTTATTTACGGGGCCAAGACATGGAAACTACCAAAGTGTTCTTTGATAGATGATTGGATAAAGAAGTTGTGGTATATATACATAATGGAATACTATTCTGTGGTAAGAAAAGATGAACTAGTACCATTTGCTACAACATGGATGCATCTTGAGATCATTATGCTGATAGAAATAAGTCAGACAGAAAAAGTCGAGAACCATATGATTTCACTATAATTTGGTATATAAAACTGAAAACAACAAACAAGACAAACAAATGAGAAACAAAAACTCATAGACACAGACAATAGTTTAGTGGTCACCAGAGGGTAAGGAGTAGGGAGTGGTAGATGAGGGTAAAAGGGATCAAATATATGGTGATGGAAAGAGAACTGACTCTGGGTGGTGAATACAAAATGTGATATATAGATGACGTAATACAGAACTGTACACCTGAAATCTATGTAACTTTACTAACAATTATCCCCAAAAAAAACTTTAATTAAAAAAAATAGATATTCCTCAAACTCTGCCACTTTCTTGAAATGATGAGACCAGTTTGTACCTATAGCACTCCCAATGCTGAGTGGTTTAAGCACGAAGGCAAACCTAGATATGCCCATCATGCTGTTGGTAGTCTTCTCACATTGCCCATAACCGTTGAGTAGCAAGAGAAACGGTTATCTTTTATGGCTTCTTTGACAATCTGCCCCAAATAGTTCTTGAAGCTGGCCTTTTGAAACTTAGGTTGCTGCAGAATCCTGGCCACTTTCTGCCCCTAGGTGTGTCCTTTGATGCTAGACACTTGGTCTTTAACCTGAGAGGGAGGAAAGAGAAGAAACACTTGAAGGGGCTTAGGTTATTTTTTCAAATACCATTTTTTAAACAAGTAATAAAGCAATGCATCTTCATAGAAAACTTGGAAGATAAAAAAATTAAAATAAATGTTAACAATTTTGGATAATAACTTTAATTTTTTTCAGTGCATTTATACCATATTTGCTTTTTCACTTAAAATTACACTGAAATAATTTCCTGTGCCACTAAACATTTTTTCTTAAAGTAGGATTTTACATGGATGTATAGTATGTGCCATTATTTATTGAATAGTCATTATTGAGACATGTACTAAAAACTACACATGATTTAATTTCTCCTGTGGTTTCAAAATACCTTGGTTTGGTTCCTGAAAGTTTTGAGAAGGTATATCAGATAGGATATCTTTAACTGGAAGTAACAGAATATCCATACTAAAATTGGTCTAAGTATTACAAAATCTATTATCTCATATAAGAAGTCCAGAGATTCAGTGGGATCCAGCTGTTCATATACATCATCAAGGAGTCAAGATCTTGCCATCTCTCTACTTTGCATATTAAGTGAATCGGTTTTTCCTCCAGGTTGGCAGCCCTGGTTATAAGTTGGTGGATGCAATTCTGGGCATAGTATTTTGACATGTCAACTTCCAGTGGCCGAATAAAGGATGTTTTTTTTGGGGGGGGAGGGAGCAAGGAACTGTTTTCCAGAATTCTCCCTTCAGATCTCATTGGCTGGAATTGGATCATATCCTACCCCATCATGGGGAAGGGGACTGAAATTCCTGTGGTTGGCTTGGCTCTATCCCTAGAGTTGGATATCGGAATACATTTTCTTGTAGGGTGGAAAGCTAAAACAAAACAAAGTGTGGTTAGGGAGGAAGAAAGTGGGGAAATGAATACTGGCTAGTGTCTTGGTTTGGGTTCCCTGAAAACAAACTCTGAAACAAGAATTTGAGTGCAAGTAGATTGTTTGGGAAGTGATCCCAGGAAATAGTGGTAGGGGAGAGGCCAACTGAGATAGGGAAATGAAAGGAGCCAATAAAGAGTGCATTATCAAGCCAGCTAACACTATGGACAACTGGGGTTCAAATCTGCTGGGGAGTTCTGGGAGAGAGTGGAGAGCACACACCTCAGAGTTAATCCAATGGAGGGGTAAGAAGCTGGGGTATTTACAGCTCAAATCTTGTCAGCCATTGGTTGAAGGCTGCTCTGGGGGAATACAGTAGTCCCTCCTTATCCACAGTTTTGCTTTCCATGGTTTTAGTTACCTGCAGTCAACTGCAGTCCAAAAATATTAAATGGAAAATTCTAGAAATGAACAATTCACAAATTTTAAATCGTGTGCCATTCAGAGTAGTGTGATGGCAACCTGCACTGTCTTACTTCATCTCACCTGGGGTTGTGGATTATCCCTTTGCCCAGTGTGTTCGTGCTGTATATGCTCCCCATCCATTAGTCACTTAATAACTATCTCAGTTATCAGATCGACTGTCATGGTATCACAGAGCTTGTGTTTGAGTAACCTGTATTTTACTTCATAATGGCCCCAAAGTTGAAGAGAAGCTATGCTGGCAATTCAGGTATGCCAAAGACTTCTGTAAAGTGCTTCCTTTAGGTGGAAAGGTATATATGTATAAGAAGAAAAAGAAACACAGTATATATAAGATCAGTGCTATTCACAGTTTCAGACATCCTCAAAGGGTCTTGGAAGGTATCCCCCGAGGGTAAGGGGGAACTACTGTATTAGCTCCATGGTAGTTCCAGCCTGCCTCACATAGACTGAGTGATCTCTGATGGTCAGAGGAAGGCCTTAGGAAAGCACTACAGTGTTTGAAGTTGGAAGCCATAAATTTGGTGGCAAGTATGGGAATGAAGGAAGTACGAAGAGCAGGTGGGCTGGGCATCCACAGTGTCCACTAAGATGAGAAGGCAACAGTATGTACTACAGTAGGCAACTAAGGAATTGCTGCAGGAAAGGTTTTCATCCCCCAATGTCAGGCTGAAGACCAAGACTAGTTAATACAGCAAGAGTAATCACAGAACTATAGAGCTGGGAGTAATCAGCAATTATCTGGACTAGTTTCACCTTCTATACCATTTTAACTGAGGCCAAAAGAGGTAAATTGGTGATCTTGGAGTCTATGAATGGCAGATCTGGGATGGGAATGCTGGTGGGACTAGTAATGTAACACAGACTAAACATATGTTTAAAGCACTATCAAAGCAAGAATATCAATTTTGGGGCAAGAATTTGATATTTCAAGTTTTGAAGTTGTCATTATGGAATCATTCAGAATTCTGTTAAGCTTCCTTATATTTATTTTACAATTTGAGTTGGGTTTATTTTGAATTATAGTATATATGGGGTAGGGGATATACTTTTTAGCGCTTTGAGCTTCTTCTGAAGTTCCTGATCTAGACTTGAACCCAGGGCTCTGGGCATAGTTTAGTGAGCACAGCCTGACACCAGACTGCTTCTCCCAAGGGGAGGACTGTCATTGTTCTGCCCTGTGGCTGCTCAGATGAATGGGCCCAGGACCATCTTGCTCTTCTGAGAATTTTGTCCTATGGATTGACTCAGCATTGAGAATGAATGGTGCTGATGAGTGGGAAGATACATGTGAATGTGTTTCAGTGTTTCTTGAAGTGAGTTTTGTGGAAAAACAAATCTGCAAGAATGATCATAGATTTTACAAGAATAAAAGCTTCTATGGTTGTATAAGTGTAGTTTTTGTTGCTGATGTGTTTGGCTGCAGGGCTTTTTAGAGCTCTTGAAATGTCAAAATGTTCTACGAAATTACAAGAGAAGGAATTAGCATGCAGTGTTTCCTAAAATTTTTTGAGCAAAGAACACTTTCTAGCAGAAACTTTCATAGACAGGTGTTTCTTACACCTCCCCCGACCCCTGGAAATGCTAATATGATCTTTACCTAACCAGTCTTCCAGTGAACATCTTGGATTGCCCGATCCATCTTGTGATAGGGAAAGCTCTGGATAGGGAATTGGGACCTGGGCTGTGTTTTCTTTCCCAGTGGGACATGGCATTATTGATGCTGCTATAGAGTATATTTTTGCTTAGTTTTCCAGGAGTGGTTGAAGGTTTGTGTCAACCAGCTATAGTTGCTTACTCTGGTTGTCTTGTGATCAAAACCAGATGACCTGCACCAGGAGAAGTGTGAAATCAGATGAGCCACAGAGGTTATATTCTAACCAGTGAAACAAAAGTCAATGGCTGATGAGAGCCTCGGACTGGGAACAATCTTCTGCCTTCTTCTTAATTTTGTTTCCTGTCTTCCCTTGGAAAGGCTTCGTGGTCTGCATTAGATCACTCAATTAATGTCTTCTCTTTGTAAGGCCCTTTGCTTGGCAAAGAGATGAGCGCCAACAGGCAAATTCCCTGCAAAATTGCCAAGGATGGTTGGAATATGATCCTTAGCAGCAGACTGTCAGACTCCAATGGGCCCTTGGTGCTTTTCTTTAGAAGTCTTCTCATTCCCAAAGCATTTCCAAACTGCCATTTCCTTTCCTTTCTTGTGACACAGTCAAAAGAGGCAGCTTTTTTTGCTGTGGAGGAGCAAAGCTTGGTTCCGTGCCTTGACTCTTTGTTGGAAGAGAAAGAGTTGGAGTAAATTGGGCTTCCCAAATCAGCTCCTCATGGGCCTGAACTATCCGATAGATAAACAATGTGAGAGTCCCCTGGCTAATGATTCCAAATACATGCTCCCAATATAACTTATAATCACCTGTAGATTTGGCCAATAGTATAATTGGGCATAACTTTGCATCCCGTGACACGTCCATTAGTCATGGGCCATAAACTTGACAAAAAGGTTCTACAACATAAGGAAAGGGAGATGTGTCATTTCATAAGGTGGCAGCTGCTGGTTCTTGATGTAAGCCATCAGATCCCATTGGTAACAAGCCCAAGTTCAAACATCCTTAGCTCATTAAATCAGTGAGGGATGGAGAGGGAGAACCAAGTGCTTGTTTGAAAAGGATGCTGCTTTCAGAGCCAGGAATGAATAGGCTTTTAAAGTATTTCCCAAAGCAGTTGTGGTCAAAGAGAGGGAAATACGTGTCTTTAGGAAAAAATAAGATGCTTCTCACATTTCCTTAAACTCCCAATTGGGATGAAAATGCAGATAGGTTTCATTAAGGAAGGAGTAATAATTCTTCAGAGATACAATTGTCCAGAACCTTACCGACTTGACCGATGAGACCTTAGTTTGGGAGGATGGAAAGCAGTGATGTCAATGGTATCTGGAGATGGTCTCTATTTTCTGTCCCTTTAACTCCTCTAACTGCCTTCCAGGTGTTTATGAGACAGAATGAGTAATAAGAAACCTCCAATAGTCCTTTGAAAATGTGTTGTTTTGTTTTATCAATAAGTGAATTAAATGCAAATGTCCTATGTTAGTGAGATCCTAATAAAAAGCATACCACCTAGAGTGGGGTGTGAGGATGGCAGCAAATGAGAAAAGCAAGTAAAAATCCCTCCTGGCTGACCCCTCTCTAAATCACTGTAGCTTTTAACTGAGATCTTCCGAACATGGCTGGTGGCTTTTAAAAGCTAACTCCTTCTTTGTGGGGGAGGATTTTTAGAGCCCCCATGAAGACATTTAATGGTACTTTCTGTAAGTGGGTAACACATTTTCTTCAGTCTCTTTGTTTCCCTCCACTCATCAATTCAGTCAACTCAGATTCTCCCTATGGAGGTTTTATTGCTCCTTCTGGGGGTCCTCTTGGGCAAGATTTAAATGGTTCCAGATCAACTGTTTCTTCGATGCCATCCTCTGTATCCACAAATTATGGAAGTGTGGGCTACTTCCAACACTGTAAACTCTTCCCAGCTACCAAACCTTCCTCCTGTGAGAGGTTTCTGGCATGAATTGGACACTGGGCTATTGTTTCTCCCTGAAATTCCAGGGAACACATTTTAAACACTCCAATTGGTGCTTTTGAAACCCTGTCATAGGCTTGAGGTGAATAACAGACACCCCAACTTATTTTTTGAGTGGCATACTAAGAACACAGTTATCTGTAGAAAAATTCTGTCTAAAATCCTTCCTTTCTTAATCTCCAATAATCCAAATCTTATGTCCACAATGAAGGTGAATCATCAGATTGGTTTTTGGAACCCATCTTGAAATCTCACAACTCACTTTCAGTGGGGGTATGTATTGCCCTATGATTTTGGATGCAAATTTCATTCAATATTTTGCTCCAGTAGATTATTTTGAATTTAGGGAAATGTTTTCTTCCTTAAAACTGTCACAGTTTGCAGTCCCTGGGAAGCAGATGTTGAGACAGAGTTAGGAGTACAGAAGTTTCACTGGCGAGTAATACCTGTGCAAGGGAAAGGAGGAAGCAAGACTGGGCAGGGGGAGCCATCAGATTGTGATAAGACCTCTCCCAACACGGTGGAGAGTTCCAGGGCAAAGATTGCCCACTCCAGGAGTCCTGCATTGGTGAAGATGGCTAGGTCTTTTACCACCTATTTGCTCAGTAAGTTGCTGGGGGCTGCCCCACAAGACTGAGCACTCAGCTACCACATCCTTACTCAGTAATTGACCACAGCCAATGATTGTTATACACTGAGAAAGGTATTACTTCAGTTTTGAAAGCCAAGGTGAACCCTGATTAAGCTAACAGGTGGAGGCTGTCAGTTAACGACATTTTTCAAAACTGGACAGTATGTTCTTTCTTGAAAGGGAATATGAGGGGCATATCTCTGTATCTGACATAAAACCCAATATATGTAATCTGAAAATGAAATCAGATCTTTTGGAAATCTTACTCTGTCTCTCTCTCTCTCTCTCCCCCAGTTCTAGGATGCTTTCCTGTGATCCGAATGTAGCTCCCTCTCCCACTTCATTCAGCTCTTTCTCAAAGTCACCTCCTCAGAGAGGTGTCCCATCATCCCTCTGTTTTAAATAGCACCCATTCTTCTCTCTCTAGTCCCTCACTTAAGTTTGTTTTTTTCTACACTATTCATTCACTACCTACAATTATATTGATTTCATCATCATCTTTTCACCACAATGTGGGGTAGGAACCTTATCTGTGTTTTTTCCTCAGTACTTACACATGATAGGTGTTCAATAAATATTTTTGAGAAAAAAATAAATGAATCTGGATCACTTGACCCTCTTCTTGTCTGGTCTCCTTGATCTGGCACATAATGGAGAGTGGTCTCGGGTCACATGGCTGAGTTCTTCACACAGTGCTGCTGCTCTGGGGGTCTTACCTCTACCCATGGCTTTCAGTTCTTCCAGCACTGGTCTTCAGCAGGAGTTCCTGAACACAGTCTGTTTTATAATATGCTACTTTCTCTGCCTCGTGGTGTTAGCAAAGGGTTAAACATAGGGAAGACCTCACTTTTTTTATTCTCAACACTATCAAACAATGTTGATCAGACTTTTCTGAAGGCCCAGGCATAAAGAGGAAAAATAAGAACTGAAATATTTCATGTATCTGTCACTGTGATCCAAAGGAAAATATCTTAAGTCCTTTGTTATGGGCTAAACTGGGTTCCCCCAAATCCATATGTTCAAGTCCTAAACCCCAATACCTCACAGTGTGATTGCATTTAGAGATAAGGCTTTAAAGATGGAATTAAGTTAAGTGAGATCATTATGGTGGCTCTAATTCAATATGACTGAGATTAGGACACAGACAGGAACAGAGGGATGACCACGTGACAGCACAGGGAGAAAGCAGTCATCTATAAGTCAAGGAGAGAGTCCTCAGAAGGAATAGCCCAGCCCAGCTCACACCTTGGTGTAGGACTTGGAGCTTTCAGAAAAGTGAAAAAATAAATTTCTGTTGTTTAAGCCATCTAGTTTGCGGTGATTTGTCAGGGAAGCCCGAGCAAACTAATACACCCTTCAAATAAAGAGAAACCCCAATTCCTGGCCTTGTACTCTCAGGGACACATTCCAGTTCCTGGCCATCTTTCTCTGTTCTCAGGTCTGTCCTTCTGAAAGAAAAGCTTCTTCAATGCTGCACCTGCACTGTGTGAATTTCCATCCCTTTTAGAGGCCCTGCCAGGGGTTTGATCTTGACTTTGGATTCATCCCCCGCCCCTACCATGTGTTCTCTAGGACATTATAATATGCAGCAGCACACTTCTGTTTTTTTCCAATAAAATTTTATTTATGGTCACTGGAATTCAAATTGTGTATAATTTTCATGTGTCACAAAATATTCTTATTTTGATTTTTTTCATCCATTTAAAAATGTAAAAACTTTTTTTTTTTAACTTACTAGCTGTACAAAAAAACAGACAGCAACCAGATTTGACCCATGGGCAGTAGCTTGCTGATCTTGAACTAAGCTATCAATTAAGTATAAAAGTAGAACACGCTATTTTCAGACACAGAAGAACTGACTCAGAAGGATGACCTACACACCCTTTCTTAGGAAGTTACTTGATGATGTACCCTAGCAAAATAGGGAGTAAACCAAATGATAGAAAAGTTAGAATTCAGGAAAGAGAAGACCCAGCCCAAGAGTATAGTGAAGGGATGCCATTAGGCAGCTGGCCTAGACAGCAAAACATCAGACTGGAGCATGAGAGGAGAAGGCTCCAAAAGCAAGGTTTCTTGGGTGGTGGTAGAAATGGGGCCACAGAGTGTGGTACTGTCCTTGAAAATATGGAGGAACTTAAGAGGGCAATAAAGGCAATGAAAAAGTTGTAAAGTAATTAGAAAACACCAAAAAATTTAAAACAGTAAAAGAGCTGAAATGCAGTTACCCTATATTAGTTGGCTGTAAGTAATAATTATATAGTCATAACAGTGCAATACTCACAACTGATTTTCAACGTTGAGAATCAAGGTATGGAGAAAATATGTAAAATTATAAAAGACCATAAATAAACCTTGACATTACAAAAGTTAAAGTATGCTGGCCTGTATAATATGGAAGCCATTAATTAACTACTGAAATTTAAATGTTAGTTAATTAAAATGACATGAAATTAAAAAAATCAGTTCTTCAGTCACACTAGTCACAATTCAAGTGCTCAATATCACTTGTGTCCAGGGGATACCATATTGGACAGCACAGATATGGAATATTTCCACTAATGCAGAAAGTTCCATTGGAGAACACTAGAGAATTTGGGAAGTAAACAGAGAGGTTCAAGGTACTAACTGACTCGGTGAGGAGTCAGGAGATGTATAAGCAAGAAAACAAAGTGTAAGCATATTGTTTACAAAGTCACCCAAGTAACTGACAGAAGCACTAAACCTGAAGATTTAATTATAATGGGAAGAGGATGGAGATGAGGGCATTCTCAAGTGAGCCAAATCCTCATCTCTTGTTTTCTGAGGTCCATGTCTGAAATTGACAAAGAAAGAAGAGCGTGAATACAGTGTACAGAAATCACAAGAAGGAGTAAAAACAGAGAGCTAAGTTGAAAGCTGTGATCAGGTCAGAGTGGAGAAGCTGGCAGCAGGGGAGCTGCTTTACCCTTAGCCTCCCTTACCTATATCACCCCAGCTCACCCAACTGTCTGTCCTTCCTCAAGGAAGCATCCCCCATTACTCAGACTAAGCTATTCCCTCCTCTGCTGGCACAGTATTCTGTACATATCTCTATAGGAACTTACCATATTTCATTATAATTATGCTTATAAGCACATGCTCATGTGCCTTTTCAAGTCCTTGTCCTTAGAAGGGCCCATGTTTGGTTTAAGGCTTTGGTGTCACCCTTTCAAAATTTTTAATGATCCATGAATGAGGGCCTCGTGTTTTCTTTTTTTTTTTAAATTTTATTTTATTAAATTTATTGGGGTGACAATTGTTAGCAAAGTTACATAGATTTCAGGTGTACAATTCTGTATGACATCATCTATAAATCCCATTGTGTGTTCATCACCCAGAATCAGTTCTCCTTCCATCACCATATATTCGATCCCCCTTACCCTCATCTCCCACCCCCCACCCCCCACCCCCCTTACCCTCTGGCAACCACTAAACTATTGTCTGTGTCTATGAGTTTCTGTTTCTCATTTGTCTTGTTCTTTTGTTGTTTTCATTTTGAACTGGGTCCTGCAACTTATACAGCTGTCCTGTTTATAAGTTTGGCTTCTAATTGGACTGTCAGCTCTTGGAAAGCAAGAATGGATCATTTTTGAAATTTATATACCAATGAACCAGTATAGGGCCCTCAGTAAAGGGCTGTTTGCTTAACTGATGCTTATACTTGTGAGGGCTATGATTTTATACTCTAAGATCCAAGAACATAATTCATCTTTCAGAAAAGCTATGATTTGTGCTATGCCAGAAGTCACTTAAACACCATCTATAAAACATCTCTGACCCTCTCTGGTGCCTGAAATGCCATAATTACAGTTTTATTCTTTTTTTTGCTATCATGTCGGTTTATATTTTTTGATAATTTTTTTATTTTTCAATTACAGTTAACATACAATATTATATTAGTTTCAGGAGTGATCACCCCAATAATACGGTGATGGAAGGAGAACTGACTCTGGGTGATGAACACACAATGGGATTTATAGATGATGTAATACAGAATTGTACACCTGAAATCTATGTAATTTTACTAACAATTGTCACCCCAATAAATTTAATAAAATAAAATTTAAAAAAAATCTAGTACGCATCTGACACCATACATAGTAATTACAATATTATTGACTATATTCCTCATGTTATACTTTATATCCCCATGACTATTTTGAAACTACTAATTTGTACTTCTTAATCCCTTCAATTTTTTCACCCATACCCTTGAACCACCCTCTCATCTGGCAACAATCAGAATGTTCTCTGTAACTATTACTTTGTTTCTGTTTTGTTTGTTTGTTTATTTTGTTTTCCAGAGTCCCCATATAAGTGAGATCACATGGCATCTTTCTCTGTGTGACCTATTCCACTCAGCACAATACCTTCTAGGTCCATCCATGTCACTGCAGATAGCAAGATTTCATTCTTTTTTATGGCTCAGTAATATTCCATTGTATATATGTACCATCTCTTCTTCATCCATTCATCAACTGACAGACACTCAGGTTGTCTCAATAACTTGGCCATTGTAACAATGGTGCAATGAACATGTGGAGGTACATGTCCCTTCAAATTAGTGTTTTGGATTTTTTCAAATAAACACCTAGAAGTGGGATTACTGGGTACTTCTTTATTTCTAGTTATAGCCTTTGTTGTAAAGTCTATTTTGTCTGGTATAAGTATTGTTACCCTAAATTTTCTTTTTTTTTTTCATTTCCATTTTCATCAAATATCTTTTTCCATCCCTTTATTCTCAGTCTGTGTGTGTATTTTGATTTGAAGGAAGTCTCTTGTAGACAGCATATGTAAGGGTTCTGTTTCTTTATCCATTCAGCCACGCTGTGTCTTTTGATTGGAGCATTTAATCCATTTACATTGAAAGTAATTGTTCATAGATATGTAGTTACTGCCATTTTATTATTCATATTTTCATCTTGTTTTCTTCTCCTTCTAAAAAAATTCCCTGTAACATTTCTTGTAATGTTGTTCAGTGGTGATGAACTTCTTCAGTTTTTTCTTTTCTGGGAGGCTCTTTAACTTTCCTTTGATTCTTAAATGATAGATTTTCTGGGTAGAATAATTCTGGTTGTTGGTCCTTGCTTTTCATCACTTTGAATATTTTGTGCCAATCTCTTCTGGCCTGTAAAACTGCTGTTGAGAAATCAGGAAATAGTCTTATGGGAGCTCCTTTGTGAGTAACTAACTGCCTTTCTTTTCTTTTTTTTTTTCAATTAAAGTTTATTGGGGTGACAATTCTTACTAAAGTTACACGGGTTTCAGGTGTACAATTCTGTAATACATCATCTATATATAACATTGTGTATTCACAACCCAGAGTCAGTTCTCTTTCCATCACCATATATTTGATTTCTCTCTCTCTCTTTTTTATAAAATTTATTGGGGTGACAATTGTTAGTAAAATTACATAGATTTCAGGTGTACAATTCTGTATTACATCATCTATAAATCTCATTGTGTGTTCATCACCCAGAGTCAGTTCTACTTCCATCACCATACATTTGATCCCATTTATCCTCATCTCCCACCCACCAACCCCCTTACCCTCTGGTAACCACTAAACTATTGTCTGTGTCTATGATTTTTTGTTTCTCATTTATTTCTCTTGTTCTTTTGTTGTTTTTGGTTTATATACCACATATCAGTGAAATCACATGGTTCTCTGCTTTTTCTGTCTGACTTATTTCCCTCAGCATTACACTCTCAAGATCCATCCATGTTGTCACAAATGTTCCTATATCATCTTTTCCTACTGTCGAATAGTATTCCATTGTGTATATATACCAAGATTTCTTTATCCATTCATCTATTGAAGGACATTTTGGTTGTTTCCATGTCTTGGCCACCGTAAACAAAGCTGCAATGAACATTGGAGCACACGTGCCTTTATCTCTAAATGTTTTCAGATGTTTTGGGTAGATACCCAGGATAGGGATTGCTGGGTCATATGGTAATTCTATTCGTAATTTTTTGAGGAACCTCCACACTGCCTTCCATAACGGCTGCAGCAGTATGTATTCCCACCAACATGTATGAGGGTTCCTTTTTCTCCACAGCCTCTCCAACACTTGTTACTATTTGTCTTGTTGATGATAGCCATTCTGACTGGGGTGAGGTGATATCTCATTGTGGTTTTGATTTGCATTTCTCTGATGATTAGTGATGTTGAGCATTTCTTCATATGTCTATTTGCCATTTGTATGTCCTCTTTGGAGAGATGTCTCTCCAGGTCCTCTGCCCATTTTTCAATTGGGTTGTTTGTTTTTTGTTGTTGAGTTGCATGAGTTCCTTGTATATTCTGGATACTAGCCCCTTATCGGAGGCACTGTTTGCAAAAATCTTCTCCCATTCAGTTGGTGGCCTCTTTATTTTGTCAATGGTTTCTTTTGCTGTGCAGAAGCTTTTAAGTTTCATATAGTCCCATTCGTTTATTTTAGCTTTTACTTCCATTGCCTTTGGAGTCAAATTCATAAAATGCTCTTTGAACCCAAGGTCCATAAGTTTAGTACCTATGTTTTCTTCTATGCAGTTTATTGTGTCAGGTCTTATGCTTAAGTCTTTGATCCATTTTGAATTAATTTTGGTACATGGTGACAGATAGCAGTCCAGTTTCATTCTTTTGCATGTGGTTATCCAATTCTCCCAGCACCATTTATTGAAGAGGCTGTCTTTCCTCCATTGTATGTTTTTAGCTTCTTTGTCAAAAATTATCTGTCCATATTTATGTGGTTTTATTTCTGGGTTCTCAATTCTATTCCATTGGTCTATGTGTCTGTTTTTCTGCCAATACCATGCTGTTTTGATTATTGTAGCCCTGTAGTACAAGCCAAAGTCAGGGAGTGTGATACCTCCATTATTGTTCTTTTTTCTTAAGATTGCTTTGGCTATTCGGGGTCTTTTGTGGTTCCAAACAAATCTGATGATTTTTTGTTCTTTTTCTTTAAAATATGCCATTGGGATTTTGATGGGCATTGCATTAAATCTGTATATTGCTTTGGGTAATATGGCCATTTTAACTATGTTGATTCTTCCAATCCATGAGCACGGAATGTCTTTCCATTTCTTTGTGTCTTCTTCAATTTCTTTCAAAAATGTCTTATAGTTTTCAGCATATAGATCTTTCACATCCTTGGTTAAGTTTATTCCTAGGTATTTTATTCTTTTTGCTGCAATTGCCAAAGGAATTGTTTTCTGTATTTCTTTTTCTGAGATTTCATTGTTACTATATAAAAAAGCAATGGATTTTTGTATGTTGATTTTGTAGCCAGGAACTTTACTGTATTCGTTGATTGTTTCTAATAGCTTTTTGGTGGAGTCTTTAGGGTTTTCTATATATATAGCATCATGTCATCTGCAAATAGTGATAATTTAACTTCTTCATTCCCAATTTGGATGCCTTTTATTGCTTTCTCTTGCCTGATTACTCTGGTAAGGACTTCCAACACTATGCTGAAAAGTAGAGGTGATAGGGGACAGCCCCGTCATGTTCCTGTACGTAGAGCAAAGGGCTTCAGTTTTTCACCGTTAATTATGACATTAGCTGAGGGCTTGTCATATATGGCCTTTATTATGTTAAGGTATTTTCCTTCTATACCTATTTTATTAAGTGTTTTAATCATAAATGGATGTTGTATCTTGTCAAATGCTTTTTCTGCATCAATTGATATAATCATCTGATTTTTGTCCTTTATTTTGTTCATGTGATGTATCACATTGATGGATTTGTGGATGTTGAACCATCCTTGTGCCTCGGAGATGAACTCCACTTGGTCGTGATGAATAATCTTTTTAATGCATTGCTATGTTTGATTTGCTAGAATTTTGTTTAGGATTTTTGCATCTGTATTCATCAGAGATATTGGTCTGTAGTTTTCTTTTTTCTGTGTTGTCCTTACCAGGTTTTGGTATCAGGGTAATGTTGGCCTCATAAAATGAGTTAGGGAGTACTGTCTCTTCTTCAATTTTTTGGAAGAGTTTGAGCAGGATTGGTATTAGATCCTCTTTGAAGGTTTGGTAGAATTCACTAGTGAAGCCATCGGGTCCTCGACTTTTGCTTTTGGGAAGGTTTTGGATGACTGATTCAATTTCGTTACTGGTGATCGGTCTGTTTAGATTTTCCAGTTCTTTATGGGTCACCCTTGGAAGGCTATATGTTTCTAAGAACTTGTCCATTTCTTCCAGGTTATTGAATTTGGTGGCGTATAGTCCTTCATAGTATTCTTGGATGATCCTTTGTATTTCTGTGGTGTCCGTGATAACTTCCCCTTTTTCATTTCTGATTTTGTTAATTAGTGTCTTCTCTCTTTTTATCTTAGTGAGTCTAGCCAAGGGTTTGTCAATTTTGTTAATCTTTTCAAGGAACCAGCTCTTTGTCACATTAATTCTTTCTATTGTCTTTTTGTTCTCTATTTCATTTAGTTCTGCTCTGATTTTTCTGATTTCCTTTCTTCTGCTGAGTTTGGGTTTCACTTGTTCTTCTTTTTCTAGTTCTTTAAGGTCCAACATGAGGTTATTTATTTGGGATATTTCTCGTTTCTTGAGATAGGCCTGTAATGATATAAATTTCCCTCTTAAAACTGCTTTCGCTGCATCCCAAAAATTTTGGTAGGATGTATTTTCATTGTCATTTATTTCTATGTATCTTTTGATCTCTCCTCTAATTTCTTCTTTAACCCAGTCGTTCTTAAAAGTATGTTGTTTAATGTCCATGTATTTGCGTTTTTTCCTGCTTTATTTTTGCAGTTGATATCCAATTTCAAAGTCTTATGATCAGAGAATATGCTGTGTATGATTTCAATCATCTTAAATTTGCTGAGGCTGATTTTATGTCCCAATATATGGTCTATCCTTGAGAATGTTCCATGTACACTAGAAAAGAATGTATAGTCTGATGTTTTAGAATGAAGTGCTCTATATATGTCAATTATGTCCATTTCATCTAATGTGTTATTTAGGGCTGCTATTTCATTATTTATTTTCTGTTTGCATGATCTATCCATAGCTGTCAATGATGTATTTAAGTCCCCTAGTATAATTGTGTTTTGGTTAATTTCTCCCTTTAGTTCTGTTAGTCGTTGCTTGGTATATTTGGTGCTCCCTGATTGGGGGCATAAATATTGATGACTGTTATGTCTTCTTATTGTATAGTCCCCTTTACCATTATGAAATGTCCATCTTTGTCCCTGGTTATCTTTTTCACCCTGAAGTCTGTTTGCTCTGATATCATTATGGCTACACCTGATTTTCTCTGGGTACCATTTGCTTGGAGTGTCAATTTCCACTCTTGCACTTTGAGTCTATGCTTGTCCTTGTAGCTGAGATGTGTCTCTTGGAGACAGCATATGGTTGGGTTTAGTTTTTTGATCCAATCTGCTACTCTGTGCCTTTTTATTGGTGAGTTCAGTCCATTTACATTTAGGGTGATTATTGATATGTGAGGATTTCCTGTCATTCTATCTTTAGTTTTCTGGTAAGGCTGTGTCTCCATTGTTTCTTTGCCTTTTTGTTGTTGTCTATTATTTCTGTGTGGTGGTATTCTATGATGTTTCCCTCTGTTTCTTCTTTTATTACAGTATATATTTCAGTTCTGGATTTTTTTGAGTGGTTACCCTTAAGTTTATGTAAAAGAAAGTTTGATATTTAGAGTATTCCATTTTCTTCAGCACGCTTACTTTCTCCAGTCCCATATTCCAGTTCAGGCCTTTACTCTCCACCCTTTTATGTTTTGGTTGTCACAAATTGTCCCTGTTGATGGTGGTCGAATAGCCTCCTTTAGTATTTCTTGTAGTGCAGGTCGTGTATTAGAAAATTCCCTCAGCTTCTGTATGTCTGGAAAGGTCTTTATTCCTCCTTCATATCTAAAGGATATCTTTGCTGGATATATTATTCTTGGCTCATAATTTCTCTCTTTCAATAGTTTGAATATTTGGTTCCACTCCTCCTGGCTTGTAGAGTTTCTGCTGAAAAATCTGATGATAATCTAATGGGCTTTCCTTTGTAGGTTACCGTCTTCTTTTCCCTGGCTGCCTTGAGGATTCTTTCTTTGTCGTTGATTTTAGACAGCTTCAATACAATGTGCCTTGGAGAAGGCCTGTTGGGATTGAGGTAATTAGGTGTTCTATTTGCTTCTTGGATTCGAGGATCCAGTTCTGTCCACAAGTTTGGGAAGTTCTCATCGACAATTTGTTTGAATATATTCTCTGTTCCTTCTCTCTTTCTTCTCCTTCTGGTATGCCCATTATTCTTATATTGCTCTTTCTGATGGAGTCAGAAAGTTCTTGTAAGTTCTTTCATTTCTTTTAAGTCTCAAGTCTCTTTCTTCTTCCATCTGTGTCATTTCCAGGTTTCTATCTTCGATGTCACTGATTCTTTCCTCCATCTGGTCAACTCTACTACCTAAGCTGGTTATTTCATTCTTAATTTCTTCTATTGAGTTCTTAATCTCCAGAAATTCTATTTGGTTCTTTTTAAAATTTCAATCTCTTTGTAAAATGCTCATGTTGTTCTTTGATTGTGTTTCTGAGTTCATTAAACTGCCTTTCTGTGTTTTCTTGCATCTCGTTGAGTTTTTCAGAACTGCAATCTTGAATTCTCTGTCATTTAAGTCACATATTTCCATATCTTTAAGTTCCTTTTCTGGAGACTTTTCACTTTCTTTCTGAGCTGTCTTGTTGCCTTGGTTATTCATGGCAATTACCAATTTATTATTTCTCTTTCTAGACATCTACAGCAGTGGCTTCTGCAACAGGTTGATAGGAAGATATCTTTCTTTTGTTTTCCAGTGCTTGTTGGTAGAATGTTTTATTTTCTCTCTGACTGCAGCCTTTTTTTTCTCTCTCACACGGTAGTGCTATGTGTTTTCTGCACTATTCCAGCTTCTCACACAATGGGGGGATTCCCTGGGAGACAGGCTTCTCCTCTGTTAATAGTTCACCTAGATCACAGGACGTTGTGTCTGTGTGGGTATGAGGAGAGCTTTTGAAGTTCCAAAGCTCTTCCTGCACCAGATTTAGAGCCTGTATGTTTCAGCAGTTCTGTTTACTCCTGCAGGGATCCGCCCAGATAGGAGGGGCCAGGGGTGGGGTGAGTTGTGAGAGGTGGCCCAGAGCAATGGCAGTGACCACCACCACAGCCAGTCCTGCTTCCACAGCTCCCTCCTCTTTACCGGAACTAGTTAGGCTGTGAATCTGTGTCTGCGATCCACAGTTCTCAAAACAGCAAATGTTCTGTTCTTTTGATTTGACACTGCCACTGTTCTGCATCTAGCACTGGGCATGTGGGGGCGGGGCGAGCTCTGGGAGGGTAGGGAGGGCGTGGCTAGTCTCAGTGCCTAAGGCTTCCGTTATCTGTGGCCGTGAGGGCTTAAAACACTGTTTTCAGCCTTCTTCCCTGAGTCATTTCTCCAAGGTCTCTGCCATGAGCGTTGGGTTATATGCTGTTCCCTCAGCCCTGTGGGCCATAAGCGGAGCCCTAGCAGTCTGAGTTCTTCCCTCTCCCGCTGCGGTAGTTCCCGGATGCAGCGAGCTAGGAGCACTGAGGTAGGTCTGCATCGTTTGCTTGCGGGGCTCCGTCTCCATGCTTCTCCCTTCCCTCTTCCCCCACTTGCGTGATTCACCCATGTTTAGGTGAATTCAGTAGAAGGCGTCTTCGTCTTGCCTGTCTGCTGTGCAGGGTGTCCGTTGTGGAGTTATAGTTCCATTTGTTGTAAATTCCAGGGGAGATTTACAGGGGCTCACCTCACACCGCCATTTTGATGACGTTTCTGTTTTTCTTATTTGGAGTAAATTGATTGGGGTGACATTTGTTAGTAAAATCATATAGGTGTCAAGTGTACAATTCTATAATATATCATCTACTCATATGTATTGCATTGGTTGTTCACTACCCAAAGTCAATTCTCCTTCGTCCGACGTATATTTGACCCCTGTTGCCCTTTTCTACCTCCCTACTTCCCTCCATTCCCTCTGGTAACCACTAACTGTTCTCTGTGTCTATGAGTTTTTGTTTGTTTATTTGTCTTGTTTGTTTGTTGCTTTAATTTTTGTAGTCTACATATGAGTAAAATCATATGGTTCTTGACTTTTTCTGTCTATTTCGCTTAGCATGATAATCTCAAGAGCCATCCATGTTGTCACAAATGGCAGTAGTTAATCTTTTCTTATGACTGAGTATTAATTCCATTGCATATACGACGGTCTGACAATTAAGTTTGCTAATTTTTTGCAATGTGTTGCTAACCTTTTTTGATATCGGAGGGATTATTCAGTGTGAATTTGTACTAACTGGACAGTTAACCAAGTTTACTATTTGGAAGTGCTGAAAAGGCTGCATTAAAAAGTTAGACGAAAATGACCTGAATTTTTTGCTAACAAAAAATGGTAATATGATGACAACTCTGATGGCCATCCTAGAAAAAGAGTTCCAAAATTGCTTTGAAGGATGGATTAGGCGCTGGCATCGGTGCATAGCTTCCCAAGGGAAATACTTCGAAGGTGACCATAGTGATATTCAGCAATGAATGTAGCACTTTTTCTAGGATGAGTTCACGGTCTTAATTGTCAGACTTAATTGTACACACACACACACACACACACCCATTCATCATTCATCTATTGGTGGACACCCATTTTGCTTCCCTACCTATAATGCTGCAATGAACATCAGGGGTTAAAGTACAACATGGAGAATACAGTCAATAATATTGTAATAACTTCACATAATGACAGATGGGTACTAGACTTATCGTGGTGATCACTTCATAGATAAATAAATGTCAAATCACTATTGTTGTGCACCTGAAATTAATATAATATTGTATGTCAACTATACTTTAATAAAAAAGAAAATAAAAGAGTCTTAAAGGCAAAAAAAAAGAGAAGATATAGCAAGCTCCAATGCACAAATGTTTTTGAAATCTCTCCGTGTGTCACATATGCTAATGTCCCATTGCCCAATGCAAGTCATGTGACCAACCCAGATTTAACAGGTGGAAAAATAGACTCAATCTCTGGATGCAAGGATCTGTAATGTACCTTTCAGGGGCATGGATGCTGGGAGCAGAAAAAATTCGTAGTCCTATTTCTAATCTACACACTATACTATTCATTCACTTGAACCCCCTTAATAGGAAACAGTAATCAATAGCTACTGGTATAAATTTTAAATTAGATTTCAATGAATTGTAGGATTGGGTGTTCATTTATTTTTTTGTGAAAACTGAGTCATTTTAAAGAAGTCTGAATCAAATATACAGAAGATCAAACAGCTCTTTTTTGGGGTGCCTAAACAGATAGTTTGATAATAACAACAAAATGCATACATACATACATACAACCATATATTTTTCAGTATAGGTAAAAACATAAAAATACAAATTTTGTCTGAAAATTGGTAGATGTACTGGCAAACCACACTGGAACTCTTTTAACTTTTTCTGACTAGCCAGAATTATTAATAAAGCCTGTTTATCTGTCTTGTACTTTTTCTTTTAGTTGGCTATTGTACCATATTATGGGTTTTTCTCACTACTCAGATTTGAAATATGGAGCAAAAATGCAGCCTTTATTTTTTTAAAGCTTTAACAGAAGAATTAAAGTTACACAGGATGAGTGTTGTCCCCTGAGTATTTAAGTTTTTAAAGAAGCAGAACTTCACATCTCTAAAATTGCCTTCAAGGATCTTAATTTGGCCATGCAAACACCCACACAATGGGATTTTGATGCTTTTACTGTCAATGAAGTTTAAAAATATGTCTTCCAATTCCAATAAGTCCTCTGATTGCTTTTCCTTCTTTCTGTAAATTACATGGATTCAATGACATGTGATCTACCTCTTAGAAACATTTAGTACTCTGGCACAGCAGCCTACACCTTGGCACAGAAGGCCAGAGAGAGCACTCTCAGGGAGAGAGGACCCCTAGCTTCTGTCCTCTCCAAGGCAGAAAGCATCCTAGGAGGGATCTCTCCACCCAGAAACCTGGAAAACCAGGCCTGCAGCTTCTGTGGCCAGTAGCTGGTGGCTCTGGGGTCCTTCCCAGGGCTTGGTGGTCATGCTGAATTGAAGGTCAGAGGGAGGGCATCAACTCCTCATGTGTACACTGCTGCAGGCACTTTGTGAGAAGACTCACAAATGTTTTAACTTTAGTCCCTTGAGCAAGAGCTCTGTGGAAGAAGTTATTTTAATCAGCTTGGCCTGCCATAACAAAATACCATAGTCTGGGTGGCTTAAACAACAGAAATTTATTTTCTCACAGTTCCGGAGGCTGAAAGTCTGAGATCAGGGTGCCAGCATGGTTGAATTCTGGTGAAGGCCCTTTTCCTGGCTCAAAGAGAGCATCTTCTCACTTTGTCCTAACATTGTCTTTCTTTGGTGTATGCATGTGGAGAGAGAACATTTTCATGTCTCTTATTCTTCTTATAAAGGCTCTAATTCTACCCTCATCACCTCATCTAAACCTAAATACCTCTCAAAGTTCCCACCTCCAAATAATATAATAGAGCTTTAACATAGGAATTTGGGGTATACAATTCAGTTTGAAACAGAAGTGTTAATCTGGGGGTGGGTTAGGGAGGGATCAGAGCTTCTGGGGGTTGTGAATCATCACTGTAGAACAACACTTTGCTCCCCGTACCCACCTCCCAGTCGTTGTTCGGATTCTGAGGACCAGCCTAAGGACACTCAGGACTTCAGGCCCTTCCTCCTGCTCAGAACTTCTATCCATGTGTCCCTTCACAATACCATAAGACAGCTACCCAGGAGCCCCAGGGAGGCTGGAGGCCACACTGAGAACAGAAGGCTCTCCACATTCCTTCTCACTTTCTCTGGAGACACCCCATTATTCATTATTCAGTGACTGTGGCAGACTCTATTTTCCAAAGATGGCTGAAACAATATCTTTCACCCCATGCCCTCTTCTATACCCTGTTCCTTCCCCTTGAACCTGGTGGACATTTTTGACTGCTTCAACCAATAGAATGTGAAGAAAATGATACTGCATGACTTCCAAGGCATGATTATAAAACTGCTCTGCACTTCCTTTAGTCTCTTGGCATGCTCATTCTTGGAACCAGCCATCATGCTCTGAGGAGACTCAAACTAGCCCATGCGGAGACCACATGGAGAACCACGGAGAAGAGTTCTGGATGACATCTCAGCTAAGCTTCCAGCCAATAACCAAGTCTCCTCCAGCCTTTGACTCTTCCCAGTGGAGGCTTCAGAAATTGGGGAGCAGAAACAAGATATCTCTGTTGTCTTTTGTCAAAATTCCTGACCCATAGACTCCATGAGCAGAATAAAATGCTTGTTTACATCACCATGTTTGGGAAGGTTTATTATACAGGAATAGTGACGGGACCAGGGATCCTTTCCTGGAGTCCAGAATCTGAAGAAAAGGTACAGTCCTCTTGCAGAGAAGCAGCATGCTAAGTAGGTTGACCAACCATCCTGGTCGCCTGAGACTGAGTAGTTTTCTGGGATGTGGGACTTTCAGTGTAAAATCCTGGAAAGTCCTGGGGCAAACAAGGATGAGTTGGTCATCTTAATCGAGGATTAAGCCCCTCCAGTAAAGAATGTTCAGTGCAGCAGATGGGTCTTCCCAGGGGCTAGAGGACTTTTTTTCCCAGCTTTACTGATATATTTGTGTAATTTTAATGTGTATAATGTGATGATTTGATACATGTATATATTGCTAAGTAGTAACCACAATAAGGTTAGTTAACACATCCTTCACCTCACAAAATTATAAATTTTGTATGTGGTGAGAACATTTAAGATCTACTCTCTTAGCAACTTTCATGTATACAGTACAGTATTGTTAACTTTAATCACTGTGCTGTACATTACAGCCCTGGAACTTATTCCTCTTATACCTAGAAATGTGTATCCTTTGACCAGCATTTCATTTCCCCCGCCCTGTAGGATTTTAAAATGCACAGAAACTGCATTTGGAGCCTTATTTGATGAATGGAAAACATTAAAAAAAATTCTTAACCCCTAGGGATTAAGAATCTGGATTGGAGAGTGAGAAAGGGGAGGAATTTAAGGGTGCATTTGTGTGTGTATGCTGAAGGGGGGTAGTTGTCATGGGACAGGAATCTTTGCATGTGCTCACTTCTCAGGAAGTTGTTACTCACCTAAGACTAGGGTGAGGCAGGTTGGCACTCATGTGGGTGCAAAATTTAAGGGGGTGTCAAAACACTTAGCAATCAAGATATGTAGTATTTAAATGCAATATTTAAAAAAATCAAATTGGCAAACTAGAGCCCAGAGGCCAGCCACCTGTTGTTGTAAATAAAGAACCAGGACCAGGATTAGAGTGAAGCAAATGAGGCAGAGTCAGATCTTGTCCTCATGTAAGATAGTATTGCTATTTTCTTCATCATGGTTGTTTTTTTTTGCACTAATTTTGATTTTTGACATTTTTCTAAAAGAGACATACAGATGACCAACGGGTACATGAAAAGATGCTCAACATCACTAATCATCAGGGAAATGCAAATAAAAACTACAGTGAGATATCACCTCACACCTGTTAAAATGGCTATTATCAAAAAGACAAGAAACAAGTGTTAGTGAGTATGAGGAGAAAAAGGAACCCTTGTGCCCTGTTGGTGGGATTGTAAATTGGTGCAGCCACTATGGAAACAGTATGGAGGTTCCTCAAAAAATTAAAAATAGAACCACCATATGATCTAGCAATTCTACTTCTGGGTATTTATCTGAAGAAAATGAAAATACTAACTGGAAAGAAATATGCACCCCCACACTCATAACAACATTATTTACAATAGCCATGATATGCAAACAACCTAAGTGTTTATTGATGGATGAATGGATAAAGAAATTGCGGTACATATTTACAATGGAATATTACTCAGCCATAAAAAGAATGAAATCTTGCCATTTGTGACAACATGGATGGACCTTGAGGGCATTATGCTAAGTGAAATAAGTATGATGTCTCTACTGACTCTGGGTGATGAACACACAATGGGATTTATAGATGATGTAATACAGAATTGTACACCTGAAATCTATGTAATTTTACTAACAATTGTCACCCCAATAAATTTAATAAAATAAAATAAAAAGTATGATGTCTCTTATATGTGGAATATAAATACAACAACAAAATAAAAAACCTCATAGATTCAAAGAACTGATGGGTAATTACCACAGGTGGAGGTGAAGGTAGGATAAATGGGTGAACTGTTTTTTTAGTTTTAATAAGTTGAATAGAAGAGGGTAAAGGGGATCAAATATATGGTGATGGAAGGATAACTGACTCTGGGTGGTGAACACACAATGTGATATATAGATGATGTATTACAGAATTGTACACTTGAAACTTATATAATTTTACTAACCATTGTCACCCCAATAAACTTTAATTAAAAAATAATTTAAAAAGTCAAACTAGTAATTATCCTTGGGGTAGTACAGACTTTGGACAGATGTTTGGGGGTATAAAAATATTGCATTAAGATATTATTTACCTTAATTGCTGGGATTTTTGGTGCTCCCTTAAATTTTTGCCCAAGGTGAGTGCCTCACTTGCCTCATCTTAGTCTCCTCTGACACCCTCTACTCCTGCCATTTTCATGTTGTTTAGCAAGTAGCTTGGATTTCTTTGGAAAACCCCACTTCCTTCCTGTAGTGGGATGTTGTTCATGGTCCTCTTGAAGACCTCAGACTCCATTTCCTGGTATGATGTGCTTCTCCCCCATCTCTGTGGGCTTTGCTACTAATGACCTGCATCTGCGACCTTCTACAGAGGCCCCCACCTTGGGCTACTGGAGCCAGAAGTGCCTGAAGATTTATTTCACTGGGGTGACCCTTAGTCAATATCTGATAGCTACAGAAGTACAAAAGCCCAGCTAGCTTGACTCCAGACCTATCAAACTCTGAAGAGCAGTTTTTGCCTCAGAGACCCCTGCAAAATCATCTGAGGCTGGGGCATCACCCAAACTCATGCAGTCTGGCTTGGCTCCTTTCCTGCTCCCTTACTAGTTTCTCCCAGAGGCCCTTCTGCATAAATCACGTCTGCCTGAGTCCTCATCCCAGGGACTGTTTCTGGAAGAACGCTGCGACACAATAAAACTTAGGAGCCCTATAGAACTCTTTTTTTTTTTTTGGGGGGGGGGTTCTGCCTATGAAATTTCGTTTCCTTAACACCTGCACTCATCACCATGGCAACTCTGAGTCATGGTTACCAAGGCAAAGTGGACTTTCTGAAAATCTGAGAACGCCACATTCATTGAGTATCATGGTGATTTGCTTTTCCCCTCTCATTTCTACTTTTTCTCTCCATGCAGTTGTGTGTGGGCTGTAGGGCTCTTTGCTTCTCTTAAAATGGTTCCTTTCAATGAAATTTGCATGAAGTGGATCAGGTGTGTGACTAGAGAGGCCACTGCTTGGCTGCCTCTTGGGTTGCTCAGGAGGGAGCTTCATGTGCCCAACTAGATGACAGGGAGGCACAGTGCCCACAGATGCAGTTGGACTCTGGACTGAGGCCAAGATGTAAAACAGAACCCAGCACCAGATAGCCAGTCTGCTCTGCCAGAATCTCCCCTAAAGTGCCCAGGAAAGGGATTGGCATAGAATGGGTGCAATTGTAACACCTCAATATGTGAAGCTTTCAATACGATGTTTCAATGAGGGATGTTGATTTTTCTCTAAGGCACATACATAATTTTTTTTTTCAGTTGAAAGGACATATAAAAAGCATCTAGCTCTTTGCATAAGGCTTTGTCCTCCTTGGTGGTAACTGTTTTTGTTTTTTTCCAGAACATCTTTCTCTCTTCAGGGCTGACACTGTGTGGTCTCCTGCTAACTCAGGCCGCCTTGGCTGGTGGGGAGGCTTGGTGGGTGGGCAGATGCCCTCTTGCCATTTTGTTCCACTGTCGACTGGCTTCTCCAGAGAACAGTGCAGAGGTCAAGGCTGAGAGAATGGAGGCACCTTGCTGGCTTTATTTTTAAAAAGCAAAACACAACACAAAACCCTCTATTATTCTAAAACGCCTTTCTTTTTTCTGTTCTGCTCTCTGTTTCCATGGAAATGGAGCTAGTCACCAGCCAGTAAGTCAATGGCTATAATGGTTATATATTGTTCTTTGTTCTCTTCTCCAGGGAAGAAAAACACCTTGATTTCTGTTTGTCCTTTTTGTCAATGGGAAAGGTACTGTCATTGTAAGGCTCCCATTAGACATTGAGTTATGAATGGGGCCAAGCAGAGGGCAACGTACCCTTTTCTTTCTCACTGTCACCAAACCCTGGAATACATGCATCCAGGGGAGCAGATAGGGCTTGGGACAGAGTTGATCTAGTCCCCTTAACCTCCAAGTTCAGCCTGGAGACTCAGTAACGCAGGTGCTCCCTGGCTTGATATCCAGCCTTAGGTGTTTGGCTGGTTGTTCTCTTGGGGAAGAAATAACTCAGGACAGGCTGATATTGAGGCAGAGTAGATTTGTGCTTGTGTAGTGAATACTATAGAACATTAAACCCACCTAGATCCCCTCCATTCTTTTCATGAATGCTGTGTGCCCATCACTTAGCATCTGTAGGCTTTGCTGCTAATGACTGGCACCTGTGGAGACACAGCCCCAAAGAGCAGTTTCCACGCTCTCGGCCTCACATAGAAAGGTGCTGGCTCAGGTAGTAAATGGCCATCAACTGTGATTGGATGGCCATCAGCTGTGGCTAGTTGGCCGTCAGCTGTAACCAGTGAGCCATTGGCCACTAATATAACTGCCGTGGCTATGCTAGGAGAAAAAATGGGTGCTAGCAAGAAGAAGGTGGCTGAGCTAGCAAGAGCGGATTGCAGAGCTGTGGATGCCGCCAGCGAGAATATAGTGGCATGACTCCCATATCTATGGCTCCGTGGGTATTCCTTTTTGGCCTCACCATATCCTGTGTTTTTATGTGGGGAGCAGGACCAGAGACCCTGCAGGCCGCCCCGCACGACCCACCTGTAAGATTCAGAGGATTGTCCCTGGGCACAAGAATCACCTCATTTGTACAGCGTTGGTAAATGTTTAGTAACTGGCTCCATAAAAACAAACAAAAACCCCAAACCAAAGTCCTGCTTTGTATCATTTACTATTTTCCATGGTGTAAATGCTGCCACTATGGCTCATTTCAAACAACCAACCTGACAGTATTGAATTCTAAGTTGGAATAATTACCTCTCAGGAGCCAGTACAAACTGGCTCCAGCACACCATTAATTGGAAGGGCCTGGGATTTCAATTCCCACCCCAAGTCCACTGCCAGGCAGCCAATGACAGACCGGTGTGGGAAAACAAAACCCAGCTCTGTTGTCTCCAGGAGGAACTAACTCTGAGGTGCAGTTGACACTCCAGAGCTCCTTCTGGGGTTCAGGCTGAGTCTGACTTCACATGAGAGTGTATACCTTTGCATGGTTTCCTACACTCCCTTATTGGCTTCTTCGGGGAGTACTTCCTTAATTATTCATTAGCACACAAATCCTCATCTCAGGGTCTGCTTCTAGGAGAAACTGATCTAAGCTGATTGATTATATGTGATGCCAAAAGCAGAGAAAGATGCTCCTTTTTAAAAAGTTTTGGTTAAAAGGTGGACAGTGACAGAAAGAATATTATGGTTACTTTTGGGACTTGTATTTATTGAATTTTAGGGTTCTATGGACTAGGAATTGGAGGATATAATGTAAAGAAAATTGGAATCCTTCCTTGGTATTCTCTGAGTGAATCCTGCCATCTTGAGGAAGTAGAGAGAATCAAAAGACTGAAGGCTGGTAGATTAGGGAGTTATATGGAAAGAAGAATATTTATCTGAGGTAAAGGGGCTTAGTGGGAATGATGAAAGCAACAACAATAATCAGTATCATTTACTGAGAACTTACTGTGTGCCAAACCCACACTTAGTGCTCTACTGACATTATTCAGTAATATGTTTACATACAAGTCTTTATTGAGCACTTACTATGTACCAGACACTGTTGTAATCACAGCAGTAAATAAAACAAAGTACCTGCTCTCCTGGAGCATATACTACTTTTGGAGAGATAGACAATAAACAAACGTAGCTATAATATGTTAAGAGATACAAATAAAAATAGAGCAGGTAAAGAATACATACATATATATATATATATATATATATATATATATATATATATATATATATATATGTTTGTTTGTTTTTTGAAAGAACCTTCTCTTTTGAAAGTGATATCACACTAACTAACTAATGTCAAAGTGACACAGCTATGTTAGAGTTTGGTTCTTTACACTAACATTAAGTTCATATGTAACTTCATATGACAGAATAAAGCTGACAACCAAGCTGTTAAAAAAAAGAAATGCAGTGACTGGGATGAGGGTGCATATTAGTTTCCTAGGGCTGCGATAATGTTACCATAAACTGGGTGGCTTAAAACAATAATTTATTCTCTCACAGTTTTGGAAGCCAGAAGTCTGAAATCAAAGTATTGGCAGGGCCATGCTCCCTCTGAAGACTCTAGAGGAAAATCTGTTTCAGGCCTTTCTCTTAGATTCTGGTGTTGCCAGCAATCCTTAGTGTTCTTTGGCTTGTAAACACATCCCTCCAATCTCTGTCTCTATTGTCTCATGACATTCTCTCTTGTGTGTTTCCATGGCTCTTCTCTTTTTATATGGACACCAGCTATATTGGATGAGAGCCCACACTGATGGCATAAGACCTCATCTTAACTTGATTACACCTGCAAGACCCAATTTCCAAGTAAGGTCATACAGATTTTGAGGGTTAGGACATCAATAAATCTTTTGGGAAGACACAACTAAACTCACAACAGGGTGCTCTCTTTACATAGGTGGATATTCTTTCTGATAAGGTGACATTTGAGCAGAGATCTAGATAGAGTGAAACAGTGAGCCAGAGTAAGCCATGTGACAATCAAGAGGAACAGTAAGTGCAAAGGCCCTGAAGCATGAGCAGGCTTGGTAGAGACCAGGAGCATAAAGAAGGCTGGTGTTTCTAGAGTAGAGTGAGCAAGCGGGAGGTTATAGGAGACAAGATTAGAAAAGTAGCAGAGGGCTAGATTGATACGGACCACGGAGAGGACTTTGTCTTTGACTCTGAGAAAGATGGAAGGTATTGCAGGGATCTGAGCAGAGGAAAACTGTGATCTGACTTCCATTTTTAAAAGATCATTCTGGCTTTTGGGTGGGGAGTAAACTTAGGGAAGGGATGGGGGAAGCAGGGAGGCCAATGAGGAGGCTGTGGCAAAACCCTAGATGAGAGCTAATACTAGCTTATACCATAGTGGTGGTTGGGAAGGTGGTGAGAAGTGGCTGAATTTTGGACAAATTTGGAAGGAAGAGCCCAGCACAGCATCTGCTCATTTAACCCTCTCAGCAACATGGTGAGGTTAGCACTTATTATCCCCATTTTACAAAGAAGAAAACCAAGGCTCAGGGAGGTTAATAAGATTGCCCAGTGTCACTCAGCTTCTAGTAGGAGGTAGAGTGAGGCCTGACACCTAGTCTGTCCAACATTGGCCCCAGTGATCTTAACAACCATGCAAAAAGTTTAACATCCCCTTTGACTTCACCCTGCCTGGCCACGGGTTGGCAGTGTGGACAGTGGGTGGAATAAAGTCTGTAGTGGGCTGAATGGCATGTCCATGTCCTAACTTCCAGAACCTGTGGTTTGACCTTATTTGGAAAAAAGGTCTTTGCAGATGTAATTAAGTTAAGGATCTCAAGATGGGGAGATTATCCCGGATTCCACAGGTAGGCCCTAAGTCCAGTGACAAGTGTCCTTATAAGAGACAGAAGAGAAGAAGACAGACACAGAGGGGAGGAGAAAGACACATGGAGAGAGATTATAGTGCAGTGCCTACAAGTGAAGGAACACTTACAGCCACCAGATGCTGGAAAAAATAAGGAAGGAGTCCACCCAGAGCCTCCAGAGGGAGCGTGGCCCTGCCGACAACTTGACAACTTCATTTCAAATTTTGGCCTCCAGAACTGTGAGACAATACCCTTCTGTTGTTTTAAGTCACCGAATTTGTGGTCATTCATTACAGCAGTCCCAGGAAACTAATACAGAGTCAGACAGAAGTGAGTTCCTCTTTAGCTCGATTAGTAATGGCTGGGGAACCTGGAGATTATCTAACCTTTCTGAACTTTATTTTCCTCATCTCTACATTGCAGGGGATTATCTTCCTCGTCAGGCTTTTAGGAGGGTTAAGTTAAATAATATCTTGAAGTGCTTGTAGTGCTGAAGGACAGAGCATGCTGGACACAGGCTTGGGTCACTGCCCTGTTAGGACTAGGTTGAGGACCGAGCAGATGTCCTCAGAAGGAACAAAAAACTGAACTGAATTGACATCAAATGAAGTAATCTTAGAGGCCATTTAAGTCTTACTCTGTTTTCTTGTCACTTTAAACCAACTGTTATTGGAATATATATTAATGATATGTGCTAGTAGAATTTATTACTTCTTCTTAGCTTAAGCAAATTAATGTGCATTTATATGACAAACAATAAAAAAGTAAGAGTTTTATCTGGATGATACCTGAGCCCAAGTTGTGTGTGCCTGGAGTGGCTCTGATTTGAGGTGATGTGGAGAGTATGAGTCTCCCTGTGCTGTGCTAAACTGCAAAATCTCAAAAAGTGCCAACATCTCATTCCTTAAAAGCGTTGTGAAGACTGTTGTACATCTGTTTGGCTGAATGGTCACAGGGAGAGAAGGTTGTCAGCTAAGATGCTGCTGTTAGGAGTCAAATGATTTGATTGGCCTGCTACCATCTATCAGGGAGCAAGGTCCCCATGAGACTGGGTAAGATGATAGGGTGGTGGTTAGCAAACATGTCCACAAACTCATTAACCCTCCTCCCATCAAGAGGTTGAGTCTAACTGCCTTCGCCTTGAATATAGGCTGGCTGTAGTGACTTGCTTCCCAGTCTAAGTCATAAAATTCAGTACAGCTTCTGTGTAGCGCTCTCTCTCTCTCTCTCTCTCTCTCTCTCTCTCTCTCTCTCTCTCTCTCTCTCTCTCTCTGAGGACATGCACCTTTGGATCTCTGAGCCATCATGTAAGAAGCCCTGCTACCTTGAAGCCACCATGCTGGAGAGACCATGTGGAGAAAGAGAGATATGTTTGAGGAGCCCCAGCTGTTCCAGGCCCCAGTTATTTGCAGCCCAGAAGCAGACCCATGAGCGAGGAGGCCTTTGAGATGCCTTTATCTCCAGGTATCACCTGACTACATGAGAGGCCCTGAGCAAGAAAACACCAGGCTAAGCTCAGCCAAACCCCAGATTGGGAGAGATAAAAACAAATGATTGTTGCTGTTCCACACGACTACGCCTGGGATAGTTTGTTACGCAGCAATAGATAACTGGAACAGAACAGAAGAGTGTATTTAGGTGATGATTTTGGGGAGCAGTGGAAGGGGAAAGAAAATAAATGGACTATAGGAGTACTGAGGTTGGGTGGGATGTAGTGCTGTGGGCATTGCAGCTGGAAAGCTCTGGTTGGACAGTGAAATCAACCATGTTTGTTATTCATTTATTCCTTCCTTTCCTTTCTCCCTCCTTCTCTCCCTCCCTCCCTCTTTCACTCCCTTCCTTCCATCCTCCCTCCTTGTCTCCCTCCCTCCTTCCGTTCTCCCTTCTTTCCTTCCTTCTTTCCTTCCTTCCTTCCTTCCTTCCTTCCTTCCTTCCTTCCTTCCTTCCTTCCTTCCTTCCTTCCTCTATGTTTATTGAGGCCTTACTTTGTTAGGCACTGAGGATATAGAGAGAAACAAGACCCAGTACCTTCCCTTAAGAAGTGTACAATCTAGTGTGGTAAACTAGGATAACTAACGCAATAACCAAGATGTACATGATGTAGAAGTAGCACAGGAAGCGAATAATCATTTTTATCTGGAAGGAGGAAAGGGATGTCAGGGAGTCAGGGAAGTCTTTTTTGAAGATTAGAGTTTTGAAGGATGAATATAAGTAGAGGTAGACTTACTGTGAAGCTAAAGAATCTTAAGTTCTAGGCTGCATGCGATGTCAGAGGGATAGTAGATGGGGTGAGGGGCTTATCACTGTGCGAGGGATATAAATGATAAATGTTTAACTATTACATTGTTTTGTACACCTGAAACTTATAAAAAAGTTAACAACAACAACAACAAAAGAATCTTAAGTTCTAGAGGCCCTCGTGTGCATGGACAATTTCCAAGGCCCTAAGATGGGCCCTAATAATATACTCATATGGTTATATATTTTTGTAAAATTTGAAAGTGTAAGATATTTTAACTATAATTGGTTAAGACCTTGTATTAGTCAGGGTTCTACGGAGAAAGTTTGTTTGTTTATTTATTTATTTTAAGGAATTGGTTCATGTGATTATGGAGGCTGAGAAGTTGGCAGGTGGAGACCCAGGAGAGCTGGTGGTATAGTTTCAGTAGGAGTCCAAAGGCCTGAGAAACAAGAGAACTGATCGTGTAACTTCCACTCTGAAGTCAGGAAAAGGCTGATGTCCCAGCTCAAGGATCAGGCAGACAAAGTTCCCTCTTACCCAGCCTTTTTTATTCAGGACTTCAATGGATTGGATGTAGCCCACCCACATTAGGGAGTGCAAGCTGCTGTATTCAATCTGTGGATTCTAAGTGTTAATCTCATCCAGAAACACTCTCACAGACATACCCAGAATAATGTTTGACCAAATGTTTGGCACCTTGTGGCCAGTCAAGCTGACACATACATTCATTTGACCATCACAGACTTCTGTCTCATTTCATTCTGACTTTTACTTTATGACACTTCCTGTCATGTTAAGTGGTGTTAGACAGTGTTGGGGTAGTGTTGAAATTCTGAAGATTCAAGTAAGAGGAAGTTGAGTTTGGGTTACATTTAGTTTCGGTTTAGTGGGATAAAAGTTGATGAGTGGTATAAAGTCACTTCTGTGTATAACTAAGTTATTGCTGTCTTCCTGATATAGAAATGGCTTCAAAAAGGACCTATACCATCCACTGTATAGACTTCCTTGGCCTTGTGATATGGAAGTTCAGGCACTGAGGTTGTATCATGATATGAACATATTCTGTATTTGGCACCAGAATTATGTGGGTCATGCAGGGAAATATTTGTGCTTTGATAGATAACTATACATTATCTAGGGGACACCGCTCTGGATGACCAGTTTCTGACTCTATGGGATAAATTGTAGATAACCAACAGCAAGACAAAATAATCCTTGCGTAACAACATGGAAATTCTCTCCTGTTTGGTGGTAGTTCAACTGAATTTCATAACCCTGGTAGAAAAACTGGATTATAAAGTCTCTGAAATTAAAGCACCTCTGTTCTGATTGGCTTATAAAGATAAAAACAAGCACTTATGTAAACTGAATATTCCTCAAATTACCAGAAAATAAGGAAATTGAACTTTTAATATTTAAATGTGCAAGGATGAAAAAATTCTTATAGTAACTCAGAGGTGTTTAAATATCCAATTTCTTTTTTTAATTTTAATTAAAGTTTATTCAGGTGACAACTGTTAGTAAAGTTACACAGATTTCAGGTGTACAATTCTGTATTACATAATCTATAAATAACATTATGTATTCACCACCCAGAGTCAGTTCTCCTTCCATCACCATATATTTGATCCCCTTTACCCTCATCTACCACCCACCTCTCCCCTTACCCTCTGGTAACCACTAAACTATTGTCTGTGTCTATCAGTTTTTGTTTCTCGTTTGTTTGTCTTGTCTTGTTTTTGGTTTATATACCACATATCAGTGAAATTGTATGGTTCTCTGCTTTTCCTGTCTAACTTATTTTGCTTAGCATTATAATCTAAAGATCCATCCATGTTGTCACAAATGGTCCTATTTCATCTTTTCTTACCACCAAATAATATTCCATTGTGCATATATACCATGACTTCTTTATCCATTCATCTATTGAAGGACATTTTGGTTGTTTCCATGTCTGGCCACAGTAATTAAAGCTGCAATGAACATTGGAGCACACGTGTCTTAATGGATAAAAGTTTTCAGATTTTTTGGTAGATACCCAGGAGAGGGAATGCTGGATCAAACGGTAATTCTATTCGTAATTTTTTGAGGAACCTCCACACTGCCTTCCATAACGGCTGCACCAGTCTGCATTCCCACCAACAGTGTATGAGGGTTCCTTTTTCTCCACAGCCTCTCCAACACTTGTTAATATTTGTCTTGTTGATGATAGCCATGCTAACTGGGGTGAGGTGATATTTCATTGTGGTTTTGTTTGCATTTCTCTGATGATTAGTGATGTTGAGCATTTTATCATATGTCTATTTGCCATTTGTATGTCCTCTTTGGAGAAATGTCTCTTCAGGTCGTCTGCCCATTTTTCAATTGGGTTGTTTGTTTTTTTTGTTTTTGAGTTGCATGAGTTCCTTGTATATTTTGGATATTAGCCCCTTATTGGAAGCACTGTTTGCAAAAATCTCCTCCCATTCCGTTGGTTGCCTCTTTATTTTGTCGATGGTTTCTTTTGCTGTGCAGAAGCTTTTAAGTTTGATATAGTCCCATTCATTTATTTTAGCTTTTACTTTCCTTGCCTTTGGAGTCAAACTCATTAAATACTCTTTGAACCCAAGGTCCATAAGTTTAGTACCTATGTTTCCTTCTATGCAGTTTATTGTGTCAGGTCTTATGCTTAAGTTTGATCCATTTTGAATTAATTTTGGTACATGGTGACAGATAGCAGTCCAGTTTCATTCTTTTGCACATGGCTTTCCATTCTGCCAGCACCATTTATTGAAGAGGCTGTCTATTCTCCATTGTATGTTTTTTGCTTCTTTGTCAAAAATTATCTGTCCATATTTATGTGGTTTTATTTTTGGGTTCTCAGTTCCATTCCATTGGTCTACGTGTCTGTTTCTCTGCCAATATCATGCTGTTTTGATTATTATAGCCCTGTAGTACAAGCTAAAGTCAGGAAGTGTGATACCTCCAGTATTGTTCTTTTTCTTAAGATTGCTTTGGCTATTCGGGGTCTTTTGTAGTTCCAAACAAATCTGATGATTTTTTGTTCTATTTCTTTAAAAAATGCCATTGGGATTTTGATGGGGATTGCATTAAATCTGTATATTGCTTTGGGTAATATGGCCATTTTAACTATGTTGATTCTTCCAATTAATGAGCACAGAGTATCTTTCCATTTCTTTGTGTCTTCTTCAATTTCTTTAAAAAATGTCATAGTTTTCAGCAGATAAGTCTTTCAAATCCTTAGTTAAATTTATTCCTAGGTATTTTATTATTTTTGCTGCAATTGCAAAGGGAATTTTTTTTAGTTTCTTTTTCTGAGATCATTGTTAGTATATAGGAATGCAATGGACTTTTGTATGTTGATTTTGTAGCCTGCAACTTGACAGTATTCATTGATTCTTTCTAATAGATTTTTGGTGGAGTCTTTAGGGTTTTCTATATATAGCATCATGTCATCTGCAAAGAGTGATAATTTAACTTCTTCATTCGCAATTTGTATGCGTTTTATTTCTTTCCCTTGTCTGATTGCTCTGGCAAGGACTTCTAACACTGTTGAAAAGCAGAGGTGATAGGGACAGCCCTGTCATGTTCCTGAACGTAGAGCAAAGGGCTTCAGTTTTTCACTGTTAATTATGAGATTAGCTGAGGGTTTGTCATATATGGCCTTTATTATGTTAAAGTGTTTTCCTTCTGTACCTATTTTATTAAGTGTTTTAATCATAAATGGATGTTTTGTTTCGTCAAATGCTTTTTCTTCATCAATTGATAATATCATATGATTTTTGTCCTTTATTTTGTTTATGTAATGTATCACATTGATGGATTTGCATATGTTGAACTATCCTTGTGCCTCTGGGATGAACACCACTTGGTCCCGATGAATAATCTTTTTAATGCATTGTTGCATTCGATTTGCTAGAATTTTGTTTAGAATTTTTGCATCTGTAATATCAGAGATATTGGTCTGTAGTTTTTGTTTTGTGTGTGTTGTCCTTACCAGGTTTTGGTATCAGGGTAATGTTGGCCTCATAAAATGAGTTAGGGAGTACTGTCTCTCCTTCAATATTTTGGAAGAGTTTGAGCAGAATTGGTATTAGATCCTCTTTGAAGGTTTGGTAGAATTCACTAGTGAAACCATCTGGTTCCGGAGTTTTGCTTTTGGGAGGTTTTGGATGACTGATTCAATTTCGTTACTGGTGATCGGTCTGTTTAGATTTTCCAATTCTTAATGGAAGAATCCAATTTCTTACTTTAGGTAGATCTATGGTAAATAAGACTAGTTTACTATTTTTGGTTTAATAAAAACAGCTTCATCTTCTCTAATTTATTAGTGTTAAGTACAATATAAGCACACACTTTATTCTGCTTAGTATGTTCCTCCAGACTTAAAAAGATTTTTGGAACAGATAAACTAGCATGCTTCTACTTAATGTTTAAGGTCATGAAAATATAAATTTGTGTTTAAACAAATTGAATCATTATTTCAACAGAAATTACGCTTTGTAGTATGTCTACTTTAAGATATTTTCCAATATTTTTAGGATACTCAAAATTGGATTAATATTAAATTGAGGTAATTAATGGACATTCATTGGATGCCTTGATCATTTCTCAATAAGTGAAAAGACTGAAACACTGATTATTAAGCAGAACTTTAAGTTTACATGTTTTTGCTTCTTATTTTTATTTGCTATAGATAGGTATATCTTTGGATCTGTTAAGGAATGTGTTGATTTTTGCCACTTCGAGAGTTTGTATAAAGAATGTGTGGTTGTAGAAAGTTGTGTTATGTATATTATTAATGAGCTTTACAAATCCACTAAAATTCTGGTGTGACAGACAGTTCTCAATTATCCACCAACCCTCCTCCTCCGTTTTCTTTGTGAAATAGAACATACTTCGGTTAATAGTTATGTAGGGAAGGAAAAATTTCCTTTACCTTCTTACATTCTGTGAGTGGGAACCGCAAATTAAACTGACAAAAGACAGATTAAAAAAAGAAAAAAACAGTGTTATTTGTGCATGTAACATACTTACATGTGGGAGGACTTAGTGATGATGAACTCAAAGGGGTGGTTAGTATTGGGGGCTTATATACCATCTTGCTAGGTGAAGGAAGAGAAAGGCACCTATGGTAAAACAAATGATTTTTTGAAAGATAAATGGGTTTTCAGGAGAACAAATAGGAGATGCGAAAGTTTGTGGTGATGTTTGTCTATACAGGTATGAGTGATCTTATTCATGAGCCATAAAATTCCCCTGGAGGAATTAGGGTAGGTTTTATTGGAATTCTCTTTCTTGGGAGTAGATCCAATATGAAGAGGAATTTATGGCAGCCTTATTTATAAGAAGTCCCTGCTTTTAGTCAGATAAGGGAAGCTCCATGAGGGTTTTTGTTTTGTTTTGTTTTGTTTTTCTGAATCTGTTGAATCTCAAATGTCTTCAGCTGAAAACAATCTTTATATCAACTCTGAGTTTCTTAGTGAGTCTCCACAGTTATAATGAATATAAGTGGTTGGAACTATACATAGGAGTAATAGTTTCAGAGAAATACACTTGTGGACATGCTTATGTATTTCAAGGAAAATAGTACTTTTGTCTTAAAAGTAGCAGTTCTCAGAGTTTTGGGGGGTGTTTTCCTTGCTTTTTAAAAAAATTTTTTCAGTTACAGTTGGCATTCAACATTATTTTATATTACTTTTAGGTGTATAGCATAGTGGCTAGACATTTATAGAATTTATGCAGTGATCCCAATTACTCTACTACCCACCTGGCACTATACATAGTTGTTGAAACATTACTGACTATGTTCTGTATGCTATACTTTGCATCCCGATGACTATTTTGTAACCTCCACTTTGTATTTCTTAATCCCTTCATCTTTTTCACCCAGCTCCCCAAACACCTCCCCTCAGAAGACCATCAGATTGCTTTCTGTATCTATGAGTCTGTTTCTGTTTTGTTTGTTCGTTTATTTTGTTCTTTAGATTCCAAATGTAAGTGATAGCATAAGGTATTTGTTTTTCTCAGTCTGACTTATTTCACTTAGCACAATACACTCTAGGTCCATTCATGTTGTCACAAATGGTAAGATTTCATTCTTTTTTATGGCTGAGTAATATTCTTTTTTAAAAAGGTTTGTATTAAAATATAGCTAACAAAATATTATATTAGTTTCAGGGTTACACCATAGTTATTCAACATTTACATACCTAAAGAATTGATCACCATGATAAATTTAGCAACCATATGACACCCTACTGTGCTAACACAATATTATTGACTATATTTCACATGTTGTACATCATATTCCCATGACTTACTCGTTTTATACCTGGAAATTTGGACCCCTTAGTCCCCTTCATATTCCCTCACTTTTAAATTTTTCAATTACAGTTGACATTCAATATTATTTTATATTAACTTCAGGTGTACAGCATAGTAGTTAAACATTTATATAATTTAAGAAGTGATCCCCTTGACTAGTCTAGTACCCACCTAGCCCTATACATAGTTATTACCGTATCATTGACTATATTCCCTATGCTTTACTTTGCATCACCATGACTATTTTGTAACTACCAATATGTACTTCTTAATCCTTTCACCTTTTTCACCCTGCCCCCTAACCCCTCACATCTATCACTCCAACAAATCTAGTACCCATCTGACACCATATATAGTTATTACATTATTATTGACTGTATTCCTTATGCCACAACCTACATCCCATGACTACTTTGCAACAATCATTTGTACTTCCTAATCCTTTTCCCTTTTTTCACCTACACCCCCATACCCTCTCCCATGTAGCAACCATCAAAATGTTCTCTGTATCTATGAGTTTGTTTCTGTTTTGTTTGTTAATTTTGTTCTTAGATTCCACATTAAAGCGAAATCACATTACATATGTCTTTTTCTGTCTGTTATACTCCACTCAGCACAATATCTTCCAGGTTAATTCATGCCTCTGCAGATGGCAAGAAACCATTCCCTTCTATGGCTCAGCAATATTCCATTGTATACATGGATCACCTGTTCTTTATCCATTCATCCATTGATGGACACCCAGGCTATCTCCATATCTTGGCCATTGAAAACAATGCTTTAATGAACATATGATACACATATCCCCTCGAAGTAGTATTTTGGGTTTCTTTGGATAAATAAACTGATGTGGGATTACTGGGTCCTTCATTGTCTCTTTTTATAACCTTTGTTATAAAGTCGATTTTGTCTTGTATAAGTATTGCTACTTCTGATTTTCTTTTGTTTCCATTTTCATGAATGTCATTTTCCATTCCTTTACTTTCTGTCTGTGTGTGTCTTTCAATCTGAAGTGACTCTCTTGTAGGAAGCATGTGTAAGCGTTTTGTTTTCTTATCCATTCAGCCACCCTATGACTTTTTTTTTAATTATTAGTTTCAGGTGCACAAGACAAAGTAACACTTAGACGTTTATCTTTTATATCCCTCACATTGTGTGAACCCCTCTCCCCCCATCCACTAACCCTCTGACATCGCACAGAGCCATTACATTTCCACTATCTCTATTACTAATGCTGTACTCCACTTCTTGTAAATATATATATATATATATATATATATATATATATATATATATATATATATACAAACTTGTAGTTGACATTCATTATTATTCAGCTTCAGCTTCAGGTGTGCAATGCAGTAATCAGGCATCTACATCATCCCTGATGTGGTCTCTCTAATGAGGCAAGTGTCCATCGGATACCCTACAAAATCTTTACAACATTATTGATTACATTCCCCAAATTAATTTTCAGAACCCCGTGGCCATCTTGTGGTTACTGACTGTTTTCTAATCCCCTCAACTTCCCCCTTATCCCCACCCACCTCCCATCTAGCAACCCTCAGTTTTTCCTCTATGTCTCCAAAACTGTTTCTGATTAGTTCATTCACTTATTTTTTTCTTTAGATTCCACATATAAGTCAGATCATATGGTATTTGTCTTTCTCTGTCTGACTTATTTCACTTAACATAATGTTCTCTAGGTCCATCCATGTTGTTGCAAATGGTAAGATTTCTTTCTTCTTTATGGCTGAGTAATACTCCATTGTATAAATGTACCACAGTTTCTTAATCCAGTCATCTACCGATGGGCATTTCGGTTGTTTCCATGTCTTGGTTATTGTGTATAGTGCTGCAATAAACATAGGGGTGCATAAAATTTTTTGAGTTAGAGTTTTGGATTTCTCCGGATAGATACCTAGGAGTGGAATTGCTGGATCATAAGGTAGTTCCATTTTCAGATTTTTGAGATACCTCCATACTGTTTTCCATAGTGGCTGCACCAATCTGCAATCTCACCAACAGTGCACAAGGGTTCCCTTTTCTCTACATCCAGGCCAACACTTGTTGTTTGTTGATTTATTGGTGATAGCCATTTTGACTGGGGTGAGGTGGTATCTCATTGTGGTTTTTATTTGCATTTCTCTAATGATTAGTGAGTTTGAGCATTTTTTCACATGTCTGTTTGCCATCTGCATGTCCTTTTTAGACAAATGTCTTTTCATGTCCTCTGCCCATTTTTTAATTGGGTTGTTTTTTTGTTTTTTTTTTTGAGTTGATTTGAGTGAGTTTTTTTTTTTTTTTATAAATTTGTGATATTAACCCATTATCAGATATATCATTGGCAAATATCTTTTCCCATTCAGTAGGGTCCCTTTTTGTTTTATTGATGGTTTCCTTTGCTGTGAAAAAGCTTTTTAGTTTGATGTAATTTACATGTTTACTTTTTCTCTTACTTCCTTTGCGCGAGGAGATATATCAATAAAAATCTTACACCGGGTAATGTCTGTGAAGTTTCTTCCTATATTTTCTTCTAGGAATTTTATGGTTTCAGATCTTACATTTAAGTCTTTAAGCCATTTTGAATTTATTTTTGTATATGGTGTAAGGAGGTGGTCCAGCTTCATTTTTTTGCATGTGTCTGTCCAGGTCTCCCAGCACCATTTGTTGAATAGACTGTCTTTACCCCACCGTACATTCTTGCTTCCATTGTCGTAGATTAAATAAATGGCCATATAGGCATGAATTTATTTCTGGACTCTCTGTTCTGTTCCATTGATCTGTGTGTCTGTTTTTGTGCCAGTGCCTTGCTGTTTTGATTACTGTAGCCTTGTAGTATAATTTGATGTCAGGTATTGTTATACCTCCCACTTTGTTCTTATTTCTCAAGATTGATGAGGCTATCTGGAGTCATTTATGGTCCCATATAAATTTTAGGATTATATGTTCTATTTCTGTGAAAAACGTCGTTGGTAGTTTGATAAGAATTGCATTGAATATGTATATTGCCTTAGGCAGTATGGACATTTTAACTATATTAATTCTTCCTATCCATGAACATGGAATGTGTTTCCATCTATTTGTATCTTCTTTCATTTTTTTCTTCAGTGTCGTATGATTTTCTGAGCACAGATCTGTTACTTCTTAGGTTAAATTTATTCCCAGGTATTTTATAGTCTTTGGAGCAATTGTAAATGGGATTGTTTTTTTAATCTCATCTTCTGATGTTTTATTATTGGTATATACAAATGCAACTGATTTCTGAATGTTAATTTTGTATCCTGCTACTTTACTAAATTCATCTATCAGTTCTAATAGTTTCTTGGTGGAGTCTTTAGGGTTCTCTCTATATAGTATCATGTCATCTGCATATAATGACAATTTAATTTTTTTATTTTTATTTTTTAATGTAATAGTTTATTTTTTTTCCTTTTCTTATATATTTTATTTTATTTTATTATTATTATTTTTTATTAGTTTCAGGTGCACAAGACAAAGCAAAACTTAGACGTTTATCATTTATATCCCTCACACTGTGGGAACCCCCCTCCCCCCATCCACTATCCCTCTGTACGTTCCCCAAATTAATTTTCAAACCCCCATGACCATCTTGTGGTTACCGACTATTTTTCAAAACCTCTCACCTTCCCCTTATCCCCACCCCCCCGCCCCTCTAGCAACCCTCTGTTTTTCCTTCATGTTTCCAAAACTGTCTCTGATTAGTTCATTCACTTATTCTTTTCTTTAGATTCCACATATAAGTGAGATCGTATGGTATTTGTCTTTCTCTTTCTGACTTATTTCACTTAACATAATGTTCTCTAGGTCCATCCATGTTGTTGCAAATGGTAAGATTTCTTTCTTCTTTATGGCTGCGTAATACTCCATTGTATAAATGTACCACAGTTTCTTAATCCAGTCATCTACTGATGGGCATTTCGGTTGTTTCCAGGTCTTGGCTATTGTGTATAGTGCTGCAATAAACATAGGAGTGCATAAAGATTTTTGAATTGGAGTTTTGGATTTCTCCGGATAGATACCTAGGAGTGGGATTGCTGGATCATAAGGTAGTTCCATTTTCAGATTTTTGAGATACCTCCAAACTGTTTTCCATAGTGGCTGCACCAATCTGCATTCCCACCAACAGTGCACCAGCGTTCCCTTTTCTCCACATCCACGCCAGCACTTGTTGTTTGTTGATTTATTGATGATAGCCATCCTGACTGGGGTGAGGTGGTATCTCATTGTGGTTTTTATTTGCATTTCTCTGATGGTTAGTGAGGTTGAACATTTCTTCATATGTCTGTTTGCCATCTGTATGTCCTTTTTAGAAAAATGTCTCTTCATGTCCTCTGCCCATTTTTTAATTGGGTTGTTTGTTTTTTTGGAGTTGAGTTGAGTGAGTTTTTTATAAATTTGTGATATTAACTCCTTATCAAATATATCATTGGCAAATATCTTTTCCCATTCAGTAAGATCCCTTTTTGTTTCATTGATGGTTTCCTTTGCTGTTAAAAAGCTTTTTAGTTTGATGTAATCCCACATGTTTATTTTTCTCTTACTTCCCTCATGAGGGATATATCAGTAAAAATCTTACTCCGGTAATGTCTGTGAAGTTTCTTCCTATATTTTCTTCTAGGAATTTTATGGTTTCAGATCTTACATTTAAATCTTTAAGCCATTTTGAATTTATTTTTGTATGTGGTGTAAGGAGGTGATCCAGCTTCATCTTTTTGCATGTGTCTGTCCAAGTTTCCCAGCACCATTTATTGAATAGACTGTCTTTACCCCACCGTACATTCTTGCTTCCATTGTCATAGATTAAATGGCCATATAGGCATGGATTTATTTCTGGACTCTCTATTCTGTTCCATTGATCTATGGGTCTGTTTTTATGCCAGTACCATGCTGTTTTGATTACTGTAGCCTTGTAGTATAATTTGAAGTCAGGTATTGTTATACCTCCCACTTTGTTCTTATTTCTCAAGATTGTTGAGGATATCCGGGGTCTTTTGTTATCCCATATAAATTTTAGGATTATATGTTCTATTTCTGTGAAAAATGTCGTTGGTAGTTTGATAGGAATTGCGTTGAATATATATATTGCCTTAGGCAGTATGGACATTTTAACTATATTAATTCTTCCTATCCATGAACATGGTATGTGTTTCCATCTATTTGTATCTTCTTTCATTTCTTTCTTCAGTGTCTTATAATTTTCTGAGTACAGATCTTTTACTTCTTTGGTTAAATTTATTCCCAGGTATTTTATAGTCTTTGGAGCAATTGTAAATGGAATTGCTTTTTAATTTCTCCTTCTGATGTTTTATTATTGGTATATACAAATGCAACTGATTTCTGAATATTAATTTTGTATCCTGCTACTTTACTAAATTCATCTATCAGCTCTAATAGTTTCTTGGTGGAGTCTTTAGGGTTCTCTAAATATAGTATCATATCATCTGCATATAATGACAGTTTTACTTCCTCCTTACCGATTTGGATGCCTTTTATTTCTTTTTCTTGTCTGATTGCTGTGGCTAGAACTTCCAGCACTATGTTGAATAGAAGTGGAGAAAGTGGGCAACCTTGCCTTGTTCCTGATTTTAAGGGAATGGTTTTAGCTTTTCCCCATTCAGTATGATGTTAGCTGTGGGTTTATCATATATGGCCTTTATTATGTTGAGATATGATCCCTCTATTCCCACTTTCTTAAGGGTTTTTATCATAAAAGGCTGCTGGATTTTACCAAACGCTTTTTCTGCACCTATCGATATGATCATGTAATTTTTGTTTTTCATTTTGTTAATGTGGTGTATCACATTAATTGATTTGCAGATGTTGAACCACCCTTGCATACCAGGGATGAATCCCACTTGATCATGGTGTATGAACTTTTTTTTTAAAATTAAATTTATTGGGGTGACAATTGTTAGTAAAATTACATAGATTTCAGGTGTACAATTCTGTATTACATCATCTATAAATCCCATTGTGTGTTCACCACCCAGAGTCAGTTCTCCTTCCATCACCATATATTTGATCCCCATTACCCTCATCTCCCACCCCCCACCCCCTTACCCTCTGGTAACCACTAAACTATTGTCTGTGTCTATGAGTTTTTGTTTCTCATTTGTTTGTCTTGTTCTTTTGTTGTTTTTGGTTTATATAACACATATCAGTGAAATCATATGGTTCTTTGGTTTTCTGTCTCACATATCGCTTAGCATCATACTCTCAAGATCCATCCATGTTGTCACAAATGTTCCTATATCATCTTTTCTTACCGCCGAATAGTATTCCATTGTGTATATGTACCACAACTTCTTTATCCAGTCATCTATCGAAGGACATTTTGGTTGTTTCCATGTCTTGGTCACCATAAATAAAGCTGCAATGAACATTGGAGCGCACGTGACTTTATGGATAAATGTTTTCAGATTTTTTGGGTAGATACCCAGGAGAGGGATTGTTGGGTCACATGGTAATTCTATTCGTAATTTTTTAAGGAACCTCCACACTGCCTTCCATAGCGGCTGCACCAGTCTGCATTCCCACCAACAGTGTATGAGGGTTCCTTTTTCTCCACAGTCTCTCCAACACTTGTTACTATTTGTCTTGTTGATGATAGCCATTCTAGCCGGGGTGAGGTGATATCTCATTGTGGTTTTTATTGTATCTCTCTGATGATTAGTGATGTTGAGCATTTTTTCATATGTCTATTTGCCATTTGTATGTCCTCTTTGGAGAAATGTCTCTTCAGGTCGTCTGCCCATTTTTCAATTGGGTTGTTTGTTTTCTTGTTGTTGAGTTGCATGAGTTCCTTGTATATTTTGGATATTAGCCCCTTATCGGAGACACTGTTTGCAAAAATCTTCTCCCACTCAGTTGGTTGCCTCTTTAATTTGTCAATGTTTTTTTTTTTTTGCTGTGCAAAAGCTTTTAAGTTTGCTTTTTGTCCCGTTCATTTATTTTAGCTTTTGGAAAGTCAGAGTTACTATCTGGAGTGGTCAAGCTCTGAGGGATTTTTTTCCATGATTCTGAATCATAAGCTGGCAAGTGAATGGAGTCATTAATGGTGGGAAATATATTTGTGACAAATCATCAGCACGGGGCCTCCCACTTAGTGATAAGATCCACTCGGGAAGTTAAATCTGCTTGGGTGATTTCATGGAGCAGAGGAACAGAAACCATTAGTGCCCATCAATATCACAAACGTCTGACTTAAGACCTAACTGAGTTCTTGGGCCAAAAAGCAGTACGTTGAATTGCAAATGCAACTTAGATAAGTGTGGTAGACGCAATTATACAGTGCTTGGGCTTGAACTGTTTTTGCCCAAAGTTAATTTATTTGGTGTGGATGGTATATTTGGATTTTCTCACACTTTGAATCTTGTTCAAACAAACTTGCCATTTAATTTGAAGACTGTATAGTAACCCCTTGGTTCCTATTTGCTGACATTTTAAAATTGTAATCTAGATCATCTTTACCCAGAAAGAGGTGTTTCTCATCTTAGAGGAAAAAATAACCAAAATTGGTAATCTGGAGTAGGAGATTTGTTTAAACAATTCCTATCCTGGTAGCTTTAACTTTAATTTTGCTCCTGGTAACTGGGGCCTACTGAAGCTCATTTTGTTATGTGAATTAGAACATTGTAATATTTAACACCAAACTTATTGTAATAATCATATTATATATTATCATTTCCGTGTCTCATTTTATTTCAGATAGATGGAATGTTATTTCACAGTTGGACTTCACATTTTCCAATATGCCTTGTCTAAATTCTGCCGATTGTGTACTCAGTTTCCCATTTGCCAACACCCCATAAGAGTAAAAGACCTTGCAGCAAATCATCACTAATTGGGAATTAATTGGTGAGGTCAATCTGAATTAATGAAACATACAAATTATGCAATTAAAAATGAGTGGTTAATTTCCTTGCTAAACAATCTAGATCAGTTGAACTTCTGAATGAGAGTGAAGGAGATCTGGAATGCATAACAGAATACTGGGGTGATGAATATCAATTACAGCCTTGGGTCTAGTGGCACCATCAAGGTCCAAGCTCATTCCACTAACCCTTCTGTCTTAAGTCTTTTATTAGAGACTGAAGCTGGCTACCACTGGAAAGATTCAGTCACAGAGTGTACCTTGTTTGGGCCAAAGCACCTTGTTTGGGTGGTGCAAGCAGTATACTAAACACATGCCATTTTGTACCCTGTTTCACATCTCCTTGGCACACTTGGCTATGGCTACAGTGAACAGTTCCCATGAATGCTGCCTACTTCCCATCACATCCACCACAGAGTCCTTCAGCTGTTCTGCTTTAGAGTTTTCTCTGAAGCCATAGGAGGTTGCTCATTCCATCCAGAGGTACAATGGAGTTAACCCCAAGGGAGTTAAACAATGGGGGTTGGGAGTTGGTAGATTAACACTTCAGCCTGTCCTTAAGAAAGGTAATTCTAATACCATTATATTTGGATTCTGAGAGAATCCCCAATGGTATTGAGCCTCAGTCACCCACAGAGAGTCTATAATGTACCCTTTATTGGCTTTTCCTCTTTATTCATCTCACTCTCCCCACTCCCACATTCCTGATTCTAGGAATCATTCTTAAATAAACTGCTTTTTAGTCCTTTTCTCGGGCTCCAGTTGTTTAAGTTTACCAACAAATCGTGCACATTTTCTCATGTCCTTAAAAAATTAAATTTTTTTAGTCATTGAAAAAAACTATGAATATTGATTAATTAGCTTAGTGGTTTAATGACTGGACTATGACCTTTAAAAATGCTTAATTTTCTTTACAAAGACATTCTTCCAAATAGTGCAAATGTAAAATTTCAGACAACTCTAAATGGAATTATTAAAAATCACACATTACTGGTATCCAAATGAATAAAATTTAAAATAAGATGATAATCATGAAGACAAAAATCCAACACTATTAAGAATAGTAGGGCATAAAGTTAAAATGAACCTATATCTTTAAATGACATCACCGGGATACCAGACCATACAGGCCAGCTAGATTTCAAAACTTCTTAAGTACATAATAAATATATTATGATTAAAACAACAACAACAACAACAACAACAATATTTTCTGGCCATATTACACAAAACAATATACAAGTTTAATGTAATCCCCATCAAAATCCTAATGGCATTTTTTCAAGAAGTAGAACAAAAATCATCAGATCTGTATGAAATAAAAAATGACTCCAAATCACCAAAGCAATCCTGAGAAAGGAGAACAAGGCATCACATTTCCTGACTTAAAATTTTATTACAAACTGACCATAAGCAAAACAGCATGGTATTGGCAGAAAAATAGACACACAGATCAATGGAACAGAACTAAGAACCCAGAAAAAAACCTGCACATATGTGGGCAGACAATTTTTTTTTTTCCCAGAGAAATGATGGTGTTTTTTTTTATTAAGTTTATTGGGGTGACAATTGTTAGTAAAGTTATATAAGTTTCAGGTGTACAATTCTGTAGTACATCATCTGTATATCACATTGTGTGTTCACCACCCAGAGTCAGTTCTTATTCCATCACCATAAATTGATCCCTTTACCCTCATCTACAACCCCCACCCCACTTACCCTGTGGTAACCACTAAACTATTGTCTGTGTCTATGAGTTCTTGGTTCTTCATTTGTTTGTCTTGTTCCTTTGTTGCTTTCAGTTTTATATACCACATATCAGTGAAATCATATGGTTCTCTGCATTTTCTGTCAGACTTATTTCGCCTAGCATAATAATCTCAACATCCATCCATCTTGTTGCAAATGGCATTATTTCATCTTTTCTTATGGCAGAATAGTATTTCACTAAGTACATATATCACATGTTCTTTATCCAATCATCTATCAAAGGACACTCTGGTTGTTTCCATGTCTTGGGCACCATAAGTAAAGCAGCAATGAACATCGAAGCACATATATCTTTATGGATCAATGTTTCCAGATATTTTGGGTAGATACTCAGGAGAGGGATTGCTGGTTCATAAGGTAATTTTATTCTTAATTTTTTGAGGAACCTCCACGCTGCCTTCCATAGTGGCTACACCAATCTGCATTCCCACCAGCAGTGTATGAGGGTTCCCTTTTCTCCACAGCCTCTCCAACACTGGTTATTATTTGTCTTGTTGATGATAAGCATTCTAAGTGGTGTGAGGTGATATCTCATTGTGGTTTTTATTTGCATTTTTCTGATGATTAGTGATGTTGAGCACCTTTTCAAATGTCTATTGGCCATGTGTATGTTCTCTTTGGAGAAATGTCTATTCAGGTCCTCTGTCCATTTTTTAAATTGGATTGTTTGTGGTTATTTTGTTGTTGAGTTGTATGACTTCCTTATACATTCTGGATATAAGCCCCTTATTGGAGCCAAGGATGTGAAAGATCTATACACTGAAAAGTAGAAAGGATTTTTGAAAGAAATAGAAGACACAAAGAAATGGAAAGACATTTGATGTTCATGAATTGGAAGAATCAATAGTTAAAGTGGCCATATTACCCAAAGCAATATACAAATTTAATTCAGTCCCCATCAAAATCCCAATGGCATTTTAAATAAAAGAAATAGAACACAAATGAAACCCAAGGTCAGCAGAAGACAGGAAATAATAAAAATCAGAGCAGAACTAAATGAAATAGAGAACAAAAAGACAATAGAAAAAATTAACGGGACAAAGAGCTGGTTCTTTAAAAAGATTAACAAAATTGACAAACCCTTGGCTAGACTCACTAAGAGAAAAAGAGAAAAGACACTAATAAACAAAATCAGAAATGAAAGAGGGAAAGTTATCACGCATGCCACAGAAATACAAAGGATCATCCAAGAATACTATGAAGGAATATATGCCGCAAAAAGCAATAACCTAGAAGAAATGGACAAGTTCTTAGAAACATAAAGCAATCCTAGGCCGAATCATGAAGAACTGGAAAATCTAAATAGACCAATCACCCATAAGGAACTTGAATCAGTCATCTGAAACCTCCCCAAAAGCAAAAGTCCAGTACCAGATTGTTTCACTAGTCAATTATACCAAACCTTCAAAGATCTAATACCTGTCCTACACAAATTCTTCCAAAAAATTGAAGAAGAGACAATACTCCCTAACATATTTTATGAGGTCAACATTACCTTCATACCAAAACCTGGTAAGGGTAACACAAAAAAAGAAAATTACAGACCAATATCTCTGATGAATATAGATGCAAAAATCCTAAACAAAATTCTAGCAAATCAAATACAGCAATACATTAAAAAGATTATTCATCATGAACAAGTGAGGTTCATCCCCTGGTCACAAGAATGGTCCAACATATGCAAATCCATCAATGTGTTACATCACATAAACAAAATAAAACAAAAAATCAAACAAAAAGAAAACAAAATAAAGGACAAAATCATATGATTATATCAATTGATGCAGAAAAAACTTTTGACAAGATACAACATCCATTTATGATTAAAACACTTAATAAAATAGGTATAGAAGGAAAATACCTTAACATCATAAAGGCCATATATGACAAACCCACAGCTAATATCATAATTAATGGTGAAAAACTAAAGCACTTTGCTCTATGATCAGGAACACGACAGGGCTTTCCCCTATCACCTCTGCTTTTCAATATAGTGTTGGGAGTCCTCATTAGAACGATCAGGCAAGACAAAGAAACAACAGGCATCCAAATTGGGAATGAAGAAGTTAAATTGTCACTCTTTGCAGATGACAGGATGCTATATATAGAAAACCCTAAAGACTCCACCAAAAGCTGATAGAAACATTAAACGAATACAGTAAAATTGCTGGCTACAAAATCAACGTACAAAAGTCCATTGCCTTCCTATATACTATCAATGAAATCTCAGAAAAAAAAACACAAAAAACAATTCTTTTTGCAATTGCAGCAAAAATAATAAAATACCTAGGAATAAACTTAACCAAGGATGTGAAAGACCTATATGCTGAAAACTATGAGACATTTTTGAAAGAAATTGAAGAAGACACAAAGAAATGGAAAGACATTCCATGCTCATGGATTGGAAGAATCAACATAGTTAAAATGGCCATATTACCCAAAGCAATATACAGATTTAATGCAATCCCTATCAAAATCCCAATGGCATTTTTTAAAGAAGTAGAAGCTAATTTTCTAGAATCAGTTGCATGAATTTTTTCTTGTTCTTGAATGTATTATCTATTTGCATTTTTTTCCTTTCAAAGATTTAGCTGATTATCAGACTCTTATTTCAGGCTCTTATGAATGGTTTCCCCACTGTTCAAGGAGCAGCTTATTACTCCTGCATTTTTCTCTGTGGGAACAGAGTTTCCTGCAGTCTGCTGAGAATTGCTGTTTAGTTGATGGTATTTTCACTTCTGCTTGGGTCTTGCTTCATAGTGCCAAGCTGAAAATAACCGCTCAGCTTGAAGTCATCGGTTGAAGAATTTGATATTTCCAGAAAAATCCTTCCCAACAACCACTCTCTCCCTCCTCTTCTCTCCCTAGGTCCCTTTCCTGCATTCCCACTTTGTAGATTAGAGCCTGTCAGTTGCAACAAACTTTGGTGTTCAAACTTTACATCACAAGGAAGTGTTCTTTTGATTACACATTCGAGGTCCTTCCTCCTCTCCATAAATCTAGCATTTTACACTCCCTCTCCAGCATGTCCTTTTATATAGATCAGTCTTTGTTCAGTGAGATTTATTCCAAATTTGTGTGCTTAATATAGATATTCTTTAATACATATGAATTTCAAATAGAATTCTAAATGTAAGAAAATAGCTTCAGTAATTATGGCAGTCAGAGAACAGTCAGGAAAAAGAAATTACACTGGGTAGTATAATTATAGGAATTTAATAATGGAGATAATTTAATCCAGAGAGAAAATGGGAGAATCATCCGTAGAGCTGAAGGGACAATGGACAAGAGATTGTTAGCAGTGCCTAAGAGCCAGGGTCACCTGAGGGGCTGGAATCATGGCTGGGGCTGCCCAACAACAGCTTGGGCCATGGCCATGAAGGGACACAGCTACTGCTGGAAATACCACTCAAAGTACAGCGAGAGAGAGAGAGAGAGAGAGAGAGAGAGAGAGAGAGAGAGAGAGAGAGAGAATGGGAGAAATACATTGCTTTCCCCTTTTTTCTCCAGTCTTTTGCCAGAGCCTTCCACTGATTGAATCTAACCAGAAGCCTGGGAAGTGCAATTTTCATGGTTCAAATCACCATAATACAGAGCAGAACAAGGCAAGTGGGGAGTGGAAAAAATACACAGTAATGACTTTGTGAAGGATACCCTACCTATACACATTGTTACTGAAGGGGAGGAAGGAAGTGTCTTGCAGTTGACGGAGATCCTGGGTAGGAAAAGCACCATTCCCTTTAGAACAGAATACCTATCATGTGCTGTTCACTGTGGATGGGACAGGAAATACAATGAGCAGTCCTTGTATTTACAAAACTTATAGCCTAGCAGGAGAGTCAGGCAACTGAAATCTGTAATAAATTACAATATATGTATGATATTATATATGTAATGATTGTAATGTATATGCAAATTAAATGCATATATAATTTATATGATATGTGACATATTCAGTATACATTATTTATACTTATACTGTTATATAAATATAATAATATATAATATAAAATATGTTATTATTGTATATATTTATTATAAATAAGGTCATGTGGAAAGGTACAGCTGGAAGGCCCAATCTCCGTGGCAGTCAGGGAAGGATTCCTGAAAGAAGTAATATTTAAGGATGAGTAGGAGTTAGAACCAGAAGAGTTAAGAGATGAATCCAGACCAAGGAGCATCATGCATACCATGGTGTAAAGAGAAGAAATGCTGTGATAGGACAATGACTGTGGGGAGGAGCAGGGGATGTTGCTGGAGATGGAGCTGGAGAGGAAGGCTGGGTGAGGTCACAAATGGCTTCGTAGGCCATGTTGAGAATTTTAGACCTTATTCTAAAGGCAATGAGAGGTTACTGAAGGGATTTAATAAGGGAAATAACAATCACATTTATGGTTTAGAAAGCTTACTCCAGACTGGTGGTGGGGAGAGTAGGTAGGACAGTGAGCAACAGTCCCGGTTAAAGAGGAGGACCGATTGTGGGGACAGAGCCCCAGAAAGCAGTTTCCAGGCTCTCGGCCTCACATGGAAAGGTGCTGGCTCAGGTAGTAAATGGCCCTCAACTGTGATTGGATGGCCATCAGCTGTGGCTACTTGGCCGTCAGCTGTAACCAGTGAGCCATTGGCCACTAATATAACTGCTGTGGCTACGCTAGCAGGAAAGATGGGGGCTAGCAAGAAGATGGTGGCTGAGCCTGCAAGTGGCGCAGTGAGAGTTGAGAATTGTGTGGCTCCTGTTTCCTGTGTCTCCAACCCAGCCGCCAGCGAGAATATAGTGGTATGACTCCCCTACCTATGGCTCCGTGGGTGTTCCTTTTTGGCCTCACCATATCCTGTGTTCTCTTGTGGGGAGTGGGAGCAGAGACCCCGCTGGACTCCCCACACGACACCGATGTAGTAAACATAGATGGGTGAAAGTTCTAGAGATATTTGGAAGGTTGAAGCAGCAGTGATTGATTGAGAAATGTGGGTGAAGCTGAGAGGGCCTCTTGATGGATAGCAGTGCCAGCTGTTAAAATGAAGAACATGGTCAGTGGGCCAATTTGGATGGTTAAGATTCTAGGACTTGGCAAACTTTTTCTGAAAAGAGCTAGATAGCAAATATTTTTGGCTCTGTGTGTCAAACTGACTCTGAAACTCCTCAGCTCTGCTATTGTAGTGTGAAAGCAGTCATAGACATTATATAAACAAACGGGCATGGCTATGTTCAAATACAACTTTATTTACAAAAAAATATGTAGTGGTCCAGATTTCATCTGAGAGCCATAGTTTGCCCACCCCTGGTTAAGACCTGAGTTTTCTATTGGACATTTTGCATTTAAAGGGCTAGAAGACATCCAAATGGAGGTGTTGAGTAGGCACTAGGTGTGGGAAGGAATCCCCCCATTCCTCTTTTTATCTTGTCTGCCACCCTGTTCAAAAAAATGTAGCTACAAAAGTTCAGAACAAGTCTTCACTGTGAAGTGGTTATCTTTCTATGGGATAGCTATTTGGAGTTCGGGAAGGAGCAGGCAAAGGAAAGGTTGACTGTTAAGGAATATAAAACCACACTTGTTTTATATGTGGACCCTTTGTTTTTTTTAAGGTCCAAGATTTTGTTTACTATGATCATGAAAATCCAGAAAAAATCATGAAAATTTATCATGAAAGTCATAAGTAATAAGCTTTTGGGGATTTTTTTAAATTAAAGTTTATTGGGGTGACAATTGTCAGTAAAGTTACATAAATTTCAGGTATTCAATTCTGTATTACATCCTCTATAAATCACATTGTATGTTCACCACCCAGAGTCAGTTCTCCTTCCATCACCATATATTTGATCCCCCTTACCCTCATTTCCCACCCTTCTCCCCCCTTACCCTCGGGGATTGTTATATGGAAAACTATCAAGGTTGCAACTCCATTTCATGAATCAACAAAACTTAATTTACTATCTAGTTGCACTATAGCTTTTGTTCATCTTACTCTTAGCATTGACTTTCTTCCCACCTTTTTGTTTGTTTTTATTGAGATGAAATTCACATAACATAAAATTAACTATTTTAAAGTGAACAATTCAGTGGCATTTAGTACATTCACAAGTTGCACAACTATCACCTCTACCTAGTTCCAAAACATTTTCATCATCCCAAAAGAAAATCCCATAACCACTAAGCTTCACTCCCCATCCTCTTCTCTCCCCTCAAGCCCTTGGCAACCACCAGTGTGCTTTCTGTATCTATGGAGATAGTTATTCTGGACATTTCATGTAAATGGAATCATACAGCATGTGACCTTTATGTTCGACTTCTTTCATTTAGAATAATGTTCATCCTCATCGTTCCATTGTATGGATATTCCTTATTTTGTTTATCCATTCATCTATTGATGGACACATGTTTTAGTCTCATCTTTTGGTTGCTGTGACTAATGCTGCTATTAATATTTGTATGCCAGCAATTGTTAGAACATCTGTTTTCTTTTTTTATTTTGTTTTTAGTAATTTTTTAATATTTTAATTAAAATATAGCTAACATGCAATATCATATTGGTTTCACGTGTACACCATAGTTAGTCAACATTTATATACCTAAAGAACTGACCACCATGATACGTCCAGCAACCATCTGACATCATACCACGCTATCACGATATTGACTATATCTCCTATGCTGTATATTACAACCCCAAGATTTCTTTGTTTTATACCTGGAAATTTGAACCTTTTATTCCCCTTCATCTTTTCCCCCTTTAAAATTTTTCAATTATGGTTGACATTGAATATTATTCTACATTAATTTCAGGTGCACAGCATAGTGGTTAGACATTTATATAATTTAAGAAGTGATCCCCGATACTAGTCTAGTACCCACCTGGCACTATACACAGTTATTACCATATTCTTGATTATATTCATTATGCTTTAGTTTATATCTCCATAACTCTTTTGTAATTACCTATTTGTATTTCCTAATCCTTCCACCTTTCTCACCCTACTCCCCAAGTACCCTCCCATCTATCACCCTAATAAATCTAGTAACCATCTTACATCATATATAGTTACTGCAATATAATTGACTATATTCCTTATACTATACCCTACATCACCGTGACTACTGTGCAACAACCAATTTGTACTTCTTAATCCCTTCACCTTCTTCACCCTCCTCCAAACGCCCTTCCATCTGGCTACCATCAAAATGTTTTCTGTATCTATTTGTTTCTGTTTTGTTTGTTTATTTTGTTCTTTAGATTCCACTTATAAGTGAAATCATATGACATCTGTCTTTCTCTGTCTAACTTATTATTAAACTCAGCACAATGCCCTCTAGGTCCATCCATGTTATTGCAGACAGCAAATGTCATTGTTTTTGTTTATGGCTGAGTAAAATAAGACCTAGCCAGACAATCAGTTCCAATGAATCTTTTGGAGCAAAAATTAATATAAGAGCTGGTATTATATATTATATTATATTATATTATATTATATTATATTATATTATATAAGACTGGGTCTTACAGACAATAGTTTAGTGGTTACAAGAGGGTAAGAGGGGAGGGGTGGTAGATGAGGGTAAAGGGGATCAAATATATGGTGATGGAAGGAGAACTGACTCTGGGTGGTGAACACACAATGGGATTTATAGATGATGTAATGCAGAATTGTACACCTGAAATCTATGTAACTTTACTAACAATTGTCACCCCAATAAACTTTAATTACAAAAAAGACTGAGTCTTATATTATAGTAAAATAAGGTAAGTAAAGAAAAGTAAATATACATATATATATATATATATATATATATATATATATATATATATATATATATATATATCTCACCTCTTCTTTCTCCATTCATCCTTTCAGGGACACTGAGGTTGCCTTCATATCTTGGCTATTGTAAATAATGTTGCAATGAACATATGGATCCATGCATTCCCTTGAAGTAGTGTTTTGGGTTTCTTTGGATAAATATCCAGAAGTGAGATAACTAGGTCGTTCTTTGTCTGTTGTTATAGCCTTTGTTTTAAAGTCTACTTTATCTAGTGCAAGTATTACTACCCCAGCTTTTTTTTGTTTCCATTTTCATTAAATTACTATTTCCATCCCTTTACTTTCAGTTTTTGTGTGTCTTTTGATCTGAAGTAAGTCTCTTGCAGGAAGCATATATAAGCGTCTTGTTTTCTTATCCATTCAGCCATCCTATGTCTTTTGGTTGAATCATTTCATCAATTTACATTGAAACTAATTATTGATATGTAGTTATGGCGATTTTATTATTCATATGTTTTATATATTTTTTCCTTTCATCTTAATGAAGTCCCTCTAAGATTCCTTGTAATATTAGTTTTGTAGTGAACTCCTTTAGGTTTTCTTGTCTGGGAAGCTCTTTATCTGTCCTTTGATTCTAAATGATAACTTTGCTGGGTGGCGTAATCTTGGCTGTAAGTCCTTGCTTTTATCGCTTTGAATGTTTCCAGCCAATCCCTTCTGGGCTGCAAAGTTTCTGTTGAGAAATCAGCTCATAGTCTTATGGGAGCTCCCTTGTAGGTAACTAACTGATTTTCTCTTGCTGCTTTTAAGATTCTCTTTGTCTTTAACTTTGGCATTTTAATTATGATGTCTCTTGGTGTGTGGGCCTCTTTGGTTTCATCTTATTTGGGGCTCTCTGTGCTTCCTGGGCTTGAATATCCATTTTCTTCACCAGATTTGGAAAGTTTTCCATCATTATTTCATCAAATAGATTTTCAATTCTTTGCTTTGTCTCTTCTCTTTCTGGTACCCCTATGATGCAAATGTTGGTACATTTGATGTTGTTCCAGAGGCTCCTTAAGCTATCCTCATATTTTTGGATTCATTTTTCTTTTTGCTGTTCTGATTGGGTATTTTCTTCTACCTTATCTTCTAAATTGCTGATTTGATCCTCTGTGTCATCTAATCTACTGTTGATTTCCTCTAATGTATTCTTCATTTCAGTTCTTGTATTCTTTATTTCTGACTGGTTATTTTTTATGTTATCTATCTTCATTTTTATGTTTCCTATCTCTTTGCTGAAGTTCTCACTGAAATTACTGAGCATCTTTATAACCAGCGTTTGAAACTCTATGTCTGGTAGATTGCTTGTCTCCATTTTGTTTTGTTCTTTTTCTGGAGCTTTGTTCTGTTCTTTTATTTGGGACATGTTTCTTTCTTTCCCAATTTTGGCTGCCTTGCTGTGTTTGTTTCTATGTATTAGGTAGGGCTGCCATGTTCCTCAGTCTTAGTAGAGTGGCTTTATGTAGTAAGTATCCTGTGGGACCTAGTGGTGCATTCTTTCTGGTCACTGGAGCAGGGGGCTCCCAGTGGTTCCCTTATGTGAAATGTGTGTGTCCTCCTGTTGCAGTAGAGCTTTGATTGCTTCTTGCACATCAATGGGAAGGGCTGACCCTCAGATTCATTGGTTATGAGGACTGGCCATGACTCTAGTGGAGGAGTTGTGGTACACAGGCTGACTCTACAGAGCAGGATTTGCTTTAGCAGGGCTCTGGTGCCTGCTCAGTCTCGCCTTTGGGTGTGTCATCTGCAGAGGCAGCCAGGTGGTACTCTGGCATGGTCTGAAACTGGCCACTGGGTGTGCCAGCCTTGGGGCATCCTAGGATGGGACCCACTGCAGTCCAAGTTTAGCTGCAGCCTGTGCCCTGCCCAGGGCCACCTGGCAAGAGCCACAAAGCAATCTTCACATGGATTCCCCTTGCATTTTGCCAAGAGGTGCCTTGAGAGTCCAAGCTGCGATCCAACGTTGGCTGTCTCTAGTGCCAGGCTTACGGCTGCACATCCAGTGGTACCGGCCATGCAAAAGCCAGATGCTGCTTGTTTGGATTTTGTGAACCTTTGAGGGACTTTAGAAAATTCTGTAGCATGAGTCAAATCTGGCATTTTGTATGGAAAAGCCATTGGAAGCAGCTTAGGTGTGTCCAGAGTTGGGTGGTTGTGGATCTCAGAATCACCAGGGTGGGGTGAACTAATGGTGATAACCAGGTTGATGGAAACTTAGATACATTATCTGCCTGCATCTGCACACTGGGAGGGGTTGGGATTCAACAAAGATACAATGGCTTCTGACAGCACTTCTGTCTGCATGAAAGCTGCCCCTCCATTCCTTGTCCTGAAGCCAGACAACTCAGTTCTTCCATATGTCCCCGGTATTTTTCTAGCTGCTGCCCTAGCACTGGACCTCAGACCAAGTGAGTCCATTGGAGAGTAAGTCTGTGCATCAGCCCTTTAAGAGGAGCACCTAGGACTACAGCTGCCCTCCATCTCACTCAGCCACAATCTGCTGGTTTTCACTACCAGAAACTATGGGGACTTTCATCCCTGGCACTGGAACCCTGAGCTGGGGAGCATGGTGTGGTGCTGGGACTCCTTACCTTTAGCAGGGGGAAGACCTAGGCAGCCAAGACATCCTTCCAGATTTGTAATTGTCACATGTGTGTGTGGGACCTGCCCATTCTGCCTCTCTGCCTCTTCTACCCATCTCGAGGTGGCTTCTTCTGTATGTTCTTAGTTATAGGGCTTTGGTTCAGTTAGACTTCAGGCAATTCTCAATGATGGTTGTTATGTAGTTTAGTTGTAATTTTTATGTGGTCATGAAAGAATGCAAGCACAACATTTACCTTCTCTACCATCTTGACTGGAAATAAACCTTGTCCTTTTCATTTATTTATTTATTTATTTATTTATTTATTTATTTATTTATTTATTTATTTATTTAGCCATCTTTCTGTTTTTCCCTCCAGTCCCGTACTAGATGTTTTAATTATGTACATTGTTTAGTGATTGTGCTAATAGTATTTTCCCTGTTGGTAAGACAGCATTGTCTTCCAACATATATGTCCATTTTCTGTGGCACACTGAGACAGTCTCTCAGGATACACAAATGAATAAGATGGTACCTGAAGGTGTCCACATTCTAACGAGGAAAAAACTACATTAAAAATCATCCTATGATGTAATGTGATGGAAGTACCAAGAGAAGGTTGGTTGTCATCTTCTGAAAAAACCCAAGAAGAAGCATATTATTATTCCTATAGAGGCTGAGTGGGTGAATGGGAGGTTTCTTGAATGAAATGCCTTGAAAGATTGGGTGGTAATTCAACAAGCAAACTATAACGTTGATGGCAGTGGGGGGGGGCTGGGGTGGTGACAATTCACACTGAAGAAAAATAATGGAGAAAGGCATGGAAGTGAGAGAATGCATGGTACATTCAGGGGTCTGCTGAAACCCTGGCACACCTGGAAAGACCAGGAATATTTCTCAGGTAGAAAGGTTTCTGCTATTGGATTTGCACTTGCTCTGCCTTGAGTTGGAGACAGGGAGTGCACATGCCCAGTAGGACAAGTGCTTTGTTAATGCATTTGGGGGTCTGGGAGTTCAGTGGGACCCTTAGTTGGTCCATTGGCTTGCTGCCATGAAGCCTGCCCACCTGTATCTGGGAGGCTGAATCATGTCCTGTGTTTCTGGTTGGTCCCTTGAAAGTAGGATTTTATAAATGTTCTCAGAGGATTGTAAATGGGAGCTCAGCTCTCAGGGGTATTTGTTGATATCATCACCTGTGCTTTCCTGTGGAGCCCAGCAATTCTAATAGTGTGGCTTCTGTGAACTGTTCCCAACAACTAGAGACAACAGTGTATTGTAAACACAAACAAACAAACAAATAAAAATTACTTTCATACTGTGATTATTGTCAAAAAGATACATATATTTGTAGGAGGAGCCATCATTTATAAAAAGGAGTACATTGTGTCCGCTCAAAACTATGTCATTGTCCTATAGTCTGAATTTTTGCTGTGAAGACTGAAGAAAGTATTTAGCAAATGGAAGTCACTGTGCTATGCAGCAAAATTCCTAATCATGCTTCACATTTTTTCCTAAACTCAGAGGCACTGAAAGAAATAAAACATGCCTCAAGATGGAGCCCTTGAACCACTAAGTTTTGAAGCAAAATCAGTGAATTTGTAAACTTGCCAGGTACAGGCAAAGTTAGAGCTGCTGTTGAAAGCTGGTGGCAATTCTAGTGCAGAAAGCAGAAAGTGGGGAGAAACTGCGTCCCCCATCCTTCAAAGCTTTCATGGGGCCAGGCAGGGCTTAGGGGCAGTCTTGTGTGGAGATTCTCAGACTTAGGCTCCAGTGGCTTCTAGGGTTAAAAGGTTAAATCAACAGGATAAATCATTTTATTTGTATATTCTACTAACAAAGTATACATTTCTCTCTTCTTTTTTTTTTTTTTTTGATTTTTTTTAATTAAATTTACTGGGGTGACATTTGTTAGTAAAATTACATAGATTTCAGGTGTACAATTCTGTATTACATCATCTATAGATCCCATTGTGTGTTCATCACCCAGAGTCAGTTCTCCTTCCATCACCATATATTCGATCCCCCTTACCCTCATCCCCACCCCCCACCCCCCTTACCCTCTGGCAACCACTAAACTATTGTCTGTGCTATGAGTTTCTGTTTCTCATTTGTTTGTCTTGTACATTTCTCTCTTCTTAAGCCTATCTTAAATGCTGGAAACACAACTTGGAAACTTGATAATCTTCTTTAAACCCTAATAAACTCTTATTCTGAAATACAAAGGGAGCCTCAACCAAGACCTACTGCAATACCCAAATGAATAGAATGCTCCTCCCAGTAGGACAGTCTCCCCTAGAGAGGAAAGCAGCACAGTGTAGGGGGAATGAGAAGAGCTAGGGTCTTGGCATCTGCCCTGTTTAGGATTGAATTCTGTCTCCATTCCGTCTTAGATGTATGCCCTTAGGCCAGCTTCTTAATCCAATAATAGGTGTTCCAGGTTCTTGAGGATTAGAGGTCATGTATTAAAGTTGTTTGTTTCTACAAATAAAGTGCCTACAAATGGTTACTGTTGGAGCCTCCATCTGTGGGTGTTCAGGCTGTGCACTGAACAAGGCATTATGTTTATGGGTGTCATTCACACTGTAGACACATGATGCATAGGAAATCATGTAAGCCCTAATTCAGGATAACAGAAAAATGCCTTCCTCTTACATCAACCCACACTGGTCCATGCAGTCACGTGCTCATTGAGGCTAAAACACGGGCAGGCATGAACTATTATGAATGTTTGCAAGGCTGTTCCCTGCCCTGACTGTACCTACTCTTCCCACCCAACAGGAACCTGATACACTTGCCCCTCCTGCTTTGGTGGTGCTGGTGCAGGGTACCAGCTGTTATTACCAGGGGCCCACATGACCCAGGTGAATAGGTAAGCAGGTGAAGCTTCTTGGATAACAGCTCAAACTGTGCAGCATCATTGCCTGATTCCTCACAGGCCTCTCATGCTCTAGCCAATGACTTAAAAAGGATCCACAGAACTGCCACTGGGACAAATTTCAGCTCGATAGCAGTGCTTCTCCCAGCATCCCTCTCCACACCTTGCCCCTCTCCCAATTCTACAAATGGGTCATAGGCCACATAAAGTATTGTGTGCCACACCTGCACTGACCCAGCTGTGTAACCTTGTTCAACTTGGTTTTTACCAAGGAACATGGGGTCCATCAGATATCTATGACACACACTCTTGTTTGGTGATATTCATTCTTGTTAATTACACTTAGTAGCACTTTGTACCATTTAAAAATATTGTCACACCTCTGCTCTTGCTATTTCTCATCTCTTCATTTTTTTCCCTCTTTTCCCTCAAATAACCCTCTTTACTGTTTCCCCTTTCTTGCTTGGAACTCTCATTTTCTTCCTCAAGACTTTTGCCTTTCTTCCCTCTGTCTTCTTTGCATACCTCATGTCAGCTTCTATCCCCCACCCTATATCTCTTTTCTTCTCATTTTCTTCTTTCTTTTCTTGTTCATTTTCTTCCCCTCTCACCATGCCTTCCTTCTCACCCAGCTTTTTCTCTCTTTCAGCTTTATTTCCTCCAAACCCTTGCAGGCACCCCCTCCATTTCCCTTTATTAAATCATTCCATTTCTCCCTTTGGCACTGGAGTCACAGAGTTCTGCGAAATGGAAAGTCACAGTGGTAGGGGTGCTGGGAGCCCATTTGGTACAAACCAGGTCTTGCAAATGTCCACTTCATGTTGTATCCTTAGAACAAAGAATAATGGAGTCCATAAAAGTCACCATCATGGATCTAGATGTATAAATACCATATAAATTTCTTCTGCAACAGGCACAGGAGCTGTGAGTTTAGAACTTGCCCAGGTTGAAATTCAAGTTTATGGCTCATTTCCCCTTGAATTATGAGAGCAGAAGGGTCATAGAGTATCTATAGGACTAGTCTAATGGTCCTGACCTTTTTGAGGGTCAGGGTCATCTTTGAAAATCTGATGAAACTTTTGGACCCCTTCTCATAAAAATGCATATGAACTCAAAGTTTCATTTACAATGTTAAAAAATCCCCTAAAGCCCATTCATGAGCTCTCCAGGAGCCCTTTGGCTGGAGGTTGGACAATATAAATTCAGACTCCAAAGGAAGCATGGTCTGCTTTGCCAAACAATTGGTGTGGCAATTTATAAGGTTGTGAAATAAAGCAGAATTTTGCATTTTGATAGCAGAACTAAAGACTATGGTGAGAATTTTCTAGACCGAGGAGATATTTGTCAGGTTCTGCCTGCCCTATGAGTTTCCTACACCTTTCAGAGTGTCTTTTCTTGGCCATTTGGAAACCTGGATGTTTTAACTGCATAAACTTCCAGCTGAGGCCTGAACAGTGAGCAGAATGGAATTTTCATCATGACATCTGTTGCTTTCTACAGCTTCCTGCTTTAGTCAGCTTCAGATTAATATATGTTTTGGGGGAGGAGTGGAGTAAGGAGGTCACTTTCTTTATCCAAACTTTCTCACTCAAGATTGCTTTTTCCACACGAACAATAAATGTGGGAGGGAAGAATCCCATTTATCCACTTTGGAAAATAATTTATTTCAGCAGTGTAAACTCTGGGGTACATTTTATTTAATCAGTATGGCCCCATGAATTATTACCGTGTGGTTTTATTTTAGTGGTGGTTCTTATGTTCTGCTTATATCTTTATTGTAAATTTAGTGCTTTCCAATGAATTAGTTTCCTTCTCTTAGCTCATTAGGTCTTTCACATTTATAAGGAGAATCAGATTTTCAAGAGCAATTTACTTCTTTCTCTGTTCCACTAGGTGTTGTTTGGAATGGCTTTTCTTCAATGAATTTAATTAACAGGTATTATGACCATTTTTATGTAAAATCTTGGTTCAAGGGAGAGCAAGCTAAAGAGAACAACACAAGACCTCTTTTATAGTGTGCGTGTGTGTATTAGTGGGAAGTGGAGAAAGTCACCAGGTCTAGAGTCTGGTCCCTATGCTGGAAGATAGAGATCAGATGTGCCCAGTCCAAAGGGGTTGGGTGAAAGCCAAAAGTGCTGGGAAATCTCAGTTTTACAGCCGGAGACACCAGGATGTTAGACTAATGGTTACACCAGTAACTCCTGGTTCACTTGTTGGCAGAGATTCCCATTGTTCTCTGGCTGGGAATGCAGCAAGACTGAGTGAAGGTCTCCCAGGCTCACACTGAACAGTGCTGAGGGAGGCAGAAGGTAACAGTGGCTAATGCCATTAAGAGACTTGGGGAACAGTGGAGGAGGAGAAGCAGGTGTGAGGGAAAATTGTGAGCGGTACAGAGTACATTAAAAAAATTATAAGTAATGGATTATTCATGTTTCACCAAGAGGAATGTAATATCCTAGAACTTTTCACAATTTCCCTCAGTTATTGTCATCAAAACAAGTATAGTTTTCTCCTTGTAACTGTCTACTAACACTTGTCAAATTGAATCAGGTGTGTTTAAATCCTGATTGCAAATGCCAGTGTCATGTGAGTCATTCTGAGTATAGAAAGCAGTGTGGAGAAAGACCTTCTTAGCTAACAGCAGAACTTTGGGATCTGAGATTTTTGGAGAAAGTGATTTCCAGAAGATTTCAGATGAACAAAAGGTGCTATCATGCTTTTGGGAGGTTGTTGGTTTTGATGGAGTATTTCTCTTCAGAAATTTTCCCAGTAATGGGTACCTATCTTTCCATCAGGAGCAAAGAACAGAAATATACCTTCTAATAATACTACTACTAATAACAATAATAATAACAACAAAGCTGCAACATAGTAGGTTCCAAGTTTATGAAGTATTTGAAGAAGAGATGGTCTTATTCGAACAGAAGAAATGGGAACCAAGGACTATGGACAAGGATGGAGAAATGGGAAATCAGGACCCCAAATCATTTAGATCTGGCTAAAGTGATCACATTTCCCAGTATAAATCTTTTCCAGGACCATCCTCTTCCTAGGATCATGAGGTCAGATTACAATGAAGGATTCTGGCTTAAATTCTCACCATGGTCTTTGAGCCTTCTCAACTCTTCTCTTCTTCAACTTCTACCATGTTTTCTCATATAAATGTATTTTTCTGTCTACAGAGTGAGAAAGACCAAAAAGCCAAGTACCACCACTTCTGAATGTCAAGAAGAGTCAGGTTTGCTAGAAACAGCAATGGAATAGCAAGACCCCCCTCTTATTTTCCTCTCCTCCCTGAATCAGTTTCTCTACTGCTTTGCCCCAGGAAAAAAGAAACCCTAGCTGGGACTCCAGAAGACATCTCTCAGCAGGACACCTCACCAGTCACTCTTAAGATTCGTACTGTCAGAATTTCCCTCCATAAGCAGTAACCACTTTCCCCTACTTCTCCTTGTCAGCAGCAGTGTGTAAACCTAGAAACAGCTATCTCCACAAGCTTTTTGTATTAGAGATGATAACTAGGAAGAGCATATAATTTATTGTCCAAACTGAAATGTGTGTTTTTTTTTAAATCTAGGCATTAGAAGACTTTTTAAAAAGTTTTTATTTTGAGACAACTGTATATTTATATGCAGTTGTAACACATAATACAGAGAGATCTCATGTTCCCTTCATCCAGTTTCCCCCAGTGGTAACATTTTGCATGACTATAGTACAATATCACAACCAGGAAACTGGTATTGATTCAATTCACCTATCTTGTTCAGATTTCACCAGTATTACATGGATTCCTGTGTGTGTGTTTTGTTCTATGCAATCTTATGTGTAGAATACTATGAGCACCACCACAGTCATGATACAGAACAATGCCATCACAAGGATCCCTCATATTGCCCTTTTATAGCACTCTCAGCTCCCTTCTACCCCTGCCTAACTCCAAGCTCTGGCAACAACTAATCTGTTCTCCATCTCTATAATTTTGTCATTTCAGAACTGTTATATAAATGGAATCATATAGGATATAACAGTTTGGGATTGCCTTTTTCCCCCCTCAGAATAATTTCCTTGAGATCCATTCAACTTACTGCAAGTATTATATTAGGGTTTTCCTCTTATAGAATTCCATGGTATGGATATACCACATTTTGTTTATTCATTAATCATTTGGTGGACATTGGTTGTTTCCAGTTTGGAGCTATTATGAATAAAGATTCTTTGGCTATTTAGTACAAGTTTTGTGTAGAAATACGTTTTCATTTCTCTGGGATAAGTGCCAACAACATAATATCTAGGTTGCATAGTAAGCACCTATTTAGTTTTAAAGAAACTAACATACTCTTTTTTTATAGTGGTTGTATCATTTTACATTCCCACCAGCAATGTATGAGTGATCCAGCTTCTCTGCATCATCACCAACATTTGATATTATCACTGTTTTTAATTATAACCATTCTGATAAATATGTAGTAATATGCTGCATAATCATGCTCATAGCAACAGTTGTTTCATGGTTGCCTCATGAAGAGTTGAATCAATCCCCTACCCCAAATTGTTTCATATATTGAGACTGATGATACCACACACGATAAGAGGGTATAGAAATAGGGTATTGTTCACATAATGGGACTTCCTGGTGGGAGAGCACATCAGGTACCTCATGGCTTGAATGCAGGGACGGATAAGGGGCTTCAGATTTTATTGTGATTAGGGACTTGGGCTGCAGTGAAGATTCACATGTGTGGGCAGGAGTTTTCATAGTTTGACCTTCCCTAGAGGTACCAAGAAAGGGAGTGCTCAGGCTTTCTTATTAGCTTGCCCAGATATAGGGGAAGAAGGGAAGAGGTAGAGGTGCAAACTGAAAGCTGTCAGCAGTCAAAAATAAAAAATGGATTCAGACATTTCATTAGAAATTTCTTTTGAACCTTTGTCAAATATCAGTTGGACATATTTGTGGAGGACCATTTCTGGTTCCTCTGTGTTGTTTCATTGTACCATGTGTCCATTCTTCTGCCAATAATACATTGTCTTGACTATTGTAACTACATAGCCTTAGCATGAAGTACAGTGGTTCTACCCACTTTATTCTTCTCTTTAAAGATTGTTTTATCTATTCTAGGTTCTGTTTCATTCCATATAAAGTTAGAATATGCTTCTCTATGTCGACAAAAATTCCCTGCTAAGACTTTGATAAATGTTGCATTAATCTATAGATCGATTTAGGGAGAATTCACATGTTTACTATGTTGAATCTGCCAACCCATGAACACAGTATGTCACTCCTTTTATTTGGTTCTTTGATTTATTTAATCAGCATTTTCAGAATACAAATGCTGTATATGTTTTGTTAGATTTATACCTAGGTATTTCATTTTCTTTGGACTAATTATAAATGGTATTACATTTTAAATTTCAGTTTCCACATGTTTGTTGCTAGTAAATAGTATAGAAATTGATTTTGTGTTGATTCTGTACCCTGAGACTTTGATAAACTCACTTAATTTTTCTAAAATTTTTATTTTGTCAATTCTTTGGGATGATCTACATAGACAACATGTCAATTGCAAATTGGGACATTTTATTTCTTCCTTTCAAATCTGTATGTCTGTTATTTCATTTTCTTGCTTTATTGTGCTGGCTAAAACTCCCAGCCATGTGTTGCGTAAGACTGGTGAGAATGGGCATCCCTCCATTGTTCCTAAACTATAAAAAGTAAAATACTTAAAAAGACTATGAATAAATCAAGATAAAAACCTAAAAACTGTTCAGTAATCAACTGGAAGGCTAGAAATCAGAAACAGAAGGATGAGACATATAGAAAATAAACAAAACAGATAAAATGACAGTGTAAGTGCTAGTGCTAACATGTCAATAATTACCTTAAATGTAAATAGTATAAATACATAAATTCAAAAAAACTCACTAGCAGAATAGATTAAAAAAACATGATAAAGAACTAGAAAAATAAGAACAAACGAAACCCAAAGTCAGCAGAAGGAAGGAAATAATAAAAATCATAGGAAAACTAAATGACATAGAGAAGAAAAAGACAATAGAAAAAATTAATGCAAAAAAGAGCTGGTTCTTTGAAAAGATTAATAAAATTGACAAACCCTTGGCTAGACTCACTAAGATAAAAAGAGAACAGACACAAATAAACAAAATGAGATGAAAAGGGGTAACTCACCACAGATGTCAGAGAAATACAAAGGATCATACAAGAATACTATGAAGGATTATACACCAGCAAATTCAATAACCTAGAGGAAATGGAAATGTTCTTAGAAACATATAGCCTTCCTAGGCTGAATCATGAAGAACTGGACAATCTAAATAGACCGATCAACAGTAAGGATATGGCATCAGACATCCAAAACCTTTCCAAAAGCAAAAGTCTGGGATAAGATGGCTTCAATAGTGAATTCTACCAAACCTTCAAAGAGGATCTAATACCAATCCTACTCAAACTCTTCCAAAAAACTGAAGAAGAGACAATACCCCCTAACTCATTTTATGAGGCCAACATTACCCTGATACCAAAACCTGGTAAGAATAACACATAAAAAAGAAAATTACAGACCAATATCTCTGATGAAATCAGATGCAAAAATCCAAATCAAATGTAATAATGCATTAAAAAGATTATACATCACAACCAAGTGGGATTCATCCCAGGGGCACAAGGATAATTCAATGTATGCAAATCAATCAATTTGCCGCACCAAAAAAGCAATATAAAGGACAAAATTCATATGATGCAGAAATAGCATTTGCCAAGATACACTATCCATTTATTATTAAAATGCTTAATAAAATGGGTTTAGAAAGAAAATACCTCAACATAATATGGGATATATATTACAAACCCTCAGCTATAATAATATAATTAATGGTGAAAACCTGAAGCCCTTTTCTCTGTGTTCAGGAAAATGAAAGGGTTGTCCCATATCACCTGTGCTCTTCAACATAGTATTGCAAGTCCTAGAGAGAAGGAATCAGACAAGAGAAAGAAATAAAAGCCATCCACATACGGAATGAAGAAGTTAAATTGTCACTTTTTTCAGGTGACATAATGCTGTATATAGAAAACGCTAAAGACTCCACCAAAAAGTTATTAGAAACAATAAACGAATTCAGTAAACTTGCCAGCCAAAAAATCAACGTAAAAAACTCCATTGCATTCCTATATGGAAACAATGAAATCTCAGAAAAAGAAATTTAAAAAAGGACAATTCATTTTGCAAATGCAACAACAACAAAAACTAACACCTAGGAATAAACTTAACCAAAGATATGAAAGACTATATGCTGAAAACTATACAAAAGTTTTAGAAGAAATTGAAGAAGACTCAAAGAAACGGAAAGACATTCCATGTTAATAGATAAGAAGAATCAAAATAGTTAAAATGGCCATATTACCCAAAGCAATATACAGATTTAATGAAATCCCCCTCAAAATCCCAATGATATTAGTTTTTTAAATTTATTCAGGTGACAATTGTTAGTAAAATTACATAGATTTCAGGTGTACAATTCTGTATTACATCATCTATAGATCCTATTGTGTGTTCACCACCCAGAGTCAGTTCTCCTTCCATCACCATATATTTGATCCCCCTTACCCTCATCTCCCACCCCCCACCCCCTTTACTCCTTGGTAACCACTAAACTATTGTCTGTGTCTATGAGATTCTGTTTCTCATTTGTCTGTCTTGTTCTTTTGTTGTTTTTGGCTTATATACCACATATCAGCGAAATCACATAGTTCTCTGCTTTTTCTGTCTGACATATTTCGCTCAGCATTACATTTTCAAGATCCATCCATGCTGTCACAAATGTTCCTATATCATCTTTTCTTACCGCCGAATAGTATTCCATTGTGTATATATACCACAACTTCTTTATCCATTCATCTATCGAAGGACATTTTGGTTGTTTCCATGACTTGGCCACCGTAAACAAAGCTGCAATGAACATTGGAGCACACGTGTTTTTATGTATAAATGTTTTCAGATTTTTTGGGTAGATACCCAGGAGAGGGATTGCTGGGTTATATGGTAATTCTATTCGTAATTTTTTTAGGAACCTCCACACTGCCTTCCATAATGGCTGCACCAGTCTGCATTCCCACCAACAGTGTATGAGGGTTCCTTTTTCTCCACAGCCTCTCCAACACTTGTTACTATTTGTCTTGTTGATGATAGCCATTCTGACTGGGGTGAGGTGATATCTCATTGTGGTTTTGATTTGCATTTCTCTGATGATTAGTGATGTTGAGCACTTTTTCATATGTCTATTTGCCATTTGTATGTCCTCTTTGGAGAAATGTCTCTTCAGGTCCTCTGCCCATTTTTCAATTGGGTTGTTTGTTTTTGTTGTTGAGTTGCATGAGTTCCTTGTATATTTTGGATATTAGCCCCTTATCGGAGGCACTGTTTGCAAAAATCTTCTCCCATTCAGTTGGTGGCCTCTTTATTTTGTCAATGGTTTCTTTTGCTGTGCAGAAGCTTTTAAGTTTCATATAGTCCCATTCGTTTATTTTAGCTTTTACTTCCATTGCCTTTGGAGTCAAATTCATAAAATGCTCTTTGAACCCAAGGTCCATAAGTTTAGTACCTATGTTTTCTTCTATGCAGTTTATTGTGTCAGGTCTTATGCTTAAGTCTTTGATCCATTTTGAATTAATTTTGGTACATGGTGACAAATAGCAGTCCAGTTTCATTCTTTTGCACATGGCTATCCAATTCTCCCAGCACCATTTATTGAAGAGGCTGTCTTTGCTCCATTGTATGTTTTTAGCTTCTTTGTCAAAAATTATCTGTCCATATTTATGTGGTTTTATTTCTGGGTTCTCAATTCTATTCCATTGGTCTATGTGTCTGTTTTTCTGCCAATACCATGCTGTTTTGATTATTGTAGTAGCCCTGTAGTACAAGCCAAAGTCAGGAAGTGTGATACCTCCATTATTGTTCTTTTTTCTTAAGATTGCTTTGGCTATTCGGGGTCTTTTGTGGTTCCAAACAAATCTGATGATTTTTTGTTCTATTTCTTTAAAATATGCCATTGGGATTTTGATGGGGATTGCATTGAATCTGTATATTGCTTTGGGTAATATGGCCATTTTAACTATGTTGATTCTTCCAATCCATGAGCACGGAATGTCTTTCCATTTCTTTGTGTCTTCTTCAATTTCTTTCAAAAATGTCTTATAGTTTTCAGCATATAGGTCTTTCACATCCTTGGTTAAGTTTATTCCTAGGTATTTTATTCTTTTTGCTGCAATTGCAAAAGGAATTGTTTTTGTATTTCTTTTCTGAGATTTCATTGTTAGTATATAGGAAGGCAATGGACTTTTGTGCGTTGATTTTGTAGCCGGCAACTTTACTGTATTCGTTGATTGTTTCTAATAGCTTTTTGGTGGAGTCTTTAGGGTTTTCTATATATAGCATCATGTCATCTGCAAAGAGTGATAATTTAACTTCTTCATTCCCAATTTGGATGCCTTTTATTTCTTTCTCTTGCTTGATTGCTCTGGCAAGGACTTCCAACACTATGTTGAAAAGCAGAGGTGATAGGGGACAACCCTGTCATGTTCCTGAACATAGAGCAAAGGGCTTCGGTTTTTCACCATTAATTATGAGATTAGCTGAGTGTTTTTCATATATGGCCTTTATTATTTTAAGGCATTTTTCTTCTATGCCTATTTTATTAAGTGTTTTAATCATAAATGGATGTTGTATCTTGTCAAATGCTTTTTCTGCATCAATTGATATAATCATATGATTTTTGTCCTTTATTTTGTTTATGTGATGTATCACATTGATGGATTTGCGGATGTAGAACCATCCTTGTGCCCGGGGGAAGAACCCCACTTCGTCGTGATGAATAATCTTTTTAATGCATTGTTGTATTCGATTTGCTAGAATTTTGTTTAGGATTTTTGCATCTGTATTCATCAGAGATATTGGTCTGTAGTTTTCTTTTTTGTGTTGTCCTTACCAGGTTTTGGTATCAGGGTAATGTTGGCCTCATAAAATGAGTTAGGGAGTACTGTCTCTTCTTCAATTTTTTGGAAGAGCTTGAGCAGGATTGGTATTAGATCCTCTTTGAAGGTTTGGTAGAATTCACTAGTGAAGCCATCTGGTCCCGGACTTTTGCTTTTGGGAAGGTTTTGGATGACTGATTCAATTTCGTTACTGGTGATCGGTCTGTTTAGATTTTCCAGTTCTTCATGGTTCAGCCTTGGAAGGCTATATGTTTCTAAGAACTTGTCCATTTCTTCTAGGTTATTGAATTTGGTGGCATATAGTCCTTCATAGTATTCTTGGATGATCCTTTGTATTTCTGTGGTGTCCGTGATAACTTCCCCTTTTTCGTTTCTGATTTTGTTAATTAGTGTCTTCTCTCTTTTTATCTTAGTAAGTCTAGCCAAGGGTTTGTCAATTTTGTTAATCTTTTCAAAGAACCAGCTCTTTGTCACATTAATTTTTTCTATTGTCTTTTTGTTCTCTATTTCATTTAGTTCTGCTCTGATTTTTGTTATTTCCTTTCTTCTGCTGACCTTGGGTTTCACTTGTTCTTCTTTTTCTAGTTCTTTAAGGTGTAACATGAGGTTATTTATTTGGGAGTTTTCTTGTTTCTTGAGATAGGCCTGTATTGAGATAAATTTCCCTCTTAAAACTGCTTTCGCTGCATCCCAAAAATTTTGGTAGGATGTATTTTCATTGTCATTTGTTTCTATGTATCTTTTGATCTCTCCTCTAATTTCTTCTTTGACCCAGTCATTCTTTAAAAGTATGTTGTTTAATCTCCATGTATTTGTGTATTTTCCTGCTTTCTTTTTGCAGTTGATATCCAATTTCAAAGCCTTGTGATCAGAGAATATGCTTGGTATGATTTCAATCTTCTTAAATTTGCTGAGACTGATTTTATGTCCCAATATATGGTCTATCCTTGAGAATGTTCCATGTACACTAGAAAAGAATGTATAGTCTGATGTTTTAGGATGAAGTGCCCTATATATGACAATTATGTCCATTTCATCTAATGTGTCATGTAGGGCTGCTATTTCGTTATTTATTTTCTGTTTGGATGATTTATCCATAGCTGTCAATGATGTATTTAAGTCCCCTAGTATAATTGTGTTTTGGTCAATTTCTCCCTTCAGTTCTGTTAGTAGTTTCTCGGTATATTTTGGTGCTCCCTGATTGGGGCATAAAGATTGATGACTGTTATGTCTTCTTGTTGTATAGTCCCCTTCACCATAATGAAATGTCCATCTTTATCTCTTGTTATCTTTTTCACCTTGAAGCCTGTTTCATCTGATATCATTAAGGCTACACCTGATTTTCTCTGGGTACCATTTGCTTGGAGTGTCAAATTCCACCCTTTCACTTTGAGTCTATGCTTGTCCTTGTAGCTGAGATGTGTCTCTTGGAGACAGCATATGGTTGGCTTTAGTTTTTTGATCCAATCTGCTACTCTGTGCCTTTTATTGGTGAGTTCAGTCCATTTACATTTAGGGTGATTATTGATATGTGATGATTTCCTGTCATTCTATCTTTAGTTTTCTGGTAAGGCTGTGTCTCCATTGTTTCTCTGCTTTTTTGTTGTAGTCTGTTATTTCTGTGTGGTGGTATTCTATGATGTTTCCCTCTATTTCTTCTTTTATTACAGTACATATTTCAGTTGTGGATTTTTTCTTGAGTGGTTACCCTTTAGTTTATGTAAAAGAAAGTTTGATATTTAGAGTTTTCCATTTTCTTCAGCACGCTTACTTTCTCCATTCCCATATTTCGGTTCAGGCCTTTACTCTCTCCCTTTTTATGTTTTGGTTACCACAAATTGCCCCTGTTGATGATGGTCGAATAGCCTCCTGTAGTATTTCTTGTAGTGCAGGTCGTGTATTAGAAAATTCCCTCAGCTTCTTTATGTCTGGACAGGTCTTTATTCCTCCTTCATATCTAAAGGATATCTTTGCTGGATATATTATTCTTGGCTCATAATTTCTCTCTTTCAATAGTTTGAATATTTGGTTCCACTCCCTCCTGGCTTGTAGAGTTTCTGCTGAAAAATCTGATGATAATCTAATGGGCTTTCCTTTGTAGGTTACCATCTTCTTTTCCCTGGCTGCCTTGAGGATTCTTTCTTTGTCATTGATTTTAGACAGCTTCAATACAATGTGCCTTGGAGAAGGCCTGTTGGGATTGAGGTAATTAGGTGTTCTATTTGCTTCTTGGATTCGAGGATCCAGTTCTGTCCACAAGTTTGGGAAGTTCTCATCAACAATTTGTTTGAATATATTCTCTGTTTCCTTCTCTCTTTCTTCTCCTTCTGGTATGCCCATTATTCTTATATTGCTCTTTCTGATGGAGTCAGAAAGTTCTTGTAGAGTTCTTTCATTTCTTTTAAGTCTCAAGTCTCTTTCTTCTTCCATCTGTGTAATTTCCAGGTTTCTATCTTCGATGTCACTGATTCTTTCCTCCATCTGGTCAACTCTACTTCCTTAGCTGGTTATTTCATTCTTAATTTCTTCTATTGAGTTCTTAATCTCCAGACATTCTATTTGATTCCTTTTTATAATTTCAATCTCTTTCGTACAATGCTCATGTTGTTCTTTGATTGTGTTTCTGAGTTCATTGAACTGTCTTTCTGTATTTTCTTGCATCTCGTTGAGTTTTTTCAGAACTGCTGTCCCCTCAGCCCTGTGGGCCATAAACAAGTCCTAGCAGTCTGAGTTCTTCCCTCTCCCGCTGCTGCGGTAGTTCCGTGATGCAGTGAGCTCGGAGCCCAGATCAAGGTCTGCGTCGTGTGCCTGCATGGCTCTGTCTCCACACTTCTCCCTTCCCTCCTCCCCTGCTCTCACAACTTGCCCACCTTTAGGTGAATTCAGTAGTGAGCCTCCTCGTCTTGCCTGTCTGCCATGCAGGGAGTCCTCTTTGGAGTTATAGCTGTTTAATTTGTTGTAAATTCCAGGGGAGATTTCCAGAGGCTCACCTCACACTGCTCCTTTGATGATGTCTTCATAAGAGATTTTTAATACATATGTATAAATTTTAAAAAATGCCGCATGTGCATCCCTCAAATTAAAGTCTACTGTAGACTGATTTAGTTTAATTAAGTTGGCAGTCCTTTCCAAAAACCTACCCAAGGGGTCAGGAGTATAAAATTCAATCGTTTGGATTGTTGAAATGTCAAAAATACAGACAAATGTACCAATTCTCCTGTTGCTATGCTCTGACATGGAAATTGGATTCCCAGAGTCCTTTCTGTCCTTTTTTAATGTATATAACTGAATGATTAAAGAACTGGCCTGAGAATATTTAGTCATGGAATGATGTACCCAGTTTTCCACTCAGTTAAAAAAATATATTGAAATCATTTAGCTATGGGATAAAAGGTCCTAAAAGGGAAGGTGACATGCAGGGCCAGAAGGAAGTATAGAAAAGTGTAATTGACCTCAATGGGATGTATTTGAAGCTCATTGTAAAACCCACACTATGCATGTGTGTCTGTATTTGTGTGTGGTGGTAGGGGGTGTTGGAGTGGAGTGGGAAACTGGAGTATGGGAGGGAAGAGGAGACCTCAAAGAGAAGGCACAGATAGTAGCCAAAGCCTGGTGTGAGTTGTGATCAAACAATATGGTGAATGTTTAAATAAAAAGATTCATTACAGTAAAAGACACATTGCCATTAATCCCCATCAAAATACTCCCCTCACTTCCAACACACTTATCCTATTGTTCTTGCCACTTTCTGAAGCAGTTCTGGAAGTCCTGGAAGTGAGTGTCTTTAGTTGCACTGTTGTGGCTGCCTTGATGTCCTGAATCATTTTGATTGTGGAGAAGAGCCAGAAGTCACACAGTGCCAGATCTGGGGAATAAGGTGGATGAGGACACAGCGTAATGTTTTTATTTGACAGAAATTGCCATGCGCCAGAGGTGATGTGTGGTACAGAGTATTGTCATGATGGAGGATGAAACCATTTGCCCATTCAATGTTAATGCGTTGTTCGTGATCCATTATTACAGCACACTTTAAAACACCTTCTCTCAACCATACCTTACACCTGACTGACTGCACTGAACAAGTTGAAACTTGTCACACATTGTTAATAAGTTTCAATGCTCCACTTCCCATATTGAAGATCCTTACCTTTCTGTTGGATGGCACTGGGCGGCAGCATTCACCGTATTTTGTGATCACACATCGCTTCTAGTGTGGCAATTTCTGTCAAATAAAAACATTATGGTGTGCCTTCATCCACCTTATTCACCAGATCTGGCACCGTGTGACTTCTGGCTTTTTCCCAAAGTCAAAATGACCTTGAAAGGTAAATGTTTGAGTCGGTTCAGGACATCAAGGCAGTCATGACAGCGCAACTAAAGACACTCATGAAAGAAGACATCCAGTATTTCTTCAGGGAAGTGGCAAGAACAATGGGATAAGTGTGTTCCAAGAGATGGGGAGTGGGAGTATTTTGAGGGGGATTAATGGCAATGTGTCTCTTACTGTGGTACATTTTTTTATTTAAACATTCACCATATGTTTTGATCACACCACCTACATAAAAGGTACACCGTAAATATTTGCTGAATGAATGAATGAGTGTTCTCACTGTGGGTTCAACAAAGAACTATATTTCAGGTGATGGAGAATAAAATAATTCTAGATTATTAGTATTAAGAGGAGAATTAGAAAACGAGGAGGAGAATGTGAAATAAAGTGTGAAAGGTGGCAAAAAAATGAGAAAGAGAAGTAGAAAAGGATGTATCCAGTGCTTAAAAGGGGAAACTTTGGGTTTTAAACATATATTTCCCACAATGGACCCATTGGTATAATCTGATATTTTGGAAAATCCATCTAAGTTACGTAGTAAAAAATAAGAATTTAATGAATAGTTATGTATGAGATATTGAGTTAGGAAAAAGAGTTCCATTCATTCAATGACAAATTTATAGGCTAGACATCTATTACTGTACTGATAAGGTCATGTGTCTGCAACCCACACAGTTCGCTGCTATTTATGCAGGATTAGCTGTTACAACAATTTTATTCATGATGCATTTGGGCACAGAATTAGAAAAACTGAGTTAATTATTTCCTGAAGAAAGAGTTACTGTTAAGGACATACTCAGAGTTTAAACACTACAGTCACAGCGTTCTCAGACAATGCCAACTTAGTTTGATTGAATCAATTGGCCAAATAATCAGAAAATAGCTCTGGTGTGGCCAGGTGCTCTGTGAAGTAAACATAAAATATTCCTAAAAGTTTGCTGCTACTCCACTCTGTCCAGTCGTGAAATTCTAAAATTATTTCTACCGAATTATTATTTAAATTTATACTATTTTTTAAAATGTAAACATTATGCAGCATTCCGAATGACACTTTTTAAAAGCAATGGTATGTTTTCAGCTAAGAATAAATGTATACAAGTTCTGACAATTAAGTTCGCAAACTTGTTGGTAACAATGTTGCTAACCTTTTTTGATATCAGAGGGATTATTCATTATGAATTTGTACCAATGGGCCAAACAGTTAACCACGTTTACCATTTGGAGGTGCTGAAAAGGCTGTGTGAAAAATTGTATGACCTGAAGTTTTTGCCAACAATTCATGGCTCTTGCATCACGACACTGCACCAGCTCACATGACACTGTCTGTGATGGAGTTATCAGCCAGTAAACAAATAACTGTATTGTAACACCCTCCCTACTCACCTGATATGGCCCCCAATGACTTCTTTCTTTACCTGAAGATAAAGGAAATATTGAAAGGAAGATATTTTTATGACATTCAGGACATCAAGGATAATACGATGACAGCTCTGATGGCCATTCCAGAAAGAGTTTCAAAATTGCTTTGAAGGGTGGACTAGGCACTGGTGTCACTGCATAGCTTCCTAAGGGGAGTACTTTGAAGGAGACTGTAGTGATATTCAGCAATGAGGTATGTAGCACTTTTTCTAGGATGAGTTTGTGAACTTAATTGTCTGACATCGTATATACTAAGATCTTAATGAAATAGATCCTGATTAACTGTAACAAATTAAACTTAGGTTAAAAAGGCAAATGAGAAGAAACATACGCTAGGACTAGGGAATTTACTTAAGAAAATAAATACGTTTTATGAGAAACTGATTTCATATATAAGTAGGAAGCCCAAATTAGACCAAAAATGCTTTGTAATATTTGCAATCAAGCTAACGAAGTTAGGGGGTGGCCGGTTAAATCATTTGGTTACAGCATGGAGTAAAAACACCAAGGTTGCCAGTTCAATCCTCACATGGGCCAGTGTAAGCTGCACCTTCCTTAAAAAAAAAAAAAGGTAAATAAGGTGTCATGCAGGGTGTCAGGCTGGGTCTCTGGTCCCACTCCCCACATAAGAACGCAGGACATGGTGAGGCCAAAAAGGAACACCCATGAAGCCATAGATAGGGGGTTCATACCACTATAATCTCGCTGGTGGCTGGGTTGGAGACACAGGAAGCAGGAGCCACATTATCTGCAACCTGCCATCCACTTCTCTGCAATCCGCAACCCGTTGTGCTAACTGCACTCCGTGCTTGCAAGCATATCACTATCTTCTTGCTAGCCACCATTTTCGCTAGTGTAGCCACAGCAGTTATATTAGTGGCCAATGGCTCACTGGTTACAGCTGATGGCCATCCAATCACAGTTGATGGCCATTTACTACACGAGTGAGCACCTTTCCACATGAGGCCAAGAGCCTGGAAACTGCACTCCTGGCTCTGTCCCCACACTCCACCCCTATAGGGTCTCGCCTCACAATCTATGCGACAAGCGTCTTCCGCGAGGGGCCCTGCACTAGGAGCCTGGAGGTGAATGCAATATTCTGGACACAGCCAGGTTCTCTGGGCACAGCTAGGGTTTCTCAGGGCACCACCATTCCTTCTGGACACAGCCAGACTTCCTGGGCTTCTTAGGGTACCACCAGTTTCCCCGGGCACAGCCAGGGCCTCTTAGGGCACTGCCACTCTCTCTGGGCACAGCCAGACTTTCTGGACTCAGCCAGGGCCACTCAGGGCACTGCCACTCTCTCTGGGCACAGCCAGACTTCCTGGACTCAGCCAGCACCACTCAGGGCACTGCCACTCTCTTTGGGCACAGCCTGACTCCTGGACACAGCCAGGGCCTCTCACATATTCTCGACGGCAGCCACTCAAGACACAAAAGCAAATATCGGCAGTTCCACTACATGGTGGTATGTTCCCAAGCAAACAGTCAAGCGGTCCATTAAATTAGGGATGGAGCCCATTCCCCATAGTCCATAGTCATTCGCCAGGGCTGTCCTGGGGGTGAGAGATGACCTTGACCTCACCCTCAGCTCCCATGGAGGACTCAGCAAGTGTTTCCTCCCAGGAGAAGTCCCGCAGCTGGACCACCTCAGCAAGCACTTCCCAGCCTACACGGCCACAACGACCTTTGCTTTTTCCAGCCTGAGCTAGTCGGAGAACCTTCCACATCTACCCACCCCTCCATGGGGGTCCAGCTCTCCAGCAGCTGTTCCTCCTGGTCTTTCTGAGACTGAGTGTTCATGCGCACAAACTGCTCCACCGCCCTTCAGAAAGCTTTGGTCGGCACCATACCCTGCTTGCTGCGCCATTTGTCATGCAGGGTGTCAGGCTGGGTCTCTGGTCCCACTCCCCACATAAGAAAGCAGGACGTGGTGAGGCCAAAAAGGAACACCCATGGAGCCATAGATAGGGGGTTCGTACCACTATAGTCTCGCTGGCGGCTTGGTTGGAGACACAGGAAGCAGGAGCCACACTATCTGCAACCTGCCATCCACTTCTCTGCAATCCGCAACCCGCTGTGCTAACTGCAGTCCATGCTTGCTAGCATATCACTATCTTCTTGCCAGCCCCCATTTTTGCTAGCGTAGCCACAGCAGTTATATTAGTGGCCAATGGCTCACTAGTTACAACTGATGGCCAACTAGCCACAGCTGATGGCCATCCTATCACAGTTGATGGCCATTTACTACCCGAGTGAACACCTTTCCACGTGAGGCCGAGAACCTGGAAACTGCGCTCCTGGCTCTGTCCCTACGTAGGGTATGCCAAGCTTTGATTCCCAGGAAATCAGCAATCAGGGTTCTTACTCATCCACCCTGAAAGAAACACAAACCATTGTAGTTTCTCACCACATGCTTCTTTTTCCAAGTGTTTTGAATGATCAACACTTATTTTTAAAAACTTGGTGATTTGCCTGCTTCCTCTTTTTAGGCCTTCAACACTCATCTTTAGGTTCCCTAAAAGCTTTCCTGCCTGTCACCCCACTCCCAACTTCATTTCTAATCTTCTAGAACCAATCTCACATCTAGAGCAAATTTAAGAAGCCCAAAGAGTGAGCTCTGACTTCCCAGTGTTTCTGGCTTTGATACCTGGCCTCTTGTCTAATTGACATCTATTTTTCTCTTGTTCCAGAGCTGAAGTCCCTATCTTGGTTCTTCTACTGGAATATTGCTCAACTCCCCTCGTCCTTGGGAAGTCAAGCCCTTCCTTGCTTTCCACGGTCCCCTTCAACCCCGGTCCCTCAATCTTATCTTATTGCTGAATCCAGGATAGCCAATGCTTCTTGCCTGCCTTGTCCTCCTACTTACTGACTGAGTCCCACAATGCTGCCTGTACTCACTTAGCCAGACTTCTTCCTCTGGCCTCCTGCTGATTATTTACAGGTACTGTAAACTCTAACAAGTGTAGTTATATGAGGAAGAGGAGTCTGTACCTCCATTTTTGGAGGCAATTATTTTAGAGGTTATTCTCAACTAAAGTTATACATTAGAATCACACAAGGAGCTTTGGGAAATACAAATAACGTGGCCTCAACCCACGTTTAACTTTAAATTATTTATAGATGATTCTCATGCTACCCATAGATAGAATAACACAGGCTATAAACTCCATTAAGGAGCTTATTCTTTGTCTCTTGTTTTTTATTCCTTCTTGATTTTGTCTTTTTTCCTTCTTGATTTGCTTCCTTCCTTTCTTGTTTCCTTTCTTTAAACTGCTGTATGTACAGTGCCTGACATACAATGTTAGATTGGTGCAAAAGTAATTGCGGTTTTTGCTATTATTTTTAACCCTTTAAACCGCAATTATTTTTGCACCAACCTAATGGGTACTCAGAAACTAGCTACTCACTGATCATCAGGAAGATGGCAGCTGAGTGGAAAGATCAAGAATTCTGGGTGTACTAAGTATGGCAGATATTGATAAAAACATGACTCCACTTTCTGTAGCAGTAGTTCTCAAGCTATTTGGTCTTAGGACCCCTTCACATTAATAAAAATTTCCTTCTGAAGAGCTTTTGTTTATGTAGGTTATATCTATCTATATTTGCTGTATTAGAAATTAAAAGTGAAAAAAATTTAAAACATATGAATACACTCCATTATCCACCACAGTGATGGCATTATCACTTTCATGTAGCCTCCAGAAAATGTACGCTCATGAGAGAATAAGAGAGAAAAAAGCAAATAACATCTTAGCTTTGTTATTAAAATAGTTTTTTAAATTAGTTTCAGGTGTACAAAACAATGTAATAGTTAGACACTTATACCCCTCACAAAGTAGTTTTGACTTTATGGATCCCCTGAAAGGATCTCAGGGACCCTTTGGGTCCCCAAGATTACTTGTTGAGAAATGCTGCTCCGTAAGGATAAAAACTGATGGGAGAAATAATTCTTGGAAGAAGAGTGGGAAGCAAAGGGAGTGGGTCTGAATCCCAAAAGTAGGCAGCTGGGATAAGGTCAAAGCCAAAGCACAGAAATCAGATGTGGGAATAAGCCCAAAGACTGCTTGTGGTTGAGATAAGATTTTATAAGTATGTAGGCAGAAGTTTAAAGTAATTCTGTTTGATAGCAAATATGTTCCAGTCACATCTGAGCATTTGTCTTTGTCTTCTGTATCATTTATGTTTAAGTAGCCATTCATGTTAACATGCGATGTTTAACTTAAGGAAATTTTATGGAGAAAGCATATGCTTTCAAAATTCTTCTCTCCTCTGTGATTCATACCTAAAAATAGCTTAGTCAGACATAAGTGGAGTCCTTGGATCTGTGCCTCTCTCTCCCTAGTCTAGACCAGTGGTTCTCAAATTTGAGTGAGCATGAGAATTACCTGGAGCACCTGTTTAAATGCAGAGGTTACAATTTCGAATGTCCCTGTTCTACATGTTTTAATAGTAGTTCCAGGTGTTTCTGAGCAGCTGGAAGACATTTTGAGAAATAGTACTTTGTACTAAACAAACACATCCCTTCTTACTAGGTGGTATTACGTGGCTGGCTAGGGGGAGGTTTAATCTGTCTCATGTATTTTTTCTTGTATACCACTATGTAATTTAGTAGGAAAAAAATTCACATCCCTCAGTCACAGATTTTGAGTTATGGTTTGAAAATACTGGTTTCTTTGAGTAAAATGAATTCTTTCTTTGAGACACCTTCTTTGTTAGGTACCTCCAGTCAGTGTTGCACTGACCTGAAGGAGCTGATGCACTGGGACATTTGGTGTTCCTTGTTGAGGTGGAATCAGCCAGTGTATGGCACCAGATGCTGTTTATTCTTCAAGAGCAAGGAGGGAGGAGGAGCTATTTATTGGTACTAAGTAACTGAATGCCGAGGAAGGCTGACGTTTGTGTTAGAAGGGTTGAGAGCACTTTAAACTTGGTAAAGTGTTTGAATCAAGGTCACTTTTTTGTGAAAGATAGTAATAAACCCAACTTGTTCCCTTTTACCCACAGCTCCAGAATAAATGTCTCCAAATTAAAAAGCCCACCAAACACATTGGGAAAGTGACTGTGCCGTTCTGCTGGGTGAGGTGTTTCCCAGCATCTTGTTCTGTGCTGATAAGGAAAGAGGTTTTCTCCCTAGTCACTGTGGGATACAGCAGACTTCCTCTGTTGATATTCATAAATTAATAAACATTTCCATGAAAAAGAACATGATTTTGCATTTTATTCCCTTAATGAAAAATCAGCAGACAGGAAGATGTTTTTTAATTGATACATTTTTGAAATCAGAGCTTAGCAGGTCAAAGTGGCTTAGGTTTCATCTGTGACACTGGTCAGTTTGTTAGTGACAGTGGGGCACTACTTGTGAAGGCAATGGGAGTTAACAAAAAAGCAGCCTCAGGGACTGGGAGGCAGTGGGAAGGGCAGGTGGAAGAAGCAGGGAGGTGTTGTGGAAAGGAGGAAAGAGGAGAGGACAAGGGAAGGAGGCCCAAGGACTTCTTGTTCTCACTATTGTGTTCTTAGCACAGTGAGAATATTGCCCAGCAGATTGTGAATTTAAAAAGCACAGGACATTTTTATCTGCAATCTCTTTGAGTAAGAGTCAATTATCTATTGAAAAGCAAAAAAAAACCCCACAATGTTCACTCTTTTTATAATGAAGATTACAGGTCATGTTCCACAGAGAGATTATAGAGCACAGTTTGGGCCTTCTGTTTATTGTTCTATCAGGCCTAGCAGGTATGCTTTACTCAAAGGCCCCAATATAATCTGTGAACATGCCACTTGGTGGAGATCAGAGTCTCTATTTATTCCTCAGTTATAAGTGATAATAGCAAAAATTTTCTTTGGTGAACAGTTGCTTCTAGAAATGCCAAAAGCCAGTTTGTGGATTAATGTTAAAATTGGTCACCCAGGATGTTCTTCTGTAGTTGTAGAAATGACAAGGATAGCACAAGAAAGATGGTCATGGGTCAGCCTTCATTTCCATCCCAACAGCCACATAATAAGTTGTGTCTGGACTTGGAGCAAATCAACAGACTTTGAGGCCTTGACTTTGGTCAATACCTTGCTTCTAATATTCTGAAAACATGCACTTGGAGGAACTATGGGGCCCTGTACTCAGTTCAGATACTAACATGCTAAGGGACCTTCAGAAAGTCATTGTATCTCCTCTAAGCCTTGGGTGTCTCAATTGTGAGATGGGGCTATTGCCTGCTCAATCTCATCTCGTAGGGTGCTTGGGGGGTGGATCACAATCAAAGAATTAATGTGCTGTGAAGTTCTCTACTTTCTTTTCAGGCCCTTGTAGCCAAGACCTTATGGGCTAGGGGACATGGATAAGATAAACAGTAACTCCATCCACTTGCCTTTTAAGACTTCTGCAAACACTGGGGGTAGTTTTACTGCTGTGATCACTCTTAAAGCTGAGATTGCTTGGGAGATCCTGAGCCAGGGTAGAATATTGTTATCAATCAGCCTCTATTTAGAAACTAGGGGTCTGACACTGAAACTGTGTCCTGTTCAGATTGGCGGGGTTGGTTACAGACAGGTCAACAGACATGTCATGGCTATGTTCGGGATAGAAGAGTACAGTACATGCACATGTGACTAAAGAGAGAGAGAGATAGAGCGAGAGAGACAGAGAGAGAGAGAGAGAGAGAGAGAGAGAGAGAGAGAGAGAGAAGAAACAGAGAAAAACTCCTGCCTCCAGAGGAGTAGAACACAGCATAGAGGATCAGGGAAAAAGGCCTGGAGAAAGAAGTTGCTCCTAAAGAAACCATCAACAAAATAAAGAGGCAACCAACTGAATGGGAGAAGATTTTTGCAAACAGTGCCTTCAATAAGGGGCTAATATCCAATATATACAAGGAACTCATACAACTCAACAACAAAAAAACAAACAACCCAAATGAAAAATGGGCAGAGGACCTGAAGAGACATTTCTCCAAAGAGGACATACAAATGGCAAATAGACATATGAAAAAATGCTCAACATCACTAATCATCAGAGAAATGCAAGACCATATGCATCTGCATACAGCTGGGAGATTTTCAAATTAGCATTTCATGATCATGCATTGGGTTCTTCTCTGCTTACATCTGTTTCTCTTTTATTTCAAGTCACTGTGTGGCCCAAAGGAAAGAGCACTGCACTGGCAGTCAGGAGAACCCATTAAGCCTTATTTAAGTCACTTAATCTCCCTACACCTGAGTTTCTTATCTGTCAAATGAAGGTCTTAGGTTGAATGTTTTCTAATGTCCCTTCCAGCTCTAATATTTTATGATTTTATGACTTTGAGGAGAAAAGTTTAGCTTAAAGGAGCAAGAACTGAGAAGGAATTGGGTTAGGGAGCAGTATGCCACTAAAAACTTCTGCCATTTAGAAATCATTCTCAGAACATGATTGCAATCCAGTGGCACCCAACCCACACTCACTGGTCTTTAATGACACTGGATTATGGTAACTTGAGTACTGGGCTCTATAGTAGTTCTTTCCCTTAAATTTCCATTATTGTCACCTTTTAAAAGGAAATGTGATCTGTACCATGTAAATAAATAAAAATAGTATTTTAAGTGAGGAATAAAAGAGAAAAAAGAGAATTTCTTGAGTGTTGGGCTTAGGAAAACAGTCAAGAACCAACATGGTGCAAGCTGGATCTCACAAGTCAATACAAACAGTCCCCCACTCTCTCATCATCCCACAGAGAGGAATGCTTGAGCCTGACATGGTGGGAAACATTAGGGTTTAGCTTCAGGAGAGGGACCCATGTGTCTATCCTACCTTACCTTTGTATAAGTCAAGTATGAGAGCAACCATGCAGGGGCTGGGCAGTTTCAAAGAGTCTAAGCTTGTGCATCAGATTTTCAGGGGGTTGTATGCCCTTGATTATAACACCTGAAGACTTTGTGGTAGGCTGAGACCCTGAGCAGCTCCACTAGCCTAGGGAAAGGGAGACACCAAGTCCAACCTTCTCATTGCCAAGCAACTTGAAGAGAGGTGTGGGGACTCACGTGGTTAGTCTCCTCCATATGTCTCCTGCAAGAAGGTTTCCGTAATGATAGTAGTCCATGTTACTTTCTCTTTTCCAAAATTTCTTTCATATCAATTGCCTATAATGTATAATTCACAATTTATTGTATTGGCATGGAATATTAATATATTTCATTTAATACTACCTTCTTTCACATGCAATTCCATTTCACCAAGTCTTACCTTTCAAAATATACCTAGAGTATCTAAATGGTAGAAATTGTGTGTGTGTTATTGTTGTTGTTGTTGTTGTTTGTCTCCATGGTCATTACAGAATAGACCCATTAAAAAGCCCTCAGTTAATTCTTGTCAATTGATGGACTACCAAGTGTTGCTAACAATGATTTCATGTAGGTATGAATGTCTGATAGTGTGGATGGATGAACTGCCAAGGAAGTAGTCTGGATTTTCATAATTTGGGACCTACCTTTCATAGGAAATAAAATAATTCTCTCCTAACTTTTGCTCTCTTCTGACCACTATTGTTAATGGTACATCTCCTGTCTCCTTTTCCAAGGATTAACCAAAGAAACAAAACTAGCTTCTCTCTGGATTAAGCCTGGAATATGAACTTCCATAGTTGGAATTGTGAGCTTATTTTACAGATAGCTGACCCGGCACCTATCCAGACACCTGCCTTCAACCCCTCAAGACCCTTCCTTACATCCTTATCAACATTTCACCTTACAAGTCCTCTCTTTTATTTTCCTATGAATGGATGAGACATTGTTGACCTCTGTCCACATCTTTCCTGTGTTTCCCAGAGTGAGCTCCATGGAACACGAGTTTCTCAAGATAAAAAATTTATCTGGTCAAATAAGCTTTGGAAATACTATGTCTTTTACCTATTCTAGAAGAGTCATAAAGCATAGTTGAATATTAAGAGCACTAAAAAATTTTAGCATAAATTGGCTTAGCTTTGTTTAATTCAAAGCTCCCCAAATTTATTTGAATATGGAAACACTTTTAGAGGGACACTTTAAAAAAATCAGAACTCTTACCAAAAGGTACATTTTACCTAAATATCTCTGTTCTGAAGAAGAGATTAGAGGGAAAAGTCAAGCAACAATTTTGGAATTTTTTATTTGGCATAATTTTAATGAAACTAGAAAGGCACAGAAGGCAATAGTGACAAAATAACTGTCAATTGAATTTGCAGATGGTCTTTAAAAAGAAATGCTTTCAAATGCCAATGCATCGTCATTCTTCTATAGCAGAATATGATGTTTTTGTCAAGTTTTAAAAATCAACAATTTGTCAGTCAGATAAGCAGAATTTGCAAAATGAGCACATCTCCAGCATGGTTCTAGATACCCTGTGTGCTGCATATCTCCACTTGCAGCTCCTGCCCCTCTTCTGTGCCCTGCTTGCTCTCTGTCTCAGGAGACTGACCTGTGTAGACCATATAGTCTTCCTTGTGCTTTGATTTCCACTTGGGTTTGTCCAATGGGAAGGATCAGCAGGAGATGCAGATGGAGACATTAGTTGGCTACTCCCCCAGCTATTCCACCACAGGCTTGTTGAAGACAGCTATATCCCCCTATTGAAAGTCACAGCCCTCTCCAAATATCTCTCTCTGAGTCCAGGTTCCAGTAAGCACAACTTTTCCTCATCCCCTCTGGCCTAAGGGTGATACAACACTCCACTGGAATCTTTCCCTCATAATGTGCTAACCCGTGTGTGATCCCTAAACCCTGACCTCATCTTGTTAAAAAAAATAGTCCCTTTATTAAAATCTCCTTAAATTACCCAGTTTGAGTATTTCACCAGTTTCTGTTAGAACAATGACAAGTATACTCTGAAAAATTTGAAGACAATACTAACAGCAGTGTAAGAAACATTGTTCCTAAATTTAGGGAGATTACAATCTCATGCTGTAAAGTCATCATAAAAAGAATAAATATATTGGGGGAGGAAAAATGGCGGCGTGAGGTGAGCCTCTGTAAAGCTCCCCTGGAATTTACAATGAATCGAACAACAATAATTCCACAAAGGACTCCCTGCACAGCAGACAGTCAAGCCGAAGAGGCCCACTACCAAAAGCACCTACAGGTGGGAGATTCGCACGAGCGGGGGGAGGAAGAAAGGGAGAAGTGCGTGGAGACGGAGCCGCGCGGGCACAGGATGCAGACCTAGCTAAGTGCTCTGAGTTCGCTGCTTACTGGAAGTACTGCAGCTGTGGGAGAGGGAAGAAATCGGACTGCTAGGGCTCCGCTTATATCCCACAGGGCTGAGGGGGCAGCATATAACTCAGCTGAACCCAACACTCACGGCAAAAACCTCGGAGAAAAGACTGAGTGAAGAAGGCTGAAAACGGTGGTTTAAGCCCTCACTGCTGAGCAGAGAACAGAAGCCTTAGGCACACAGACTAGCCACCCCCTACCTACCCTCCCAGAGATCGCCCTGCCCCACCTGACCATGCTAGAAACAGAACAGTAGCTGTGTCAGATCAAAAGAATAGAATATTTGCTGTTCTGAGAACTGTGGACCGCAGACACAGATTCGCAGACAAACTAGTTCCGGCAAAGGGGAGGGAGCTGTGGAAGCAGGACTGGCTGTGGTGGTGGTCGCTGCCATTGCTCTGGGCCACCTCTCACAACTCACTCCGCCCCTGACCCCACCTATCTGGGTGGATCCCTGCAGGAGTAAACAGAACTGCTGAAACATACAGGCTCTGTATCTGGAGCTGGAAGAGCTTTGGAACATCAAAAGCTCTCCGCATACCCACCGGGACACTGCGCCCTGTGACCTAGACAAACTATTAACAGAGGAGAAGCCCGTCTCCCAGGGAATCCCCCCAGTGTGTGAGAGCTGGAATAGTGCAGAGAAAACATAGCACTACCTTGTGAGAGAGGGGAAAAAAAGCCTGCAGTCGGAGAAAAAGTAAAACGTTCTACCAACAAGTACTGGAAAACAAAAGAAAGACTGCTTCCTATCAACCTTTGCAGAAGCCACTCTGGTAGATGTCTAGGAAGAGAAATAGTAAACCAGTAATTGCCATGAATAACCAAGGCAACAAGATAGCTCAGAAAGAGAGTGAAAAATCTCCAGAAAAGGCACTTAAAGATACAGAAATATGTGACTTAAATGACAGAGAATTCAAGATTGCAGTTCTGAAAAAACTCAACGAGATGCAAGAAAATACAGATAGGCAGTTAAGTGAACCAGAAACACAATCAAAGAACAGCATGAGCATTTTACGAAAGAGATTGAAATCTTAAAAAAGAACCAAATAGAATTTCTGGAGATTAAGAACTCAGTAGAAGAAATTAAGAACAAAATAACCAGCTTAGGTAGTAGAGTTGACCAGATGGAGGAAAGAATCAGTGACATCGAAGATAGAAACCTGGAAATGACACAGATCGAAGAAGAGACTTGAGACTTAAAAGAAATGAAAGAACTCTACAAGACTTTCTGACTCCATCAGAAAGAACAATATAGGAATAATGGGCATACCAGAAGGAGAAGAAAGAGAGAAGGGAACAGAGAATATATTCAAACAAATTGTCGATGAGAACTTCCCAAATTTGTGGACAGAACTGGACCCTCGAATCCAAGAAGCAAATAGAACACCTAGTTACCTCAATCCCAACAGGCCTTCTCCAAGGCACATTGTATTGAAGCTGTCTAAAATCAACGACAAAGAAAGAATCCTCAAGGCAGCCAGGGAAAAGAAGACGGTAACTTACAAAGGAAAGCCCATTAGATTATCATCAGATTTTTCAGCAGAAACTCTACAAGCCAGGAGGGAGTGGAACCAAATATTCAAACTATTGAAAGAGAGAAATAATGAGCCAAGAATAATATATCCAGCAAAGATGTCCTTTAAATATGTAGGAGGAATAAAGACCTTTCCAGATATACAGAAGCTGAGAGAATTTTCTAATACACTACCTGCACTACAAGAAATACTAAAGGAGGCTATTCAACCACCATCAACAGGGACAATTTGTGGCAACCAAAACTCAAAAAGGGGGAGATTAAAGGCCTGAACCGGAATATGGGAATGGAGAAAGTAAGCATGATGAAGAAAATGGAATACTCTAAATATCAAACTTTCTTTTACATGAACTTAAGGGTTACCACTCAAAATAAATCCAGAACTGAAATATATACTGAAATAAAAGAAGAAACAGAGGGAAACATCATAGAATACCACCACACAGAAATAATAGACAACAACAAAAAGGCAAAGAAACAATGGAGACACAGCCTTACCAGAAAACTAAAGATAGAATGACAGGAAATCCTCACATATCAATAATCACCCTAAATGTAAATGGACTGAACTCACCAATAAAAAGGCACAGAGTAGCAGATTGGATCAAAAAACTAAACCCAACCTTATGCTGTCTCCAAGAGACACATCTCAGCTACAAGGACAAGCATAGACTCAAAGTGAAAGGGTGGAAATTGACACTCCAAGCAAATGGTACCCAGAGAAAATCAGGTGTAGCCATAATGATATCAGATGAAACAGACTTCAAGGTGAAAAAGATAACAAGAGACAAAGATGGACATTTCATAATGGTGAAGGGGACTGTACAACAAGAAGACATAACAGTCATCAATATTTATGCCCCAATCAGGGAGCACTGAAATATACCAAGCAACTACTAACAGAACTAAAGGGAGAAATTATCCAAAACACAATTATACTACGGGACTTAAATACATCATTGACAGCTCATCCAAACAGAAAATAAATAATGAAATAGCAGCCCTAAATGACACATTATATGAAATGGACATAATTGACATATACAGAGCACTTTATCCTGAAACATCAGACTATATATTCTTTTCTAGTATACACGGATCATTCTCAACGATAGACCATATATTGGGACATAAAATCAGTCTCATCAAATTTAAGAAGATTGAAATCATACCAAGCATATTCTCTGATCACAAGGCTTTGAAATTGGATATCAACTGCAAAAAGAAAGCAGGAAAAAACACAAATACATGGAGATTAAACAACATACTTTTAAAGAATGACTGGGTCAAAGAAGAAGTTAGAGGAGAGATCAAAAGATACATAGAAACAAATGACAATGAAAATACATCCTACCAAAATTTTTGGGATGCAGTGAAAGCAGTTTTAAGAGGGAAATTTATCTCATTACGGGCCTATCTCAAGAAACAAGAAAACTCCCAAATAAATAGCCTCATGTTACACCTTAAAGAACTAGAAAAAGAAGAACAAATGAAACCCAAGGTCAGCAGAAGAAAGGAAATAATAAAAATTAGAGCAGAACTAAATGAAATAGAGAACAAAAGACAATAGAAAAAATTAATGTGACAAAGAGCTGGTTCTTTGAAAAGATTAACAAAATTGACAAACCCTTGGCTAGACTTACTAAGATAAAAAGAGAGAAGACACTGATTAACAAAATCAGAAATGAAAAAGGGGAAGTTATCACGGACACCACAGAAATACAAAGGATCATCCAAGAATACTATGAAGGACTATATGCCACCAAATTCAACAACCTAGAAGAAATGGACAAGTTCTTAGAAACATATAGCCTTCCAAGGCTGAACCATGAAGAACTGGAAAATCTAAACAGACCGATCACCAGTAACGAAATTGAATCATTCATCCAAAACATTCCCAAAAGGAAAGTCCGGGAACAGATGGCTTCACTAGTGAATTCTACCATACCTTCAAAGAGAATCTAATACCAATCCTGCTCAAACTCTTCCAAAAAATTGAAGAAGAGACAGTACTCCCTAATTCATTTTATAAGGCCAACATTACGCTGATACGAAACCTGGTAAGGACAACACAAAAAAAGAAAACTACAGACCAATATCTCTGATGAATACAGCTGCAAAAATCCTAAATAAAATTCTAGCAAATCGAATACAACAATGCATTAAAAAGATTATTCATCACCAGCAAGTGGGTTCATTCCAGGGGCACAAGGATGGTTCAACCTACGCAAATCCATCAATGTGATACATCACATAAACAAAATAAAGGACAAAAATCATATGATTATATCAATTGATGCAGAAAAAGCATTTGACAAGATACAACATCCATTTATGATTAAAACACTTAATAAAATAGGTATAGAAGGAAAATACCTTAACATAATAAAGGCCATATATGACAAGCCCTCTGCTAATCTCATAATTAATGGAGAAAAACTGAAGCCCTTTGCTCTACGTTCAGGAACACGACAGGGATGTCCCCTATCACCTCTGCTTTTCAACATAGTGTTGGAAGTCCTTGCCAGAGCAATCAGGCAAGAGAAAGAAATAAAAGGCATCCAAATTGGGAATGAAGAAGTTAAATTATCACTCTTTGCAGATGACAGGATGCTATGTATAGAGTACCTTAAAGACTCCACCAAAAAGCTGTTAGAAACAATCAACCAATACAGTCAAGTCGCTGGCTACAAAATCAACATACCAAAGTCCATTGCATTCCTATATACTAACAATGAAATCTCAGAAAAAGAAAAAAAAAATCCTTTTGCAATTCCAGCAAAAAGAATAAAATAAATACCTAGGAATGATCTTAACCAACGATGTGAAAGACCTATATGCTGAAAACTGTAAGACATTTTTAAAAGATATTGAAGAAGACACAAAGAAATGGAAAGACATTCCGTGCTCATGGATTGGAAGAATCAACATAGTTAAAATGGCCATATTACCCAAAGCAATATACAGATTCAATGCAATCCCCATCAAAATCCCAATGGCATATTTTAAAGAAATAGAACAAAAAATCATCAGATTTGTTTGGAACCACAAAAGACCCTGAATAGCCAAAGCAATCTTAAGAAAAAAGAACAATAATGGAGGTATCACACTTCCTGACTTTGGCTTGTACTACAGGGCTACAATAATCAAAACAGCATGGTATTGGCAGAAAAACAGACACATAGACCAATGGAATAGAATTGAGAACCCAGAAATAAAACCACATAAATATGGACAGATAATTTTTGACAAAGAAGCTAAAAACATACAATGGAGCAAAGACAGCCTCTTCAATAAATGGTGCTGGGAGAATTGGATAGCCACGTGCAAAAGAATGAAACTGGACTGCTATTTGTCACCATGTACCAAAGTTAATTCAAAATGGATCAAAGACTTAAGCATAAGACCTGACACAATAAACTGCATAGAAGAAAACATAGGTACTAAACTTATGGACCTTGGGTTCAAAGAGCATTTTATGAATTTGACTCCAAAGGCAATGGAAGTAAAAGCTAAAATAAACGAATGGGACTATATGAAACTTAAAAGCTTCTGCACAGCAAAAGAAACCATTGACAAAATAAAGAGGCCACCAACTGAATGGGAGAAGATTTTTGCAAACAGTGCCTCCGATAAGGGGCTAATATCCAGAATATACAAGGAACTCATGCAACTCAACAACAAAAAACCAAACAACCCAATTGAAAAATGAGCAGAGGACCTGAAAAGACATTTCTCCAAAGAGGACATACAAATGGCAAATAGACATGAAAAAATGCTCAACATCACTAATCATCAGAGAAATGCAAATCAAAACCACAATGAGATTTCACCTCACCGCGGTTAGAATGGCTATCATCAACAAGACAAATAGTAACAAGCATTGGAGAAGCTGTGGGGAAAAAGGAACCCTCATACACTGTTGGTGGGAATGCAGACTGTTGCAGTTGCTATGGAAGGCAGTGTGGAAGTTCCTCAAAACATTATGAATAGAATTACCAGCAATCCCTCTCCTGGGTATCTACCCAAACAATTGAAAACATTTATACATAAAGACACGTGTGCTCCAATGTTCATTGCAGCTTTATTTACGGTGTCTAAGACATGGAAACAAAATGTCCTTCGATAGATGAATGGATAAAGAAGTTGTGGTATATATGCACAATGGAATACTATTCGGCGGTAAGAAACGATGAAATACGAACATTTGTGACAACATGGACAGATCTTGAGATTATAATGCTAAGCGAAATGAGTCAGAAAGAAAAAGCAGAGAATCATATGATTTCACTGATATGTGGTATATAAACCAAAAACAAAAAAAGAACATGACAAACAAATGAGAAACAAAAACCCATAGACACAGACAGTAGTTTAGTGGTTACCAGAGGGTAAGGGGTGTGGAGAGTGGGAGATGAGGGTAAAGGGGATCAAATATATGGTGGTGGAAGGAGAACTGACTGTGGGTGGTGAATGCACAATGGGATTTATAGATGCTGTAATACAGAATTTTACACCTGAAATCTATGTAATTTTACTAACAATTATCACCCCAATACATTGAAAAAAGAAAGAAAGGAAAAGCAGAGAACCTTATGATTTCACTGATATGTGGTATATAAACAAACAAACAAAAAAACAAGACAAATGTGAAACAAAAACTCATAGACATAGACAACAGTTTAGTGGTTACCAGAGGGTAAGTGGGGAGGGGGGTGGTAGATGTGGGTAAAGGGGATCAAATATATGGTGATGGAAGGAGAACTGACTCTGGATGGTCAACACACTATGGGATTTATAGATGATTTAATACAGAATTGTACACCTGAAATCTATGTAACTTTACTAACATTTGTCACCCCAATAAACTTTAATTAAAAAAAAAGAAAAAGAAAACCAACAAAGGATGTTGAGTCATTCAGATATTAGTGTCGGCGGAAAGCCATTATCACTCCTAAGTCTGAAGAGGCAATGGGAAAAAACCGTGTTATTGGAGCCATTTAACAAGGTGGAGGGGAAAGCTTCCCAGCAGAATCTATAGCCTCATAGGGGCACAATCGTACCTGAAATGTGGCACCACTGAATAGAGAAAGCAGAGAAAGAAATACCCTAACCTCTCTTTCCTAGAACTTTTCAACCCCCCATGACTGTTTCCATAGAAATAGCCGAAGCAGAAATCAGCTGGAAAGGAGGCTTGGCTAATAAAGTCCATAAGGCCCCCTAGGACAAATAGTAGGGTAGAAAAGGACATAGAATATACATGATAAGGGTGAAAATGGAGAAAACTTACTAAAAAACCTGTGCCCCTTTCCGGATCCCAGCTGCTATGTTAGGTAATTTCTTAATTGCTATGGGTTACCAATACAGTAAGACTAATAATTGAGCTAAGCTGTCATTATGCTATTTTTTCTTTTTTATACACAGAGATTTTTTTTTTAAATTTAAGCACCAGCTAAATTATTTGTGGTGATGCTTTAAAAATTATGTTGGATTTTTCTGTTTTAATATCTTCTAGTATAAAATATGTTTTCTAATGCTGTCTGTGATACGTGCATGTATCTATTTTAAAAAGGCCCATGAGTTGGTGTGGTATGAGTCTACATTCACTAACCACTCCAATTTTAACTTCTTTTAATGCTCAAAAACAAACAAAATCCCTGAGTGCTCTTGTTGTCAGGGCTGTGTTTTTTAAAAACACTTCCTCAGAACACCACAGTTATTTGAAGGATGTGTCATACAGTCTAATACTGGCTTAAGAAAACATGGGATGGAGGACATTCTGTTGCCTTTTTGAACTTAGTTGTTCAATTTTTAGAAAGAAGGGCATGACAAAAGGAGCTTTGATTGTATAAGCTGAGAGCCCATGTACTCTTTGGAAATTCCAAATACTCTTTTGGTAATTCCAAACATTTGAGCTTTAATCTCCTCTATTACTCTGGAGTGAGTGGTTGTCTGGGCTGACATGGATTCCTCAACCAAGGCTGGTAGCCTCAGCAGTATGTATAATACTTCAACCCATTTGGACCTCGGTCTCAATTTCAGGAACTTCTGAGCAAGTAATCCTTGTACCACTGCAGTTCACGTGCATTCCACATGGACGCATTGAACTACTACAATGTATCAGGCACTGTGCCTGACACTGGGGGTGGGGGTCAAAGATAAACAAGATATGGAACCAACATGAGGGAAATGGGCACATAAGCAGACTCCTCCAATACCATGTGGTATATGAGGTTACAGGGGTAGACATGGAGTATTTAGCTCACCTGAGTCATGGGAAAGCTTCCTGGTGACTAATAGATTTTTTTTTAAGGTTTCTAGATTTCACATCCAAAGGGTAAATGAAGATGGAAAGGATGGTCCATGCAAGAGAACATCACAACTAAAGGTTATAGAGGCATGAATCAGCATGGTGAGTGTTAGGAACTGTATCAATCATGAATAACAAAGAAAGGAATGGTAAGGGATTAGGCTGGGGTAAATCAGCACAGTTGAGGTTCAGGAGAGTAATATTGCTCAGAATATTGGACAGTATTGGTACTTTGAGAGAAGTTACCAAATATGGCTGTAAGGAAATATAGGAGAAGGAATTAAGTCTAGGAGGGAACAACAATGGGGACAGTAGTGCATGGAGAGTGGGTAGAAAACCAGCTGTGTGATGCTTTGGTCTTCTAGCCTTCTAAGAGGAACATGGATCAGATATCAGGAGCAACTGAACCATGTGATTCATGTAATTGTCAGATGATACATAAAAAAAAGCTCCTAGCCAGGAATCTGATTGGCAGTACAAAAAAATATAATCCCATACGTTAAATAGAAGTCAATTCTATTTGGCTTTGCAATCCTCATGTAAATGAGAATAAGGAAAATGTTGACCTATACCCTCATTACCCAAGAGCACTTTCTGCCCAAAGGCTTGCCAGTACCCTTCTCCTCAGAGGGTCATCTGCACAGCAAATACACAGTTGTTTAGAGGTAGACATGATTTTCTTACGTTTGGAGAAATTTTTTAAAAGATTTTTATTAAAATATAGCTAATATTATGCAATAGTATATTAGTTTATACAATATTATATTGGTTTCAGGTATACACCATAGTTATTCAACATTTATATACCTAGAGAAGTGATCACCATGATAAATCCAGCAACCATCTAACACCGTACCACACTATCACAATATTATTGACTATATTCCCTATGTTGTACATTACATCCCCATGACTTATTTGTTTTATACCTATAAATTTGGATCTCTTATTCCGCTTTACCTTTTCCCCCACTTTGTATATTTTTCAATTACAGCTGACATTCAATATTGTTTTATATTAATTTCAGGTGTACAGCATAGTGGTTAGACATTCATATAATTTAAGAAGTGATTCCCCTAACTAGTCTAGTACCCATCTGTCACTATACATAGTTATTACCATATTATTGACTATATTCCTTATGCTTTACTTTGCATCCCTGTCACTATTTTGTAACTACCAATTTGTACTCTTTAATCCCTTCACCTTTTTCACCCCGCCCCCCAAGCACCCTCTTATTTATCACCCTAATAAATCTAGTACCTGTCTTACACCATACATACGAGTAGTTATTACAATATTATTCACAATATTCCTTAGGCTATACCCTCATCCCCATGACTACTTTGTAGCAAACAATTTGTACTTCTTAATACGTTTTGATTTTTCACCCATTCCCCCAAACCCCTCTCCCATCTAGGAACCATCAAAATGTTCTCTGTATCTATGAGGTTTTTCGGTTTTATTTCTTTGTTTATTTTGTTGTTTAGACTCCACATATAAGCAAAATCACATTGCATCTGTCTTTCTCTGTCTGACATACAAGGTCTGACAATTAAGTTCGCAAACTTGTTGCAATGATGTTGCTAATCATTTTAGATATCAGAGGGATTATTCATTATGAAGTTGTACCAACTGGACAAACAATTAACCAAGTTTACTATTTGGGAGTGCTGGAAAGGCTGTATGAAAAAGTTGGACGACCTGAACTTTTCGGCAGCAATTCATGACTGTTGCATCACGACAATGCACCAGCTCACACAGCACTGCCTGTGAGGGAATTTTTAGCCAGTAAACAAATAACTGTATTGGAACACCCTCCTTATTCAGCTGATCTGGCCCCCAATGACTTCTTTCTTTACCCAAAGATAAAAGAAATATTGAAAGGAAGACATTTTGATGACATTCAGGACATCAAGGGTAATACGACGACAGTTCTGATGGCCACTCCAGAAAAAGAGTTCCAAAATTGCTTTGAAGGGTGGACTAGGCATGGCATCGGTGCATAGCTTCCCAAGGGGAGTACTTCGAAGGTGACCGTAATGATATTCAGCAATGTGGTATGTAGCACTTTTTCTAGGATGAGTTCGCGAACTTAATTGTTCAACCTCATGACGAGTTACTTCTTTTTTGTTGCTTTCAAGATTCTTTGTTTTTGTCTTTTTACTCTTTCATTACAATATGTCTAGGTCTGGATCTCTCTGAATTTATCTTACTTGGAGTTTGTTGAGCTTTATGAATGTGTAGACTTATGTGTTTAAAATCAAATTTGTAAGTTTTGGATCATTATTTCTTCAAATATTCTTTGGCTCTTTTCTGTCTCTTTTTGGGACTCCTATTATGTACCTGTTGATATATTTGATGATATTTAACAGGTCTTGAAACAGTTCATTTCTCTTCATTCTTTTTTTTTTTTTTTTTTGTATTCCTCAGACTGGATAATCTCAATTGACCTATCTTCAAATTCACTTTTTTTTTCTTCTGCTAGCTCAAATTAGCTGTTAAACCACTCTAGTTAATTTTTCATTTCAGTTCTAATTTTGAACTCCAGAATTTCTGTTTTGTTCTTCTGTTGTAATTTCTGTCCCTCTTATTCATATTCTCTACATGGTGAGATATCATTCTCATATTTATTTTTGCTCTTTAGATATGGCTTCTTTCAGTTTTTAACATACTTATTTACTTATTTCTTTATTTTAAAGTTTATTGGGGTGACAATTGCTAGTAAATTACATAGATTTCAGGTGTACAATTCTCTATTACAACATCTATAAATCCATTGTGTGTTCACCATCCAGAGTCAGTTCTCCTTCCATCACCATATATTTGATCCCCCTTACCTTCATCTCCCACACCCCACCCGCCTTACCCTCTGGTAACCACTAAACTATTGTCTGTGTCTATGAGTTTCTGTTTCTCATTTGTTTGTCTTGTTCTTTTGTTGTTTTTGGTTTATATACCACATATCAGTGAAATCATATGGTTCTCTGCTTTTTCTGTTTGACTTATTTCGCTTAGCATCATACTCTCAAGATCCATCCATGCTGTCACAAATGTTCCTGTATCATCTTTTCTTACCACCGAATAGTATTCCACTGTGTATATATACCACAACTTCTTCATCCATTCATCTATCGAAGGACATTTTGGTTGTTTCCATGTCTTGGCCACCATAAACAAAGCTGCAATGCACATTGGAGCACACATGTCTTTATGTATAAATGCTTTCCGATTTTATGGGTAGATACCCAGGAGAGGGATGGCTGGGTTATATGGTAATTCCATTTGCAATTTTTTGAGGAACCTCCACACTGCCTTCCATAATGGCTGCACCAGTCTGCATTCCCACCAACAGTGTATGAGGGTTCCTTTTTCTCCACAGCTTCTCCACTTGTTACTATTTGTCTTGTTGATGAGAACCATTCTGACTGGGGTGAGGTGATATCTCATTGTGGTTTTCATTTGCATTTCTCTGATGATTAGTGATGTTGAGCATTTTTTCATATGTCTATTTGCCATTTGTATGTCCTCTTTGGAGAAATGTCTCATCAAGTCCTCTGCCCATTTTTCAATTGGGTTGTTTGGTTTTTTGTTGTTGAGTTGCATGAGTTCCTTGTATATTCTGGATATTAGCCCCTTATCGGAGGCACTGTTTGCAAAAATCTTCTCCCATTCAGTTGGTTGCCTCTTTATTTTGTCAATGGTTTTTTTTGCTGTGCAGAAGCTTTTAAGTTTCATATAGTCCCATTCGTTTATTTCAGCTTTTACTTACATTGCCTTTGAGTCAAATTCATAAAATGCTGTTTGAACCCAAGGTCCATAAGTTTAGTACCTATGATTTGTTCTATGCAGTTTATTTTGTCAGGTCTTATGCTTAAGTCTTTTATCTATTTTGAATTAACTTTGGTACATGGTGACAAATAGCACTCCAGTTTCATTCTTTTGCACGTGGCTATCCAATTCTCCCAGCACCATTTATTGAAGAGGCTGTCTTTGCTCCATTGTATGTTTTTAGCTTCTTTGTCAAAATTATCTGTCCATATTTATGTGGTTTTATTTCTGGGTTCTCAATTCTATTCCATTGGTCTATGTGTCTGTTTTTCTGCCAATACCATGCTGTTTTGATTATTGTAGCCCTGTAGTACAAGCCAAAGTCAGGAAGTGTGATACCTCCATTATAGTTCTTTTTCTTAAGATTGCTTTGGCTATTCGGGGTCTTTTGTGGTTCCAAACAAATCTGATGATTTTTGTTCTATTTCTTTAAAATATGCCATTGGGATTTTGATGGGGATTGCATTGAATCTGTATATTGCTTTGGGTAATATGGCCATTTTAACTATGTTGATTCTTCCAATCCATGAGCACGGAATGTCTTTCCATTTCTTTGTGTCTTCTTCAATTTCTTTCAAAAATGTCTTATAGTTTTCAGCATATAGGTCTTTCACATCCTTGGTTAAGTTTATTCCTAGGTATTTTATTCTTTTTGCTGCAATTGCAAAAGGAATTGTTTTTGTATTTCTTTTCTGAGATTTCATTGTTAGTATATAGGAAGGCAATGGACTTTTGTGCGTTGATTTTGTAGCCAGCAACTTTACTGTATTGGTTGATTGTTTCTAATAGCTTTTTGGTGGAGTCTTTAGGGTTTTCTATATATAGCATCATGTCATCTGCAAAGAGTGATAATTTAACTTCTTCATTCCCAATTTGGATGCCTTTTATTTCTTTCTCTTGCCTGAATGCTCTGGCAAGGACTTCCAACACTATGTTGAAAAGCAGAGATGATAGGGGAGAGCCCTGTCATGTTCCTGAACGTAGAGCAAAGGGTTTCAGTTTTTCACCATTAATTTTGAGATTAGCTGAGGATTTGAAATATATGGCCTCTATTATGTTAAGGTATTTTCCTTCTGTACCTATTTTATTAAGTGTTTTAGTTATAAATGGATGTTATATCTTGTCAAATGTTTTTCTGCATCAATTGATATAATCATATGATTTTTGTCCTTCATTTTGTTTATCTGATGTATCATATTGATGGATTTGCGTATGTTGAACCATCCTTGTGCCCCGGGGATGAACCCCACTTGGTCGTGATGAATAATCTTTTCAATGCAGTGTTGTATTCGATTTGCTAGAATTTTATTTAGGATTTTTGCATCTGTATTCATCAGAGATATTGGTCTGTAGTTTTCTTTTTTTGTGCTGTCCTTACCAGGTTTGGTATCAGGGTAATGTTGGCCTCATAAAATGAGTTAGGGAGTACTGTCTCTTCTTTAATTTTTTGGAAGAGTTTGAGCAGGATTGTCATTAGATCCTCTTTGAAGGTTTGGTAGAATTCACTAGTGAGGCCATCTGGTCCAGGAGTTTTGCTTTTGGGAAGGTTTTGGATGACTGATTCAATTTCGTTACTGGTGATCCATCTGTTTAGATTTTCCGATTTTTATCATATTTATAATAGCTGATTTAAAATCTCCATGTAGTAGGTTCAACATTTGGGCTTCCTCAATGACAGTTTCTATTGACTGCTTTTTTTCATGTGTATGAGCCATTCTTTCCTGTTTCTTTGTGTGTGTCATAATTTTTTTGTCAAAACTGAGTATTTAAAATACTACAATGTGGAAACTCTAGAAATCAGATTCTCTCATCCCCCAGTTTATTGTTGTTTTTGCTGTTTGTTTGTTTGTTTAAAGACTCTCTTGGATCAATTCTATAAAGTCTGTATTTTTTCTTGTGTACTGTGACAATGTAAAATCATTGCTCAGTTAGCTTATTAGTCAGCTAATGTTTGGACAAAGATTTGCTTAAATCTTTGAACCAGTAAGTCTTTTACCCTTTGCCAAAGTGCTCTGTGTGAGTGTTGGGGAACAATTTCTATGTTCTAGCAGTTTAAATCTCTGCCTGAGCCTTTATTTCTTGCTTTCATAGAACATCAAAGTCAGCCAGAGGTGAGAGATTGAGGCCTTCTTACCTCTTTCCTGGGCATGCATGCAGCTTCTTAGATCCCTAGAAATATGTCAGTCATTTTCAAACCCCCATGTAACATTGTATTTGCAAGATTTTTCTTTTAAGTTGTTGGTTACCCCTTTGTTTGCCCCCAATTTGTATCAGTGCCTCAGATGACTGTGCTGTTAAACAATTGCCACTGATTGTTTTTGACAAACTCTTTGAGGATAGGGCTTTCCTTATTGAATGAGCTCAGAGTCAGATTATATAAAGACAAACTCTGTGAATGGAGCTTTACCAGAGAGCTGTCAGGCAGGCCACATAATAATAATTCTCTGGGGATGGATCTTTTGGGGAAACTCCAAACCTGTTCTGCACCTTCCAGTTGCTGCTACTGGTTTCCACAGCTACTATGCTTGTAAGGCTGCTGCTTTTCAAAGACTACTGCAAATCTGGGGAGATGTGGATGGGTATAAATCAAGTTAAAATACTACGAATTTCACTGTTTTTACTTAGACTTAGCCATATTTCTGAAATCAATGGTCCTCATTTGTTGCAAGCTTTGGGTTAATTTCCAGAGTTCTAAAATAATTGATTTTGACATTTCTTTTTTGCCAATATTCTCACTGTTTTTGTGGAAGAGCATTTTTGATGGTCTTTACTCCATCATTCCAGAAGTGCTTCTTTAGGTGCAGATTTTAGTAGAAAGACAATGAGGTCAATTTTGGACTAACTGAATCAATTTTGCCTTTGAGACACCTAAGGGGAGATATCCAGTAGACAGTGAAATATATATATATATATATATATATATATATATATATATATATATATATATATAAAACTTAAGAGATGCAATTGTTAATATTTCTTTTTGGACTTCAGTTGAAGAGGGTTGAGTTATCATATTTCTCAGTCCATGGCATGTAACATCATTAGTTCATGCAAAGACCCTCTCAAGTATGTATGAGTGTGTATGCAAGTATGTATGTATGTATGTATGTATGTATGTATGTATGCTTATATATGTACCATTTATATTCATCCTCTCTTTCCATAGGAAATCATTCTGATTTGTTTAATATGCATTTTTTAGTTCATTAAGTGTTCTCCCAAAATGTGTATTATTGTTTTGTGTTCATGTTTTGTGTGCAATTAAGAAAAATTTTATCTTACACATACACACATACAAACACACACACATGCACATACACACACACGTGACAGGTTACCAGACTTGGCTGAAGATTAGCCTGTAGCTTTAATCTGATGGCCAACTTGTAGCCCATACAAAAAAAGCCTGGCTTATAGTAGGTGTATCATACAAAAAAAGAAGTCAAAATCTGTGGGGTAAGACCCAGGCATCAAAAGTTTTAAATTACTCCAGTTGATCCCAATTTACAGCCAATTTTGAGAACCAGTGATATACAAAGAGTATATATATATATATATATATATATATATATATATATTTTTTTTTTTTTTTTTTTAAGAAAGAAAAACTGTATTAAAATTGTAATATTCAATATATACCGATAACAAAAGATAAATAGAAGTCATGTTTGCCTTCTGCAATTACAAGAGATGCTCAAAGTGGTTACCATCAGTGTCCAGACACTTCTGATTACAGTGAACTACTGCTTGAGCAATGTTAACCAAATGTCTACTTGTATACTTTTTTTGGCAACCCATATATATACTTATGTTTCTTACTTTTTAAACATAGAAATATGTTTTTAAAATCTGTCCATGTCTCTATATGTGCATGTAGTCTAGAGACCAGCAAACATTTTCTTTGAATAGTCAGATATTAAATAATTTGGGCTTTGCCGGTCCTATGATCTCTGTTTAAGTCAACTCCACTATTGCAGTGTGAAAACAGCCATAGACAATACATAAACAAACGGACACGGCCATGTTCCAATAAAATTTTATTTACTGAAAAAACAGGGGGTGGGTCATATTTGGCTCATGGGACATAGTTTGCTGAATCCTCACCTAGTCATTTGCTTCCAACTACTGAGCATATCCATGGAATATATCTACCACATTTTTCTTATCCTTTCTTTTAATTAGAGGCTATTTTGCAACTAACTCTTCACTACCACAAGTAATATTGCAATGAATATGTACGTTTCTCTCCATATCCTTATTCCCTTTATTTAGGAATTTCTGGAAAATATAGCATAAGTACAATTACTTTGATCATATACTTCTAGGTCTCTCCAGAATGACTGTACCAGTCTACATTCCCACCATCAGGACATAAGGATTCCTAGATCTTCACATCCACACCAACATTTGGCATTATCTAACTGCCTAAATTTTCCCAGTTTAATAGTTTCCTTTACATTTCTGATTTTTTTAATTTTGTATTGTTATCTTGTTAATACCTGTCTCTCATACAACTCTATGCATGCTCCCTGATGGCAGGGACCTTGTCTAGTTTTGCTCACTATTCTATTTTTAGCACCTAGCACAATCCTGGCATATAGTAGGTGGTTCATATATATTCATGTAACAAATAGATAAATATATGAGCACTTCTGTATTAGCCACACAAAAATACTCAGTTTTTATTGATAGATTTAAGCTGGTGACCTGAGGTGAGTAAAACGAATGTGCTTAGTTTGAGTATCTGGATTCCTGGTCTCTAGAGGACTTATATGTATGTTCTGGGAAAGAGGGCAAAAATATTAATTCACTCCATTCATTCACAAAATATTTTGAGCACTTATCATGCTATGTGCCAGATATTATGCATAATGGTGAGTAAGATAGACACAGCCCTGCCCTCAGGAAGCCCACAGTATGATGGAGATGGCAGCAGGTTGAACAAGTAATTCTCATACAGTGAGAGGAATGTTACAGGAGAATATCAGATTCTCTGTAGGCTCTTAGTGTCTCCTAACCTAATCTATTGGGAGTAAGGGAAGATAAGTATGGTAATTATATAAGATGACTCCTTTTAAAAGCCCAGAGTTTCCCTGGCAATGGGCTGTTGAAGGAATTCAGGGATTCATAAGAGAGAACAGTAATATTCTACTAGCATTATACAAGCAAGGTTAGATATGTCTTCAAGCTGTTCTGCAAATAGTGGAGTGATTTAAAGGAATTTAAAATAATTATGCTTAAATCTCCTCTTCTCCAGTTATTCTATTTTTGACTGCTAGAGAGGAATTGCTGGACTGGTTCCCTTTTACTTTATTAGTTGTAAAATAAATAGATATCCATGTTCTCAGAAATGCAAAGGCTGTCTTACTTCTTTGGCCAATGGCTGATATGATCAGTAATGAATAAAAAAATCCTCAGTAAACTGTAATTGATCTCATGCAATTTATAAGGTTTAACTGCTTTAGGAGACATTCTGGATTCCTGGGAAAAGTAGAGTTGAAATTTAATGGCTTGAATTTACTTAACGAGCACTCCCTTCCCCTTCCCCACCACATACACATCCAGAAGAGTTTTTTACTAAGTGTTATCAGAGATTTAAAAGCTCCATAAAAAGCTCCACAGTTCCCAAAAATTACTTTAGCTATGATCTTTGTTTATTTTTCCTTCCTTTTCAATATATTTTTATCTCCCCCTCCCCATTTTCTCCTTTTTCTTCCTTTAACAATCTTAACAAGCAAGAACTGGTTGAGTTTTTTTTGTTTGTTTGTTTTTGTTTTTTTGCTTTTCTTTCCATTTGCAAGAAACCTGGGGGCATCCGGTCTATGTGCCATATTGTTAGAGACAAAACTGAGGTCCAGAAGGTTGACCAACGTGTCCATGGTCTGGGCTCATTCTCAGTTGGGGATCAGCACAAATATCAAAAAACAGTTTTAGATGAGGAAGGGTTAGGAAAACTGGCACAGAAGATTAAAAGCAACAACAAAGAGCACACAGATGCCACTATTCCATGAACTCTCTCTCTTCTCTTGCTTTTCATTGATGACTGCCTTAGGATAGGTCTTGAGCCCTATTAGACTCAGAACACTGTGGTGTGAGTGGGTAAGCACAGAAAACAGTGAAGTCTTTACTAGCGTAAGGGTTATTGTTCATTACCACCTCCACTTCCTACCCCATTCCATTCTCTACCTTTCTCTGCCCTGCTCTCTTGTCTGGGAGGAAGCTCCCCATGGACTGTATGACTAGATTTCCTTACCCCAGGATCTGGTTGGGTTTGGCCTACGGGAGGCACAGACATGAGATAGGAGGACAAAAGGAGAACATGTAGAGGTATTCCTTCTGCTCCCTCCATTCTCTAATAGTTGCTGAGATCTTCCATGATCATAGCTCCCACTGAATGGCCTTGCTCTCCTCAATATGCCAGCTCCAACAGGGTTCCATTTCTTTCCCATATTTTCCTCAGGCCTACAGATGGTAAGGGCTTCTTGCTGTGCTAATATCTGGATGTCTCAACATCCCTTATTTGTCCTCATAATCCAGTAGGTGACCCTGTTATTAGTCTCTTCATTTGAATCTTATGAGTTAGATTTTGTTTCCTACTGGGATCCTGACTGATATGATGATTCCTCTAGGTCTTACAGTGCTTTTGTGAACAGTACTAGGTGTATAACAGTACTGTGAAAATTTAGAGGAAGGAGAACAAAAATGCTGATCTTACAACCTCATTGCAGAAATGGGGAAAAAACACAAAACACACACAGGGACATTGGTCCCAAAACCTAATAAACAAGAGCAATATCAACCCCATATGTACAGAGACAGGTGCAAGACGCACATAAGTAAGGAAGTGGGGAGATAAATATGCCCCTCTGAAACCTCTGTTCTTACCACAATGTGCCTCACAAACGCTTGCCTGTGCTGTGAGCTCTCTCATCTGGCAAGATGATCATAATGCAATGTCACCCCAGAGGGACCTACATGTTAGCTTGCCAGGCCCTGGGGAAAGGTCTTGCTGCTTTGTGTGAAAGTAATGTGGTGAAAGTAATGCTTCCTTATGGGAAAATCATTCAGTTCTAAGGTATTTTATGTTTTCCTGTTTCTCTAAAGTCTGTCATTTCCTAAGCAGTGTGTATCTTTTTCCCTTTATAATAGCCCAGAGGAAATAGGAGCACATTCCATTTAGGAGACGGAAAAACATCAGTTTTAACCTTATAAGTATTTTGATGTCATTGTTGTTGTTGCTTTCTTAAGCTAATGAATCTCATGCATGATGAGCAAATGCCCCTCTCTCTGCAGCTTGCCAGGCTTGTGCCCATGAGCTGGGCGATGAGTATCTTTGTAGACTGAGACTACTCTTTCATCAAATCTTGGATGAATATCTTCAGCTACTTGAAGCCTTATACAGTTTTTGTCTTGTTTAAGCCACTGTGGTAATCTAAAGCACAAAGGGCCTTCCATAATTTCTTCCTGTTGGGTTTTTGTTGTTGTTAAAGAAAATTCTTTTCTGTGACTATAATCTAGACATGCCCAATAAAAGAAAGCTGAGAGCGTAATGGCTCTTCTAAAGGCACCTCTTTTTAATTCTCTAGGCAATATAAATGAGAAGGAAACTTTGGGAGACCTGAAAGGTAGGGCCTCTCTTGTTACTGTGTTGTAAACAAATTTAATCTAAATGTAATTCAGAATTCATTTCTTTGTTTAACAAAATATATATCAAGTCCTTATTATGTGCAAGACACTAAGCAAGATATGAGCTACATTTAAAATAAAAAGGAATGGTCTTGATTCTCAAGAAGTTTACAGCCTGGTGGTTTATCTGTTCACTACCATTTAAAGGCAACCCCAGAAGACAAATAATATTTTTAGACTTATTTCTTAAATTGTTCTGTTTGTTTTATCACAGTGCATAATAGAAGGTATTATATATTGCAATTTTATCTTCTTTGTCTTATTTAATCATTACCAGCGCTCTGTGAGGTCAATAGGTTAGTATATTAGCCCTCATTTTATAGTTGAGGAAATGAAGATACTATATGTCAAGGTTCACCCTGCAATCACTCAGCTGGGGGAAGTCAGGCCCCAGACCTCATTTGGAGAAAGGCCTTTGCTTCTTTCACATCACTACTGTCTGCACCTAGCCTCTGTTATAATTTTTTGCATGCATTAATCTTATCGATCACCCAGAAGACTTTAAGCTTCTGAAGGCTCAGTGTTATACATTTCTTTGAACTACTCCAAACATTTAACATAATGCTGAAGATATTGTTAATCCATATGGATTAAGTATATTGACTTAGTGAGATTTAAGTTAAAATTTGAAATGTGCCTGAAAGAACTCAAAAGTTAATTCATACTCACCTCTCCAAGACCTGCATATTTAAAAGGATATTGGTATGGACTTCTTCCTTTCGAAATGACATTCTTCTGGATGGGTTTAATTTACTGTGGGTTAGGATAATTAGGAAGGGATGAGACCATTACCTGAGAGATTTAATGGCTGAAGATCTTACTTTATTGGAAGTAAATGGATGAGTAATTCTTGCATGGCTTAACCAGGCCCTGGACTTCACTTGGGAGATTATGATTTTAATTTAACATATCCTGCTGTACAGTGTGTGAAATATGCAGCCAGCAGCGATTGCTGTGAGATGAAAGCCCAGTTGTGTTTATTTTAAGAGACTTGTGGTTCTTTGCCAAACCCAACATTCCTGGGCAATGAATAGCTGGGAGTGAATCATTCAAAGTAGGTAAGAGGTCAGAATCCTGAAGGAAAAAACTGAAAGCTTAAAGGTTTTCCTCAAATGGTGGCATTTGAGAACGCATTTATAAAGCAGAAGTTATTATGGAAACAGGTCTTTCTTTTCCAAGATGAATATTCTGCAGGTATATCCCAAAGACCTCTCACTTGGTTCCAGCTAATTAGTCCTGCTGTTGTTCACCTTTCCTAAAAATTATAGTAGAGAAATACTCTGGTTTCTCTCTCTCTCTTTGGCTCTGGACAATAGCCTCATTGGGGAACAAAACAGTAGCCATGTTCTTGAGGGCAAGGTAGACACATTCTCTGTTAGAAGCAGGCTGGCATGCTACTCATGTGGCATGTTTCGGGTGAGTGTCCAACAAATCTTCATAACCATCACTGGATTCCTTATGTATCAAGCATTATGGAATGTAAACAAGCATTACATTAAACATTGAGGATATGGCAATGTTTTGTTGAGCACCTACTGTGTAGCAGGTACCTACTATTTAATCCTCACTCACCCAATAATGTGGGTATTTTAAATTTCCATTTAATGGATGAGGAAACAGAAGCTTATAAAAGTGAACTCACTCAGGTAGTTAGTGTTCAAAACAAGATTCAAAGCTGAGTAGGATGGAAGGAACCACTTCTATTACCACCAGCTGTAATAGCTGTAATAAAAATAGCTGTAATAAAAAGAGTTCACTCTCTGACTACTGTGTATGAAATTCTACTTCTATCTTTCTGTGAAAGACAAACAACAAACAAACCAATTCATGCTATTCACTATAACCTAGAGTATCTGGAAAGAAACTACCCTCTGTGAGCCCAGATTTATGAGAAACTAAATGAAAACAAATCACAGAAGATACCAAAGTTGGTCCTAGTCTCTATCCTCAGGGAATAAACAGGGGATGAAATGTGAACAGGGCCTGAAACTTGGACACCAGTAACATGCCAGGGAGAGCAGCAATTCATCCTGGTTATCCCTTGAGCTGTCCCTTGAGATAAAGTGATGGCATCTCCAGAGGCCCTCATTTTTAATGCAGGGCCTCTGGAAAGGAAACTAAACAGGCCATATCAGATTTTCCTTAAATTGTTTGATTTAGCAATTGGCCATCATCCTTTGGAGCTGTAAAAGCCTGGTTGAGAGAGCATGGGACACAGACTGGGACACTTTGCTGAGGCTGGTTATGATGAATAGTTCTGGGGCAGAAACACTTCAGGCAAAGCAGTTCCAGGGAGAAAGGCAGTCCCTGGAGAGCAGCAAGGCTCCCTCTGAGTGCTGGGGTTTAAAGCTCAAGGAGCGAATCCTGGGAAAGGAGATGGACATTAAATTACGTGAGCTCATTAGATCAAAATGGCGGCATGAGGTGAGCCTCTGTAAATCTTCCCTGGAATTTACAAATTGAAAAACTATAACTCCACAAAGGACTGCACAGCACACAGGCAAGACAAAGAGTCTCACTACTGAATTCACCTAAAGGTGGGCAAATTGCACAAGCAGGGGAGGAGGGAAGGGAGAAGTACAGAGACGGAGCTGCGCGGGCACAGGAGGCAGACCTAGCTCAGTGCTCCAAGCTCGCTGCATCCCGGAACAACCACAGCTGCAGGACAGGGAAGAACTCGGACTGCTAGAGCTCCATTTATGGCACACAAGGCTGAGGGGGCAGCATATAACACGGCGGAACCCAACGCTCACGGCAGAGACCTCGGAGCAAAGACTGAGGGAAGAAGGGTGAAAACGGTAGTTTAAGCCCTCACTGCCGAGAAGAACCAAAGACTAAGGCACTGAGACTAGCCGCCCCCTCCCTACCCTCCCAGAGTTCAACCCGTTCCCACCTGCCCACTGTTAGGAGCAAAACGGTAGCAGTATCAGATCAAAAGGAAAGAATATTTGCAGTTCTGAGAACTGTGGTCCGAAGACACAGATTCCTAGACCAACTAGTTCCTGCAAAGGGGAAGGAGCTGTGGAAACAGGACCGCCTGTGGTGGTGGTCACTGCCATTGCTCTGGGCCACCTCTCACAACTCACCCCGCCCCTGGCCCCACCTATCTGGGCGGATGCCTGCAGGAGTAAACAGAACAGCTGAAATACACGGGCTCTGAATCTGGTGTAGGAAGAACTTTGGAACTTCAAAAGCTCTCCGCATCCCCACACGGATACAGTGCCCTATGACCCAGCCCAACTGTTAACAGAAGAGAAGCTCGCCTTCCAGGGAATCTCCCCATTGTGTGAGAAATGCAATACTGCAGAGAAAACATAACACTACAGTGTGAGAGAGAAAAAAAGGCTGCAGTCAGAGAGAAAATAAAACATTCTACCAACAAGTACTGGAAAACAAAAGAAAGACCTCTTCCTAACTACCTGTTGCAGTAGCCACTCCTGTAGATGTCTAGGAAGAGAAATAATAAATCATTAATTGCCATGAATAACCAAGGCAACAAGACAGCTCAGAAAGAAAGTGAAAAGTCTCCAGAAAAGGAACTTAAAGATATGGAAACATATGAGTTAAATGACAGAGAATTCAAGATTGCAGTTCTGAAAAAACTCAACGAGATGCAAGAAAACACAGAAAGGCAGTTTAATGAACTCAGAAACACAATCAAAGAACAACATGAGCATTTTACAAAGAGATTGAAATTTTAAAAAAGAACCAAATAGAATTTCTGGAAATGAAGACCTCAATAGAAGAAATTAAGAATGAAATACCCAGCTTAGGTGATAGAGTTGACCAGATGGAGGAAAGAATCAGTGACATCGAAGATAGAAACCTGGAAATGACAGATGGAAGAAGAAAGACTTGAGACTTAAAAGAAATGAAAGAACTCTACAAGAACTTTCTGACTCCATCAGAAGAGGTGAGAATGCAATAATGGGCATACCAGAAGGAGAAGAGAGAAGGGAACAGAGAATATATTCAAACAAATTGTCGATGAGAACTTCCCAAACTTGTGGACAGAACTGGATCCTCGAATCCAAGAAGCAAATAGAACACCTAATTACCTCAATCCCAACAGGCCTTCTCCAAGGCACATTGTATTGAAGCTGTCTAAAATCAATGACAAAGAAAGAATCCTCAAGGCAGCCAGGGAAAGAAGACGGTAACCTACAAAGGAAAGCCCATTAGATTATCATCAGATTTTTCAGCAGAAACTCTACAAGCCAGGAGGAGTGGAACCAAATATTCAAACTATTGAAAGAGAGAAATTATGAGCCAAGAATAATATATCCAGCAAAGATATCCTTTAGATATGAAGGAGGAATAAAGACCTTTCAGACATACAGAAGCTGAGGAATTTTCTAATACACGACCTGCACTACAAGAAATACTAAAGGAGGCTATTCGACCACCATCAACAGGGACAATTTGTGGCAACCAAAACATAAAAGGGGAGAGTAAAGGCCTGAACGGAATATGGGAATGGAGAAAGTAGGCATGCTGAAGAAAATGGAATACTCTAAATATCAAACTTTCTTTTACATAAACTTAAGGGTAACCACTCAAAAAAATCCAGAACTGAAATATATACTGTAATAAAAAGAAACAGAGGACAACATCATAGAATACCACCACACAGAAATAATAGACAACAACAAAAGAGCAAAGAAACAATGGAGACACAGCCTTACCAGAAAACTAAAGATAGAATGACAGGAAATCCTCACATCAATAATCACCCTAAATGTAAATGGACTGAACTCACCAATAAAAAGAAACAGAGTAGAACATTGGATCAAAAACTAAACCCAACCATATGCTACCTCCAAGAGACACATCTCACCTACAAGGACAAACATAGACTCAAAGTAAAAGGGTGGAAATTGACACTCCAAGCAAATGGTACCCAGAGAAAATCAGGTGTAGCCATAATGATATCAGATGAAACAGACTTCAGGTAAAAAAAGGTAACACAAGACAAAGACGCACATTTCATAATGATAAAGGGGATTACACAACAACAAGACGTCACAGTCATCAATATGTATGCCCTCAATCAGGGAGCACCGAAATATACCAAGCAACTACTAACAGAACTAAAGGGAGAAATTGACCAAAACACAATTATACTAGGGGACTTAAATACATCATTGACAGCTATGGATAGATCATCCAAACAGAAAATAAATAATGAAATAGCAGCCCTAAATGACACATTAGATGAAATGGACATAATTGACATTTATAGAGCACTTCATCCTAAAACATCAGACTATACATTCTTTTCTAGTGTACATGGAACATTCTCAAGGATAGACCATATATTGGGACATAAAATCAGCCTCAGCTAATTTAAGAAGGTTGAAATCATACCAAGCATATTCTCTGATCACAAGGCTTTGAAATTGGATATCAATTGCAAAAAGAAAACGGGAAAACACAAATATATGGATATTAAACAACATACTTTTAAAGAATGACTGGGTCAAAGAAGAAATTAGAGGAGAGATCAAAAGGTACATAGAAACAAATGAGAATGAAAATACATCTTACCAAAATGTTTGGGATGCAGTGAAAGCCGTGTTAAGAGGGAACTTTATATCATTACAGGCCTATCTTAAGAAACAAGAAAAATCCCAAATAAATAACCTCGTGTTACACCTTAAAGAACTAGAAAAAGAAGAACAAATGAAACCCAAGGTCAGCAGAAGAGAGGAAATAACAAAAGTCAGAGCAGAACTAAATGAAATACAGAACAAAAATACATTAGAAAAAATTAACGTGACAAGGTCCAAAGAGCTGGATCTTTGAAAAGATTAACAAAATTGACAAGCCCTTGGCTAGGCTCACTAAGATAAAAAGAGAGAAGACACTAATTAACAAAATCAGAAATGAAAAAGGGGAAGTTATCACGGATACCACAGAAATACAAAGGATCATCCAAGAATACTATGAAAGACTATATGCCACCAAATTCAATAACCTAGAAGAAATGGACAAGTTCTTAGAAACATATAGCCTTCCTAGGCTGAACCATGAAGAACTGGAAAATCTAAACAGACCGATCACCAGTAACGAAATTGAATCAGTCATCCAAAACCTTCCCAAAAGCAAAAGTCCGGGACCAGATGGCTTCACTAGTGAATTCTACCAAACCTTCAAAGAGGATCTAATACCAATCCTGCTCAAACTCTTCCAAAAATTGAAGAAGAGACAGTACTCCCTAACTCATTTTATGAGGCCAACATTACCCTGATACCAAAACCTGGTAAGGACAACACAAAAAAAAACTACAGACCAATATCTCTGATGAATACAGATGCAAAAATCCTAAACAAAATTCTAGCAAATCGAATACAACAATGCATTAAAAGATTATTCATCACGACCAAGTGGGGTTCATCCCGGGGCACAAGGATGGTTCAACATCCAAATCCATCAATGTGATACATCACATAAACAAAATAAAGGACAAAAATCATATGATTATATCAATTGATGCAGAAAAAGCATTTGACAAGATACAACATCCATTTATGATTAAAACACTTAATAAAATAGGTATAGAAGGAAAATACCTTAACATAATAAAGGCCATATATGACGAACCCTCAGCTAATCTCATAATTAATGGTGAAAAACTGAAGCCCTTTGCTCTACGTTCAGGAACACGACAGGGCTGTCTCCTGTCACCTCTGCTTTTCAACATAGTGTTGGAAGTCCTTGCCAGAGCAATTAGGCAAGAGAAAGAAAAAAAAGGCATCCAAATTGGGAATGAAGAAATTAAATTGTCACTCTTTGCAGATGACATGATGCAATATATAGAAAATCCTAAAGACTCTACCAAAAAGCTATTAGAAACAATCAACGAATACAGTAAAGTTGCTGGCTACAAAATCAACGTACAAAAAGTCCATTGCATTCCTATATACTAACAATGAAATCCCAGAAAAAGAAATACAAAAAACAATTCCTTTTGCAATTGCAGCAAAAGAATAAAAGACCTAGGAATAAACTTAACCAAGGATGTGAAGGACCTATATGCTGAAAACTATAAGACATTTTTGAAAGAAATTGAAGAAGACACAAAGAAATGGAAAGACATTCCGTGCTCATGGATCGGAAGAATCAACATAGTTAAAATGGCCATATTACCCAAAGCAATATACAGATTTAATGCAATCCCCATCAAAATCCCAATGGCATATTTTAAAGAAATAGAACAAAAAATCATCAGATTTGTTTGGAACCACAAAAGACCCCGAATAGCCAAAGCACTCTTAAGAAAAAAGAACAATAATGGAGGTATCACACTTCCTGATTTTGGCTTGCACTACAGGGCTACAATAATCAAAACAGCATGGTATTGGCAGACAAACAGACACGTAGACCAATGGAATAGAATTGAGAACCCAGAAATAAAACCATATAAATATGGACAGATCATTTTTGACAAAGAAGCTAAAAACTTACAATGGAGCAAAGACAGCCTCTTCAATAAATGGTGCTGGGAGAATTGGATAGCCACGTGCAAAAGAATGAAACTGGACTGCTACTTGTCACCATGTACCAAAGTTAATTCAAAATGGATCAAAGACTTAAGCATAAGACCTGACACAATAAACTGCATAGAAGAAAACATAGGTACTAAACTTATGAACCTTGGGTTCAAAGAGCATTTTATGAATTTGAGTCCAAAGGCAATGGAAGTAAAAGCTAAAATAAACGAATGGGACTACATTGCAACCATTTTTAATTGTATAGTTCAATGGTATTAAATAATTTCATAATGTTGTGCTACCATCACCACCATCCATCTCCAGAATTTTTTCATCTTGTAAAATGCAAACTCTATACCCATTAAACAATAACTCCCCATTTCTCACTCCACACCCCCAGTTCCTGGCACCCACCATTTTACTGTCTGTCTCTGAATTTGTCTACTCTACTTTATGTCAGTGGGATCATACAGTATTTGTCTTTTTGTGACTTGCTTATTTCACTTAGCATAAATTCTTGACAATTCAGCCACATTGTACCACATATCAAAATTTACTTCCTTTAATATTTATTTTTGTATTATATATTTATTTAGGTTTATAAATTTTTATTTTTCAATTATAGTTGAGATTCAACATTATATTAGTTTCAGGTATACAGCATAGTGGTTAGACATTTACAGAATTTACAAAGTGATCCCCCCTGACTAGTCTAATACCCCCCTGGCACCATACATAGTCAATACCACATTATTGGCTATATTTTCTATGCTTTACTTTAAATCCCCAGGGCTATTTCATAACTACCTGTTTGTACTTCTTAATCCCTTCACCTTTTCCACCCAGCCCACAATTCCCCTCCCATCTAGCAATGATCAGCATGTTCTCTGAATCTATGAGTCTGTTTAAGATTTGTTTGTTCATTTATTTTATTCTTTAGAATAAAGAATATAAGTGAGATCTCTACATATAAGTGAGATCATATGGCATTTGTCTTTCTCTGTCTGACTTAATTCACTTAGAATAATACCTTCAAGGTCAATCCGTCTTATTGCAAATTGTAAGATTTCACTCTTTTCTATGGCTGAGTAATAGTCCATTATATATATGTACCACCTCATTTTTATCCAATCGTCAATTGATGGACACTTAGTTTGCTTCCATATCTTGGCTATTACAAATAACACTGCAATGAAATAGGCGTGCATATATCATTTTGAATTAGTGTTTTGGATTTCTTCGGATAAATACCTAGAAGTGGAATTGCTGGGTTATGAGGTAGTTCCATTTTTAATTTTTTGAGGCACCTCCATACTGTATTCCTTAGTAGTTGCACCAATTTGCAATTCCACCAACAATGCACTAGGGTTCCCTTTTCTTTGCATCCTCTCCAACACTTGTTTGTTGATTTATCGATGACAGCCATTCTGACAAGTGTGAGGTGATATCCCATTATAGTTTAATTTGCATTTCTCTGAGGATTAATGATGTGGAGCATCTTTTCGTATAACTATTGGTCATCTATATGTCCTCTTTGGAGAAATGTCTATTCAGGTCTTCTGCTTATTTGTTAATTGGATTGTTTGTTCTTTTGGTGTTGAGCTGTATGAGTTCTTTATACATTTGGATATCAACCGTTTATTGGATGTATCATTGGCAAATATCTTCTCCCATTCAGTCAATTGTGTTTTCATTTCGTTGATTGTTTCCTTTGCTGTGCAAAAACTTTTTAGTTTGATGTGGTCCCATTTGTTTTTCTTTTGTTTCCCTTGCCCGAGCAGATATATCAGAAAAAAATTATTACTAAGAGCAATGTCAGAGAGTTTACTGCCTATGTTTTCTTCTAGGAGTTTTGTGGTTTCGGGTCTTACATTTAAGTCTTTAATCTATTTTGAATTTATTTTTGTGTATGGTATAAGCAAGTGGTCCAGTTTCATTTTTTGCATGTATCTGTCCAGTTTTCCCAACACCGTTTATTGAATAGACTGTCATTACTCCAGTGTATATTCTTGCCTCCTTTCTCATAGATTAATTGACCATATAGGCATGAGTCTTTTTCTGGACTTTCCATTCTGTTCCATTGATCTATGTTGTAATGACAAGCAGGGGGAAAGAAGGTGAAGAACACGCTAGAGAGGGGCTAATTGATTTATTTAGCAATAGCTAATCAACTTAGTTAGCAATATCCAATAACAAAAGACAAAGGCAATTAATAGAATGTGCTAATGACAGAAAGTAAAGGTGGTTAAGACTAAACTATATACATTGATAACAATGTCATGTCAAAGGAGTATACATATATATAAGTTTAAGAGATCTCAACATATGTTTATTATTGATCAAAAATCACTTGGCTAAATACACAAATATATCAATAAGGAGTATCCAAAAGCAGTAATAAGCTCTATAGGATAGTAACTATTACAGTAGATGACAAAAGCTCACCAAACCGGGGGAGAACAGCCCTGGAAAAGTCATAAATCAAAACCTTGCCAAGTCTGTAGCTGAGAGAAACTCAGTCATCTCCCACACCGCAGCTTGCTAGTTCCCAATAATTAAGAATGCTGAATTAAAAACATTGTTGTTGTTGTTGGAAGTTAGGAAGTCTTCTGATACTGTAAGCTGCAAGCTGCATACAAGTTCCCAAAGATGCTAGAATGATGACAATTCACCAACAAAAGAAGTTTTAACTGTCCACAGAGGCAAGTTTCGATCTCTTACTCTGTCTGAAACAATCCAATCCTGCAAAGCAGTCCTGAAACAGCAAATCTTCTGAATAGCAATCTCTTGAAACAGCAATCAATCAATATCAATATCTATATGTCACCTGAGGTCTGTCTTATATATCTTTTTAGATGTACCCCAGAGCCAAGTTTTTGTTCCTGTCTCCCCTCTCAAGGAATAGCCAGTTCTGGGAGGGTTCGGCAGTTAAGAATGTTGTACATCCGGCTGATGAAAATATACCTACTGTTTTTGCCTGGGACCATTGGCCCAAGGCCTTCCAAAGTGTGGCAACGTGCCTGTCACATCATCCTGATATAACTTAGCTACTTCTTTATTTCATCTGTTGATGTAGGCGAAACAGACAGAAAGCAACATCATCTCATATCTCCCCTACTCAGGAGGATGAAACCAGAGGGAATTCTCTCAACCCCTGATTACAGAATAGTTTTAACCCTAAGCTAACTATCACCTCACATGTAGTAAAAAGCCTCACAGCACAGACAGAAAAGCAACCTCTTCTCATACAGAAAGCAACATTATCTCGTATCTCCCCTGCTCAGTAGAATGAGACCAAAAGGGGAAATTTACTCAACCCCTGATCACAGGACAGAAATCACCTCATATGCAGGAACAGACAAAAAAGCTAATAGAAGTTAACACCAGCCAATGCAGCCAAATTTTCCTCAACAACTTCCCTACAAATGTGTCTGTTTTTTAAAACCTTTTATTGAAAATTAATAGTTGATACCTAAAGATGAGCTCTGAGATAAAAAAGAAATCAATACAGTCTAAACAAATTATGATTCAACATACTTTTTTGGTGGAAACCAGAAACAGCCAATGTGATACCAATGTCTGTATCTTTTTTTCCTTTGACTTTTCTGAGGATATTTTCCATGACTTTTCTTTTTGAAGATTTGTATTAAAATATAGCTAATAGACAATATCATATTAGTTTGAGGTGTACATCATAGTTATTCAACAGTAGCCATGTGGCACTATACATAGTTAATTGATTATATTATTGATTTATATTCTCTATGCTAAAGAAGTGACCACCATCATAAAGTCCAGCAACCATCTGACACCGTACCACGCTTTCACAATATTATTGACTATATTTACTATGCTGTATATTACATCCCCAAGAATTATTTGTTTCATACCTAGAACTTTGAATTTCTTACTACCATTTATCTTTTCCTCCTTATTTAATTTTTCGGTCATAGTTGACATTCAATATTATTTTATATTAGTTTCAGGTGTACAGCATTGTTGTTAGACATTTGTATAATTTGTGAAGTGATCCCCCTGAAGTACCCACCTGGCACTATATATATTATTACTATATTATTGATTATATACCCTATGCTTTATATTACATCCCCATGACTATTTTATAATTACCAATTTGTATGTCTTAATCTCTTCATATTTTTCACCCTGTCCCAACACCTCCCATCTATCACCCCAATAGATCTAGTATCCATCTGACACCATATGTAGTTATTACAATACCATTGGCTATATTCCTTATGCTATCGTCTACAATCTCATGACTACTGTGTAACAACAAATTTGTATTTCTTAATCCCTTCCCCTTTTTCACCCACCCCCAAACCTTTCCCATGTGGCAACCATCAAATGTTCTCTCTATTTATGAGTTTGTTTCTGTTTCATTTGTTTGTTTATTTTGTTTTTTAGATTCCACTTATAAATGAAATCATATGACATTTGTCTTTTTCTGTCTGACTTACTACACTCACCACAATACCCTCTAGGTCCATCCATGTTGTCACAGATGGCAAGATTTCATTCTTTTTTACAGCTGAGTAATATTTCATTGTGTATATATACCACCTCCTCTTTATCCATTTATCCATTCAGGGATACCCAATTTGCCTTCATATTTCTGGCTATAGTAAATAATATTGCAATGAACGTATAAAAGAGCACATCCCCTCAAGTACCATTTTGGGTTTGTTTAGATAAATACCAGCAGTGGGATTACTAGATCCTTCTTTGTCTCTTGTTATAGTCTTTGTATTAAAGTCTATTTTGTTTGGTATAAGTATTGCTACCCCAACTTTTATGTTTGTTTCCATTTTCATGAAATATCTTCTTCCCTTTACTTTCAATCTGTGTGTGTCTTTCAATCTGAACTGAGTTTCTTGTAGGCAGCATATGTAAGGGTCTTGCTTTCTTATCCATTCAGCCCCCCTATCTTTTGATTGGAATGTTTAATCCATTTGCATTTAAAGTAAATGTTAGTAGGTATATCATTATTGCCATTTTATTATACATATTTTTTATTTTTCTTATGTCTCAAAGAAGTCCCTCTAATGTTCCTTGTAATGGTTTGGTGGTGATGAATTCCTTTATCTTTTTCTTGTCTGGGAAGCTCCTTATCTGTCCTTTGAATCTAAATGATAGCTTTCTGGGTAGAGTAATCTTGAGTTCCTTACTTTTCATCACTTTGAATATTTCCTGTCAATCCGTTCTGGCCTGCAAAGTTTCTGTTGAGAAGTTAGCTGACAGACTTATGGGAGCTCCCCTTTAGGTAATTAACTGCTTTTCCCTTGCTGCTTTTAAGATTCTGTCTTTGTCTTTAACTTTTGGCATTTTAATTATGATGAGTCTTGTTGTGGGCCTGTTTGGGTTTATTTTGTTTGGGACTCTCTGTGCTTTCTGGACTTGTGTGTCTATTTCCTTCACACCAGTTTAGGGAATTTTTTCATCAGTATTTCTTCAAGTAAGTTTTCAATTCCTTATTGTCTCTCTTCTCCTTCTGGTACCCTTGTATTGCAAACATTGTTACACTTTCTGTTGTCCCAGTGGTCCTTTAAACTATCCTCATTTTTTGAAATTATTTTTTCTCTTAGCTTAACCAATTGTTTATTTTTTTAAATTGTTTTTTTTAATTTATTGGGGTGACAATTGTTAGTAAAATTACATAGATTTTAGGTGTACAATTCTGTATTACATCATCTATAAATCCCATTGTGTGTTTACCACCCAGAGTCAGTTCTCCTTCCATCACCATATATTTGATCCCCCTTACCCTCATCTCCCACCCCCCAACCCCCTTACCCTCTGGTAACCACTAAACTATTGTCTGTGTCTATGAGTTTCTGTTTCTCATTTGTTTGTCTTGTTCTTTTGTTGTTTTTGGTTTATATACCACATATCAGTGAAATCACATGGTTCTCTGCTTTTTCTGTCTGACTTATGTCGCTCAGCATTACACTTTCAAGATCCATCCATGTTGTCACAAATGTTCCTATATCATCTTTTCTTACCGCCGAATAGTATTCCATTGTGTATATATACCATAACTTCTTTATCCATTCATCTACCGAAGGACAATTTGGCTGTTTCCATGTCTTGGCCACCGTAAACAAAGCTGCAATGAAATTGGAGCACACGTGTCTTTATGTATAAATATTTTCAGACTTTTTGGGTAGATACTCAGGAGAGGGATTGCTGGGTCATATGGCAATTCTATTTGTAATTTTTTGAGGCACCTCCACACTGACTTCCATAATGGCTGCACCAGTCTGCATTCCCACCAACAGTGTATGAGGGTTCCTTTTTCTCCACAGCCTCTCCAACACTTGTTACTATTTGTCTTGTTGATGATAGCCATTCTGACTGGGGTGAGGTGGTATCTCATTGTGGTTTTTATTTGCATTTGTCTGATGATTAGTGATGTTGAGCATTCTTTCATATGTCTATTTGCCATTTGTGTGTCCTCTTTGGAGAAATGTCTCTTCAGGTCCTATGCCCATTTTTCAATTGGGTTGTTGGTTTTTTTGTTGTTAAGTTGCATGAGTTCCTTGTATATTCTGGATATTAGCCCCTTATTGGAGGCACTGTTTGCAAAAATCTTCTCCCATTCCGTTGGTGGCCTCTTTCCAATTGGGTATTTTATACTACCTTGTTTTACAAATCTCTGATTTAATCATTTGCTTCATCTGTTCTGCAGTTGATTTCTGCTAGTATATTCTTCATTTCGGTTATTGTATTCTTTATTTCTGACTGGTTCTTTTTTGTGGTTTCTATGTCCTCCTTTATGCTTACTGTCTCTTTCTTGAAGTTCTCACTAAGTTATTTAAGTATTCTTATAACTAGTGCTTTGAACTCTGTGTCTGGTAAATTGCTTGCCTCCATTTTGTTTAATTATTTTTCTGGAGTTTTCTCCTTTTCTTTTATGTGGGATTTATTTCTTTGTTTCTCTATTTTTGCTATTTCTCTGTACTTTTGTGTTTTTTTTAACTATTGTTTTTTTTTTTAAGTGTGTTTTTCAAGGACCCATCAGCTCCAAGTCAAGTAGTTGTTTCAATCTAGTTGTGGAGGGCACAGCTCACAGTGGCCCATGTGGGGATTGAACCAGCAATCTTGCTGTTAAGAGCACCATGCTCTAACCAACTGAGTTAACTGGCCACCCCCTTTTTTTGTTTTTATATATTAGGCAGATCTGCTATATCTCCTAGTCTTCGCAGTGTGGTCTTATATAGTAGGTGTCTTGTGGGGCCCAAGGGTGCAGTCTTCTTAATCACCTGTGTCAGGTGCTCCAGGAGTATCCTTTTTGTGGGTTGTGTGTCCCCTTTATTGTAGCCGAGCCTTAATTTTTGTTGCCACATCAGTGTGTGAGAGTGACCTTAAGGCTGACTGGCAGTGAGGATAAGCCTTGACCATAGCCTGTGAGCTGCTGTGTGGGTGATGACCCCAGAAAGCAGGATTTGCCCCAGCAGACTCTTGTGCCTTCTATAACCACCCTTTGTGTGTGCCACTCTTGGGGCTAAACATGTGGTGCTTTGTTGTGGTCTGAAGTCAGCCACCAGTTGTGTTGTTTCTGGGACCTCTTGGGAGTGGTTCCCATGCAGGCCAAGTTTAGCCACTGCCTATGACTGGCCTATGGCTACCTGATAGGAGCTACAAAGCAATCTGTGGTTGGTTGCTGCCTCTGCTGGACTTGGAGGTCCATAGGAGAGGTCACACTGCAACCCAAGGCTGGCTGCCAGCTTTTCCAGGCCTGGGGCAGCTCAGCTAAAGGTCCAGGGCACCCCAAAGACTGCTGCCACTTGCCAGCTGCCTGCAAGGCTCAGCCACTGACAGAACTTCATATGGTATGCAAGTTGGGTGAGCTGGGGTCTCAGGGAGTCACCAAAGTGGTGTAAGTGGTGGTCACCAGGTTAATGCAGATTCAGATTTAGCCATGTGCAGGGAGGCCTCAAGACAGCAATTATGGTGCCCATCTACTGGTTGTGTGGGAGGAGGGCCCAGCACAGGAACAATGGCGGATGTCCCTCCAGCCTTTTACCTGAAACCACACACCTTAGTCTCTCTCTTTATGTCTTTGGTGCCTCCAGAACCACCAACCCTCTGCAAGAGAGTCTGTGTGCAGGCCCTTTAAGAGGACACCTGAGTTTCCAGCAGCCTTTTCTCTCACCCGGATGGTCAGAATCCCCACAGATTTTCACAGCCAGATGTTGTGGGGGCTCCTCTTCCTGGCGGTAGTGCTTTGGGCTGTGCATCCAAGTGTGGGGCTAGGACCCCTCGTTCCTTCAGGGGAGACCTCTGCAACTGAGATATCCCTCCCAATTCTCAACCTCCACATGTGGGTGTGGGGGAAGCTGGTTTTGTGTCTTTGCCCCTCCTACCAGTCTCGACATAGCTTCTTAATATGATTAACTATAGGACTTTTGTTCATGTAGTCTTCAGGTGGTTCTCCAGGTTGATTGTTCTATAATTTAGTTGTAATTTTAATATGGTCATGGGAGGTACAAGTACAGCATTTACCTACTCCACCATCTTCACTGGAACCAGAAGTTGGCACTTCTTAATCCCCTTCCTGTTTTCCACCCAGCCCCCACCCCCTCTGCTCTGGACACTTTCTTAAACTTTTCACATCTCTACAGTTGCTGCATGGAGGGGAGGTTTTGTAAGGGTCTCATCATGTAACAAGTCTGAAGGTGTTACCCTCTGCCCTCTATCTAGCCTTTGACCTCTCATGCTGTCATCCTGAACTTTCTAACCAGAGTCCTCCCCAAAATACAAACCTCATTCTACCCCCAGACTTGAATAACTATTGTTTCTGTGGATCTGGCTTTGTGTTTGCTAACCTGGTAAATGAATTCTCATACAACTCTGAGCTGTCAATGATTGTGGGTTTGTATGTCGACCTCCTCCTGTTAATCAGAGCTTTCTGGAAGCAAAATCTTAACCTGAAAAATTGAAGCTAATGACAGAATTTCAAGCACTGGTGCAGACCATGATGTCTCTCAAATCACACTACCCAAAATGCTTACTCTTCTGCCCCTCAATAAGACCAACCCTGAATCCCTAATGAAAATCCTAGAGAAGTAGTGAAATATGGTGCTTAAGATTAAGGTTCAGGAAAGTGGAAATGCATCAAGCTCTCATTTATGTTTTCCAACCAATCCTGTCCTAGTGTGTATGAGCATGTACACACACACACACACACACACACACACACACACACACACACACACTGTTCTGTTACCTTCCTGATTCTGCAAACTTGACCCAGTGGACAATGAGGGTGACTTCTTGGCACAGGAGAACATAATATCCTGTGAAGCTCACTGGTAATCTTTATTTCCAATAAAGGTGTTTGGTCATAGCCACACAGACCAATGGCTGGTCTGCTGCTGAGGGGACATCTGCTCATGCATCAGAATACGACTTAGTTGTGGTTAAATTTCCCTCTAGCTCTGAGAGTTTGTGAACTTTTGTGCCTTCCACCTTCCACCAAAAAACTGGCCCTCTTGGGTGATGCTGGAAATGGAATCTAGGAGGCAGATGTTGCCACACCTCATCCCTTCCTTTCAGTACTGTCTATGATAGATAAGAGGAAGTCCAAGACTAAGAGTGACCTTGGCAGTGAGTCATTTTGGAGTATTAAGTAGTATTCCTTCCACATGTAAGCCCTGATTTGAAAAGTGGTTTCACAATGAAAGTCATTATGCATGGGGTTGTTCTCGAGGATGACTCCCATTTTTCTGGGATGACAGGTGGAAAGGCCACCCCGGACTCAGTGTGATGGAGTAGACAGATGTCATATATTCTCCTGGAGCTGTGACTTTGATGACTGTCTCATAAAGGCTGGGGAGGTGGTAGGTTGTTGGGGAGGGAGGAACAAACAGCAAGGGATGATCTTTCCAGAAATCAGGGAGAAGGAATATCTGAATACGGCAGACAGGAAAATCGTGCCCCAGATGGCAGCATAAACATTCAGTTATACATCAGATACTTTGCAGAAGATATTTGAGTCTTTGCTTCCTGCCACATGCATCAGAACCTTCTTTCTCTGTGTCCATAGGCAGGAAATAAGGCCAAATACTAGGGCCCAAAGGAGAAGCGGTGAGGCATAATAAAAAAGGGACACCCTGATCTTGTAGGTCATGAACATGAGGATTTTAGGTCTAGGCCACTTTTAACCAGCTGTGTAAACTTGGGCTGGTCTCTTAACTTTTCTGAGCCTTTCCTTCTTCATCTGAAAAATTGTGATATAATTTGTACTTTGTAGGAAGGTGGTGAGGATTAGATAAGTGTCATAGGTTGAGTTCTTCAGAAGCACAGCCTGAGATGAGGATTCGGTGCAAGTGGTTTAGTAAGGAAGTGCCCCCAGTGTAGACCAGTAAGGCGGTGGGAAAATAAGTCAAGGATGGAAAGAAGGTAAACAAGGCAAAGTCCCAGCCTCAGCCTGATCCTGCAGGGAGTTCTGGAGAGTAAATTATACCTGAGAGTTAATGCAACTTGAAGGGAGTTGGGCTTTCCCATTTCAGCCAGTTATTGTCCAAGAGCCTTGGGGTAGAGAGTGGCAGTGAATTTAAACTCTCAGGCATTTCCAGCTCTCTGTGTCTGAGGCATGACTTCAGACTTGGTATAGGCTGTTAAAATCCAAAGGACACTAAAGCTGTGAGAGGAATTCATAGAAAAAGTAAAAGGAATAAAAGGGCTCTGGCCAGAAAAATGACAGTATCTGCTACAATGAAAAAATATTATTATTGGTCAGGTTTTGTCAGGGAATATGCAAAGCACATTGATCTGCTCTCAACCAGGAACAAAATACCAGCTTATTCTCCCAGACCTCCAGAGAGTGTATGATCTTCAACTATCTGCAAGTGATCTCATATTGAAAACCTGGACAAGCAAAGGAACATTTAAAGGAGGTTGTCTAAGGGAAAAGCCATTCCTCTCCTCCAATAGGTACCCTATACTCTGTCCTTGCATAGGACAGAGAACAGAAAAACTGACTTGTTTACATTAGTTTAGGCCCTCCTAGAATCACCTAAAAAAAAAAAGAGTCACCTTAACTGTACAGTTGTTCAATGCTATTAAAGCTGACCCACCTAAGACTTCCAGGAACACACTAGGCATTGTTGAGCTAGTTGTAGCAAAAGAGAATGTGTACCAGAGGAATTCCGGAGAGTCTTGGAAAGGGGGATTAGGCAGGGACCTCTCTTTGGGATTAGGTTTACTCTGAATGATTCTCAGGAGGGATTAGGGAAGCAGGGGCCATTCTGGATTGGACACTTTCAAGAAGCATAGGTGATTCAATGTTTTGGCATGTCAGTGGTTTTTTTCTTTTCTTTTCTTTTCTTTTCTTTTCTTTTCTTCTCTTCTCTTCTCTTCTCTACTCTTCTCTTCTCTTCTCTTCTCTTCTCTTTTCTTTTCTTTTCTTTTCTTCTCTTCTCTTCTCTTCTCTACTCTTCTCTTCTCTTCTCTTCTCTTCTCTTTTCTTTTCTTTTCTTTTCTTTCTTTCTTTTTTTCTTGCTTGCTTGCTTGCCTGCCTTCCTTCCTTCCTTCCTTCCTTTCTTATTAATTAAAGTTTGTTGGAGTGACAATTGTTAGTAAGGATACATAGGTTTCAGGTAATTTTCGTATAGGACAAACAAGGCTGGAGTTTTCATTGGTAAAGAAACAGCAGTCATTCTGTTAGTCAGAGCAAGAGGATATTTAGTCATTTTTGTAACTGCCGATGGCTTTATCTTTATCTTGTTCCAAATATGATCACAAAGTGGCCTTGTCCCAGCATTGTTTATGTTACTTGAGAACATTATGGTCTGGCTGCCAGCAGTTTTGTTTCTCACTTTCTCTGCTTGTCAGCAGGATGTATTTCATTTTCTCAATGACATACCATTTTTCTCATAAAAGTTAAAAGAATCAGCCCTACTAAGTCTGCTTCTGCAACAGTAGTACAAATTCGAAGGAGTATGCCAGCCCTTATACCACCTGGGATATGCCACAAAACTTCCACGGGAGTTTCATTTAGAATTTAACACCAGGAAAAATGATTCCATGTGAGGAATGATAGTCTTTCTTTTTCATGATAGCAAGGTCGAGGCAATCCATCCTACTTCCTTGTTTGCCTTTTAAGATGCCCAGAGCCACATTTGAAACTTCTTCAGTCATTGGCCTTTATGTTTAGCACATTTGCAATCACTTTTCTCTCTAATCTTAGTTTTCTATTTCTATTTTAATATTTTTTGGTCGTTATTGCTAGCTTTTTCAGATAAAGGTGGGCAAGAAATAAATAAAGTTCCACTTTGAGCCATGTTACACAGCTTGAAGCAAACACAAAATTAGATCTTGCATTAGTTCCCAGTTATTTTATGGATGTAATCTGTCTCTCACAATTTAAGGGTAGCACATCTATCTTTTTCTTCCCCCCATAACATAGCACACAGAAATGTTGAATAGATGCTATTTGGAAACTTTGTTTTTGATTGGAGATATTTGGGGGATTATCGCAGGCAGACAGTAGAGGTCACCATGGAGCTGTGAATAATGGAGCTCACAGACCTGGAAACAGCCCAATGGCTCTGAAATGATGTGGGGCTTAACCATTCACTTCAGATGTATATGCTTTTTGCTCTGGTCATACAACAGACGGTACTTTGTGATGGTTGCCTTCAGTGTCATTTTGATAATATAATAGTTTAGAGGAAAAAAGGTGGCTTTTATATACTGTTTACCTTTTAAAAAATCCATTTTAAGCACTAAGGAGCTCTAAAAACATAGTTACAAAATGTGTTTACTTAAATATTGTGAAATGAGGATGGAAATTCGAAGTGCAGGGTATTTGTCATCTGTTCATGACTAGCAGATGGCTGCCTCCTCCTCCTCCTTCTCCTCCTCCTCCTCCTACTTTGCAAGCTGAGTGACTCACATCTTACAGGGTGTGCAAATTGAAATTTCGAAATTCTAGAGTAGAGGTGGCAGTGCCATAACTTGATGGAGGAGGAGTGTGCCAGCCAGATGACTTTGCCAGCCAGCATCCTGCCAAAAACTTCACAAAATGTCTGTCTCATTGGAAAGAACATATTTGGATGTCTCTCTGCACGTGTTCAATACACCATTTCTGAAAGAATACAGGATATGCTTCAGGCTGTAGGTGAGTCTGCGTGTGTGAAATAGAGTAGGTAGTCTATCAGCCCAGAGCTGGGTAGTAAGCACTCCTACTAAGGTGAATCAAGCAAGATGGGCTCACCTCTTTTGGCTTGTCAGCTACAGAATGGTGGCAAGTCTGCCTCCAGCTAATAACAGAACAAAGTCTGAGCTATTTTCACATGCTCCAATAAATGAGAGATTAAATACAGTTTAAAGAGATACAAGTCATCTGAGGTCGAAGTTTTTCTTCTTCTCTTTTAATTAAAAGCAACTCTAGGTCTACTATGCTTAACCAAAAAATGAGGGCTTTATTTTAGGCAATTATATTTACTTAAAAAGTAGGATCCTGCCAGCCAGGTGGAGTCAAGATAACTTGACTTTACCTGCAGATTCCACTTCCCTTCATATGGTAGTTAGTCACTAAGAATCCCTCCTCCAGCAATGAACCACTAGTTTATACCTTTGTGTAGTACCTTCCTTTTGAAGTCAAAGGAAGCCTTGCAGCTTCCACTTGGGTCTCTTGGAATACTCACTCTGGGTGAAGCCAGCTTCCATGTAAGAAGTCTGACTACCATGAAACTGCTATGATTTGAGGAAGTTCAAGCTGCCACATAAAGGGGCTGTGTGGAGAGAGAAATTCCTGGAAATCCCCTAGCTCTTTCAAGCATTCCAGCTGATGAGCCAGACATGTGACTAAAGAAGGCATCATGGACATCCAGCTGAGCTGAGCCTTCAAGACGACTCCAGGTGTCATCTGACTACAACCCTCTCAGAGAGCCAAAAACCACCATCTGAGCTCATTCAACCAACAGGACTATGAGAGATAATAACAAATCATTTTAAGCTATGTTTTGGTGTGGCTTGTTACACTACATAGGTAACCTAAATGAGAGAGAGAGACAGAGAGAGAGAGAGAGAGAAATATCAGGTGGCTAAATAGTAACTCAGTAGATAGATTGTGTTACAACTCAGTAGTTGGAAGCACCTTTGATATGACTCGAACCTCCAATATTTTCTAAGGGATCTTAAACACTAGTGATGTGATGAACATACACTCATGAGTATGTATAACATAGCAAAGACAGAAACAGAATGCCTTTCAGAGCTGCATGACATGGGGGCATACTTTATGGAGCTAAGAAGTAGGAGAGAACCTGGAAGTCATTCAATACAATAGTAGAACTGTCAGTTATGGGGCCCCCATTCTTTGTTCATTTTTGGGTGCTTAGACAGCTAAAATATGTAGATAACTGGAAGATGGACAAAAATGTTTTAACAAGTTATTTAGAGTAATGAGAGAAGATGGTATCAAAGAAGATTAAAGGCACTGAATTAGGGGAGCCCAGCTGAGAAATTGTTAAGGAATGGCAGTATATGAGGATGTTTGTGCCAAAGAGAAAGACATACCTTAATCATTTGTAGCAGCCATTTGATTGGGTTAGAGCCAATGAGGGAGGAGGAAGGAGGGGAACAGAGAGCAATGAAGTTAAAATAAGAGACAGGCCCAGGATGTATACATAGTAGAGTTTTTAAGTTAGTCTTTCCAGTCAACCACAAACACTGTATTTCAGCAAGCAAAGTTGGGTTTAGCAGAAAGAGTACTGATGTGCCAATTGGGAGATCTTTGTTCAGGCCGAATAAACTTGGCAACTCTTTTATCCCCTCTGGATCTTGGGAAAGCGCGTTGTAAATTATAAAATGCTCTACAAAGGCAAGGTATAATATCAATCATAAAGAAATAAGGAATAGTATTTTATGAAATCTAAGCTGCTTTTCAACTATAGAATTTTAGTTCTAAACCATAGAAACAGGCACTTTTAAAATATAACAATTAGATAATTAGGCTTAAAGATTGGAGATATGTATAAAAAGCTTTGATTGAGATTTTAGGTAATACATATAAGAAAAAATTTTAGGTACGGGCAAAGATCTTTGTTTTATTTCCTGATATATCCCAAGTGCCTAGAATAATGCCAATATGTGGCAAGCACTAATAAAAATATTGTGGACCAACTGAATGAGTTATTCCTGGGAAACCTAGGACCAAAATGGCCTAAAATGTAGACACATCCACTATAAGTCTGTCCTTATCTTTATTTTTACAATTTTTTTCTCATTTAGTTCTGTTGCTTGACAAACACTTATATCAAAATTTCTAAGGTTCCAGTCAAGATGATGCAGTAGGTAAACTCTGTGCTTACCTTCTCTTACAACCACATCAAAACTAAAACTAAACTACAAAACAACCATCATTGAGAATTGCCTAAAATTTTGCTGAACTGAAGCCCTACAATTAAGGACATGCAGTAGAAGCCACCTCGTGACTGGTAGGAGGGGCAGAGATACACAATGGGCTTGTCCCATATCCACATGTGACTATTGAAAATTGGGAGGAATATATTAGCTGTAGAGGTCCCGCCTGCCCCTAGAGGAGCAAGAGGTCCCAGGTCCACCCGAACCCAGGGTTCTAGTGCCGGGTAGATAAGTCCCCCAAATTTCTGATTGTGAAAAATAGTGGAGTTTGTGACTGAGTGAGACGGAGGGTGGCTGGAGTCCCAGCCGCTCCTCTTAAAGGGACTGAGCAAGGACTTACTCAGCTCCAGTGCTGGCACAGATGCTGGAAAGGAGGAAGAGACATATGATAGAGAACTGAGTTGTTGGGCATGGGATGGGGGGTTGGAGGGGCACCTTTCTCCTGGACAGAGGAACTAGCAGAGGACACTGTTTTCTTTGTTGAGACCTCCCTCCTCCTAGGGTACAGATGCAAGCAGCTGCCATATCTGATTCTCTGCAGGTCACTGGTCATGTCCGGGTGATTCCAGACCCCACCCCACACAACTTTCGGACACAGCGAAGCCACTTCTAGTGGCTTTTTCACATAAACCACCTGCTTGAGCTTATGCTGCAGTCTTTCCTAGATTCTGTCAAAGGTTGAGTGAGTATCTGGCTTCTAGGTTGGAAAAACAGGACTCCTAAGATAGGTGTTCAAACTTAGGTGTTCAACAGTGCCAGATGGAAGTGACGTCATCAAAATGGCGGCGTGAGGTGAGCCTCAGTAAAGCTACCCTGGAATTTACAACAAATCGAACAACAAAAACTCCACAAAGGACTCCCTGCACAGCAGACAGGCAAGACGAAGAGGCCGACTACCGAAATCACCTACAGGTGGGAGAATCGTGCGAGCGGGGGAGGAGGAAAGGGAGAAGTGCGGAGACGGAGCCGCGCGGGCACATGACGGCAGACCTAGCTCAGTGCTCCCAGCTCGCTGCATCCAGGAGCTACCGCAGCTGCGGGAGAGGGAAGAACTTGGACTGGTAGGGCTCCGCTTATGGCCCACAGGGCTGAGGGGGCAGCATATAACACGGCTGGGCCCAGCGTTCACGGCAGAGACCTCAGAGCAAAGACTGAGGGAAGAAGGCAGAAAACGCTGGTTTAAGTCCTCACTGCCGATCAGGGAACGGAAGCCTTGGGCACTGAGACTAGCTGCTCCCTCCCTACCCTCCCAGAGCTCGCCCCGCCCCCACCTGCCTGGTGCTAGAAAACGAACAGTAGCAGGGTCAGATCAAAAGAATACAATATTTGCTGTTCTGAGAACTGTGGACCGCAGACACAGATTCGCAGCCCAACTAGTTACGGCAAAGGGGAGGGAGCTGCGGAAGCAGTGCCGGCTGTGGTGGTGGTCGCCGCCATTGCTCTGGGCCACCTCTCACCACTCACACCGCCCATGACCCCACCTATCTGGGTGGATCCCTGAAGGAGTAAACAGAACTGCTGAAACAGACGGGCTCTGAATCTGGAGCTGGAAGAGATTTGGAACATCAAAGCTCTCCGCATACCCACCAGGACACTGCACCCTGTGACCTAGATGAACTATTAACAGAGGAGAAGCCCATCTCCCAGGGAATCCCTCCATTGTGTGAGAAGCTAGAATAGTGCAGAGAAAACATAGCACTACCGTGTGGGAGAACAAAAATAAGCTGCAGTTGGAGAAAAAATAAAACTTTCTACCAACAACTACTGGAAAACAAAAGAAAGACCACTTCCTATCAACCTGTTGCAGAAGCCACTCCTGTAGATGTCTAGGAAGAGAAATAGTAAATCAGTAATGGCCATGAATAACCAAGGCAACAAGATAGCTCAGAAAGAAAGTGAAAAATCTCCAGAAAAGGCACTTAAAGATACTGAAATATGTGACTTAAATGACAGAGAATTCAAGATTGCAGTTCTGAAAAAACTCAACGAGATACAAGAAAACACAGATAGGCAGTTAAATGAACTCAGAAACTCAATCAAAGAACAGCATGAGCATTTTACGAAAGAGATTGAAATTTTAAAAAAGAACCAAATAGAATTTCTGGAGATTAAGAACTCAATAGAAGAAATTAAGAATGAAATAACCAGCTTAGGTAGTAGAGTTGACCAGATGGAGGAAAGAATCAGTGACATCGAAGATAGAAACCTGGAAATGACACAGATGGAAGAAGAAAGAGACTTGAGACTTAAAAGAAATGAAAGAACTCTACAAGAACTTTCTGACTCCATCAGAAAGAGCAATATAAGAATAATGGGCATACCAGAAGGAGAAGAAAGAGAGAAGGAACAGAGAATATATTCAAACAAATTGTCGATGAGAACTTCCCAAACTTGTGGACAGAACTGGACCCTCGAATCCAAGAAGCAAATAGAACACCTAGTTACCTCAATCCCAACAGGCCTTCTCCAAGGCACATTGTATTGAAGCTGTCTAAAATCAACGACAAAGAAAGAATCCTCAAGGCAGCCAGGGAAAAGAAGACGGTAACTTACAAAGGAAAGCCCATTAGATTATCATCAGATTTTTCAGCAGAAACTCTACAAGCCAGGAGGGAGTGGAACCAAATATTCAAACTATTGAAAGAGAGAAATCATGAGCCAAGAATAATATATCCAGCAAAGATATCCTTTAGATATGAAGGAGGAATAAAGACCTTTCCAGACATACAGAAGCTGAGGGAATTTTCTAATACACGACCTGCACTACATGAAATACTAAAGGAGGCTATTCGACCACCATCAACAGGGACAATTTGTGGCAACCAAAACATAAAAGGGGGAGAGTAACGGCCTGAACCGGAATACGGGAATGGAGAAAGTAAGCGTGCTGAAGAAAATGGAATACTCTAAATATCAAACTTTCTTTTACATAAACTTAAGGGTAACCACTCAAAAAGATCCAGAACTGAAATATATACTGAAATAAAAGAAGAAACAGAGGGAAACATCATAGAATACCACCACACAGAAATAAGAGATAACAACAAAAAGGCAAAGAAACAATGGAGACACAGCCTTACCAGAAAACTAAAGATAGAATGACAGGAAATCCTCACATATCAATAATCACTCTAAACGTAAATGGACTGAACTCACCAATAAAAAGGCACAGAGTAGCAGATTGGATCAAAAACTAAACCCAACCATATGCTGTCTCCAAGAGACACATCTCAGCTACAAGGACAAGCATAGACTCAAAGTGAAAGGGTGGAAATTGACACTCCAAGCAAATGGTACCCAGAGAAAATCAGGTGTAGCCATAATGATATCAGATGAAACAGACTTCAAGGTGAAAAAGATAACAAGAGACAAAGATGGACATTTCATAATGGTGAAGGGGACTGTACAACAAGAAGACATAACAGTCATCAATATTTATGCCCCCAATCAGGGAGCGAAATATACCAAGCAACTACTAACAGAACTAAAGGGAGAAATTGACCAAAACACAATTATACTAGGGGACTTAAATACATCATTGACAGCTATGGATAGATCATCCAAACAGAAAATAAATAACGAAATAGCAGCCCTAAATGACACATTAGATGAAATGGACATAATTGACATTTATAGAGCACTTCATCCTAAAACATCAGACTATACATTCTTTTCTAGTGTACATGGAACATTCTCAAGGATAGACCATATATTGGGACATAAAATCAGTCTCAACAAATTTAAGAAGATTGAAATCATACCAAGCATATTCTCTGATCACAAGGCTTTGAAATTGGATATCAACTGCAAAAAGAAAGCAGGAAAAAACACAAATACATGGAGATTAAACAACATACTTTTAAAGAACGACTGGGTCAAAGAAGAAGTTAGAGGAGAGATCAAAAGATACATAGAAACAAATGACAATGAAAATACATCCTACCAAAATTTTTGGGATGCAGCGAAAGCAGTTTTAAGAGGGAAATTTATCTCATTACAGGCCTATCTCAAGAAACAAGAAAACTCCCAAATAAATAACCTCATGTTACACCTTAAAGAACTAGAAAAAGAAGAACAAGTAAAACCCAAGGTCAGCAGAAGAAAGGAAATAACAAAAATTAGAGCAGAACTAAATGAAATAGAGAACAAAAAGACAATAGAAACAATTAATGTGACAAAGAGCTGTTTTTTTGAAAAGATTAATATAATTGACAGACCCTTGGCTAGACTTACTAAGATAAAAAGAGAGAAGACACTAATTAACAAAGTCAGAAACAAAAAAGGGGAAGTTATCATGGACACCACAGAAATACAAAGGATCATCCAAGAATACTATGAAGGACTATATGCCACCAAATTCAACAACCTAGAAGAAATGGACAAGTTCTTAGAAACATATAGCCTTCCAAGGCTGAACCATGAAGAACTGGAAAATCTAAACAGACCGATCACCAGTAAGGAAATTGAATCAGTCATCCAAAACCTTCCCAAAAGCAAAAGTCCGGGACCAGATGGCTTCACTAGTGAATTCTACCAAACCTTCAAAGAGGATCTAATACCAATCCTGCTCAAACTCTTCCAAAAAATTGAAGAAGAGACAGTACTCCCTAACTCATTTTATGAGGCCAACATTACCCTGATACCAAAACCTGGTAAGGACAGCACAAAAAAAGAAAACTACAGACCAATATCTCTGATGAATACCGATGCAAAAATCCTAAATAAAATTCTAGCAAATCGAATACAACAATGCATTAAAAAGATTATTCAGCACGACTAAGTGGGGTTCATCCCCGGGGCACAAGGATGGTTCAACATCCACAAATCCATCAATGTGATACATCACATAAACAAAATAAAGGACAAAAATCATATGATTATATCAATTGATGCAGAAAAAGCATTTGTATGTGGAGTTCTTTTGAAGTCCAAAGCTCTTCCTGCACCTGATTCAGAGCCTGTATGTTTCAGCAGTTCTGTTTACTCCTGCAGGAATCCGCCCAGATAGGTGGGGCCAGGGGCAGGGTGAGTTGTGAGAGGTGGCCTAGAGCAATGACAGTGACCACCACCACACCTGGTCCAGCTTCCACAGCTCCCTCCCCTTTGCCGGAACTAGTTGGGCTGCGAATTTGTGTGTGTGGTCCACAGTTCTCAGAACAGCAAATATTCTATTCTTTTGATCTGACACTGCTACTGTTCCATTTCTAGCACAGGGTAGGTGTGGGTGGGGCAAGCTCTAGGAGGGCAGGGAGGGGGCGGCTAGTCTCAGTTCCTAAGTCTTCCATTCTGTGCTCAGCAGTGAGGGCTTAAACCACCATTTTCAGCCTTCTTCCCTCAGTCTTTTCTCCGAGGTCTCTGCTGTGAGCATTGGGTTCAGCCGTGTTATATGCTACCTCTTCAACCCTGTGGGCCTTATGCAGAGCCCTAGCAGTCCGAGTTTTTCCCTCTCCCGCAGCTGCCGTAGTTTCGGGATGCAGCGTGCTTGGAGCACTGAGCTAGGTCTGCGTCCTGTGCCCGCCCGTCTCCGTCTCCGCACTTCTCCCTTCCCTCCTCTCCCGCTCGCGCAATTCACCCACCTTTAGGTGAATTCAGTAGTGGGCCTCTTCGTCTTGCCTGTCTGCTGTGCAGGGAGTCCTTTGTGGTGTTGTTGTTCGATTAGTTGTAAATTCTAGGGGAGCTTTACAGAGGCTCATCTCACGCCTCCATTTTGATCAGCTCCAATCAGTTTCTTAATTTGACTTAAACCCAAAGTTTCATGATAGGGAAGAGTTTGAATATTTTTGTGGTCTTTGTTACTAGTTTTGGGGGGGCAATTAAAATACTACGAAATACATTATTAAATGTTATGGAAATATTATGCCTTTCCATTAAAATGTTAAAGGTTTACTCTGAAACAAACAAAAAATGAGATTTACAACCTCTAATAAACACTGACAGAGAAAGCAAAGAAACAAGCAAGAATACTTTAAAATGAACAGTTTGTATTATTTTTCTATTGTTATGGAACAATTAAACACAAATTTAGGAACTTCAAACAATATGCATTTATTATCTTACAGCTTCTGTAAGTCAGGGGTCTGGTCACCACTTATCTGGGTCTTCTGCTCAGGGTTTCACAAGGCTGCAATCAAGTTGTCAGTCAGGCTGTGTTCCCATCAGAGGCTTGCCTGGGAAAAGATATGCTTCCAAATTCCCTTACGCTGTTGGAAGGATTCATTTCCTTGTAGCTATAGAACTCATGGCAGCTTTTTTCTTCAAGGCCATCAGGAGAGTAGAGAGCAATCTACTCAGAGGCTTCTATATAAATTGTAAGGTAGTCACAGAACAGAGACCTCATTATCTTTGCCATAGTCTGCTTGTTGGAAGCAAATCACCAGTTCAGCCTGCACTCAAGGGGAAGGGATTATACAGGGTGTGAATATGGGGGCTATCTTAACATCATAACATGTGGTAGAATTCTGTCTACCACACATTTAAAGCAGTATTTTTTATTTATTTTTTTATTACATTTATTGGGGTGACAATTGTTAGTAAAATTACATAGATTTCAGGTGTACAATTCTGTATTACATCATCTATAAATCCCATTGTGTGTTCACCACCCAGAATCAGTTCTCCTTCCATCACCATATATTTGATCCCCCTTACCCTCTTCTCCCACCCCCCACCCCCCATATCCTCTGGTAACCACTAAACTATTGTCTGTGTCTATGAGTTTCTGTTTCTCATTTGTTTGTCTTGTTCTTTTGTTGTTTTTGGTTTATATACCACATATCAGTGAAATTACATGTTTCTCTGCTTTTTCTGTCTGACTTATTTCGCTCAGCATTACACTCTCAAGATCCATCCATGTTGTCACAAATGTTCCTATATCATCTTTTCTTACCGCCGAATAGTATTCCATTGTGTATATATACCACAACTTCTTCATCCATTCATCTATTGAAGGACATTTTGGTTGTTTCCATGTCTTGGCCACCGTAAACAAAGCTGCAATGAACATTGGAGCACACATGTCTTTATCTCTAAATGTTTTCAGATTTTTTGGGTAGATACCCAGGAGAGGGATTGCTGGGTCATATGGCAATTCTATTCATAATTTTTTGAGGAACCTCCACACTGCCTTCCATAACGGCTGCACCAGTCTGCATTCCCACCAACAGTGTATGAGGCTTCCTTTTTCTCCACAGGCTCTCCAACACTTGTTATTATTTGTCTTGTTGATGAGAACCATTCTGACTGGGGTGAGGTGATATCTCACTGTGGTTTTGATTTGCATTTCTCTGATGATTAGTGATGTTGAGCATTTTTTCATATGTCTATTTGCCATTTGTATGTCCTCTTTGGAGAAATGTCTCTTCAGGTCCTCTGCCCATTTTTCAATTGGGTTGTTTGTTTTTTTGTTGTTGAGTTGCATGAGTTCCTTGTATATTCTGGATATTAGCCACTTATTGGAGGCACTGTTTGCAAAAATCTTCTCCCATTTAGTTGGTGGCCTCTTTATTTTGTCAATGGTTTCTTTTGCTGTGCAGAAGCTTTTAAGTTTCATATAGTCCCATTCGTTTATTTTAGCTTTTACTTCCCTTGCCTTTGGAGTCAAATTAATAAAATGCTCTTTGAACCCAAGGTCCATAAGTTTAGTACCTATGTTTTCTTCTATGCAGTTTATTGTGTCAGGTCTTATGCTTAAGTCTTTGATCCATTTTGAATTAACTTTGGTACATGGTGAGAAATAGCAGTCCAGTTTCATTCTTTTGCTAAAGCAGTATTTTAACAAATGCGAATGAAATCCATGGCAGACAATTTATCAGACAGAACATCCTTTGATTAACGTACTTATTGATATTTATAACTATAAAATTAGTAACTACAGGATTCCCAGTTATTAATGTTTTAATGACTTAAAGGCAACATGTTGAAAGACTGACTCTTTTGGTTTTGCAAAACCTAGCAAAGAGCACTGCACTGCTGTTGCCCTGGCCAATCTCAGCTCTGGCCACAGATTGTCTTCATGACTCCAGCCTGTCCACAGTGCATAGGGGCATATCTGAATACAGCAAGCACAGACAATCCCACTTGTGACACCACTGATGAATTACCCCTACTCAAGTGAACAGGCATTGAGACCCTCAAGGGACCATAGGGTCTGATTCAGCCACTGCAAGCAGTTTTCCTCGAATGTCAGCAGTGAGTTTAGTCATCTCACAAGGAGAATAAACATAAGTGAGGTTAAATACCCTTCATATAAGAAAAAAATATAACAAGGTAAGTAATAAAATATGGAAATGAAGGGCTATGGTTCTCCTTTTTGAAAACAAACTTGTGCTACAGGTGTTAAATAAAAATGCAATAATCTGTATGCATCCTCTTTAGCACATGTTTATGTATATAAACAGAATTATAGACAAAACTGATGTGGAAGCTGAGGATAATATACACTTTATATATTTTTCCATGTTGTGAAAAGAAGTAAACTATACTCCTGTGTTAGTTGGATTCTTTGAGAAGCAGATGCTGAAATGAAGTTAAGAGGACAAGAGGTTTGTTGGAGAGTAACACCTGTGAGGAAACAGGATTTGGCAAGGAATGTTGCATCCACCGCAACTCCACATGGCCCACAGATATCACAGATCTGACCTTCAATTTAAAAAGTCAAGACACTCTATGGCTTTGTAGTATCTGGCCTCTGTTTATAATGATGGGAACCATTTCACAGAACTTTAGGGGCTTAGGCAAATTCTCAGAGGTTGTCCATGTAAACACTTTATCTTTACAGAGGGATGCAATTTTCCATGGGTCTCATGTTTCTGCACATCTTGTAAGCAGGATAAGCATCTTGTAAGCAAGACAAGACTGTCCTTTGTTCTGGATTATCTTTTCAAGGATTTTTGTGTAGTGAGCAGTGTCTCCCTCCTACGGAAAGGGCACTAAATATTACTTTCTATTTAGGAAGATTTGAGTACCCTAAGCTCAGAGTTCTTCTCCTGTAATATGACCTACTGTGCATGTATGTATCACCTGGCCCTCTACCCATTACCCCATAATAATTGGGGCTCAGGAAACCTGCAGGAAAATGCTGATAGTCTAGCTACAGCAGTTTAAATAATAAATTGTCCTTCACTTCTGCCCTAGGAGTTTCTTCTATTCTACTGGCATCCATGAAATTATGTCTGACTAAATTGTTAAATTGCAAGTGGAATGAATCTAAGACACTTTGCAGTTCTTGACACTGCCTAAGATATGTGCAAAACATTCATTTTATCAAGTCAAGTTTTAAAAAATCTATGAACTAGGTAGAGAACAAACTGATTGTTGCTAGATGGGAAGTGTTGGGGGATGGATGAGAAAGGTGAAAGGATTAGAAAGTACAAATTGGTAGTCACAAAATAGTCACAGGGATGTGAAATACACTATGGGGAATATAGTAAATAATGTAAAAACTATGGATGGTGTCAGATGAGTACTAGACTTACCAGGATCACTTCATAAATTATATAAATGTCTAACAACTAAAACTAATATAAAATACTGAATGTCAAATATAATTAAGATATGTATGTATTTCTTTCATGGAATATAAAGTACAGCATAGGGAATATAGTCAATGGTATTGTAATAGCTATGTATGGTGTCAGATCTGTAGTAGACTTGTTGGGGTTATCACTTTGTGAGGTGTGTAAATGTCTAATCATGTTGTTTTGTACATCTGAAACTAATAATAAAAAAATCTATGAATTGAAATAATTACAAAATCTAAGAAATGAATTTAAAATATGTTGGATGAGCAAATCTCTCTGCCATGGTTCAAAAATTCTTGATATTTGAGATATGTGCAACACTTGTAATTTGAAATACACAAGTAATTCTGAATTTAAAAGGGGATTAGAAAGCACAAATTAGTAACCACAAGATTGCCACAGGGATACAAAAGACAGTTTGGGGAATATAATCAATAATGTTGTAAAGATTTTGTAGGGTGTCAGATGGGCATTTGTCTTATTATGGAGAAAACATCAGACAGTGTAGATGTCTGACCACTGTGCAGTACACCCGAGGCTGAAGCTGAATAACAATGAATGTCAACTATAATTTAACATATATATGGTCACAGGATGTGGAGTACAGCATAGGGAATAGAGTCAATGGAATTGTAACAGCTATATATGATGACAGAGGGGCAGTAGATTGGGGGAGGTGGCTTATCACTCTGTGAGGGGTGTAAATGTCTAACTATTACATTGTATTTTTACACCTGAAACTAAAAACAAAAAAGGTCATATATCCACAGTACTGAAAAAATCAGAATACATTAAATTTTAGCTATCCATGATGAAAGGCAGTGGCAAAATAGGTGCACAAAAACTAAAACTAGACGAGGTGAAATCTTTTTTCCAGTAACCTACTGCACAAAAATTTCCAAAAGCTGCTACAACCATCCCAACAAATTTGAATTGCTCTAAATGTTGTAAATGGTTAAATGAATCAAGTTTTAAAATAATTTGGTAAATTTGGCAAATTTCTCACTCCTTGAATTGACCTAGATAATGCAGGTGGTGGGGAGGGATCAGAGAACTTGGGGATGTGTGGGAGGCACCAAAACAGATGTTCCCAGCTGTATGGCTTAAGAACACCAGCCTGTGGCCAAGGGAATTTTCATAGACAGATGAGAACTAGCCTCACTTGTCCTTTCTATCTGAAAGCTGATATAAAATAACTTCTCCATCAAACTAAAGCAATCACATTTAATAGAGTTGCTAGTGATTCAGAGCTGAGGCTTTGCTGACCTGGGTTCAAAACCCGGTTCTTACAGTTTTACCTAATCTCTCTAAGCTTCAATTTCTACACCTTAAAAGTAAACATAATTATAGCACTTATTTCTTAAGATATTGTGAGGACTAATTGAAATATGCACTTAAATTGCTTAGCATGAGATCAGCACATAGAAAGTGCTTAATAGATAGAGTTAGTGTGAGATATTATAATAAAATCTATTTTTTGAATTGGAATTTGAAAGCATTTTATCAAATATACTTATTTCCTTGCTTACTTTTGTGTTTTGATAACTTTTTCTTTACACATTTGAGGGAAAAAACATGCAAAGACATAGCACTCTATAAAAAGCTAGATTAATACTGGGTGAAATCGATGTGTTTTAGAGAATCCAGATATTGATACCACTTTGAAGATATTTAGATTTTGGCAGAATAACAAACACATTTTTCAAAGACTCTATCCTTTAATTATTAAACCTCTATGTATTTAAAGAAAATTAATCCATGTGGTATTTTTTATCCATTTGCACTTAATTAACAAAAATATGGTGTGGTAAAAAGTATTTGATGTTCAAGCAGTTATTTACCTCTCACTTTCTTTCTTTAATAATTTATTTTTATTTTTCAATTACGGTTGAGATATATTATGTTAGTTTCAACGTACAACATAGTGATTAGACATTTATATAACTTACAATATGATCACCCCAATAAATCTAGTACCCATCTAATATCATATATAGTTATTACAATATTATTGGCTATATTATATATTGACTTATGCTATACTTTACATCCCATGAATATTTTGTAACTACCAATTTGTACTTCTTAATCCTTTTCCCTTTTTCACTCATCTTCCTAATCCCCTTCCCATCTGGCAACCATCAAAATGTTTTCTGTATCTATGAATTTGTCACTTTTTGTTTGCTCATTTATTTTGTTCTTTGGATTCCATATATAAGTAAAATTATATGGCATTTGCCTTTCTCTGTCTGATTTACTCTAACCACCACAGCACTCTCTAGGTCCATCAATGTTGCAGATAGCAAAATTTCATTCTTTTTTGTGGTTGAGTAATATTACCTTGTATATATGTACCACCTCTTCTTTATTCGTTCATCCAATGATGGACACCAAGGTTACCACCATGTCTTGCCTATTGTAAATAATGCTGCAATGAACATGTAGATGTACATGTCCCTTTGAAGTAGTGTTTTTGGTTTCTTTCGATAAATACCCAGAAGTGGGATTACTGAGTCCTTCTTGTTATAGCCTTTGTTTTAAAGTTTATTTTGTCTAGGGTAAGTATTGCTACTCCAACTTTTCTTTTTGATTCCAGTTTCATGAAATACCTTTTTCTATCCCTTTACTTACAGTCTGTGTGTGTCTTTCAATCTGAAGTGAGTGTCTTGTGGGGAATATATGTGAGTGTCTTGTTTTCTTATCCATTCAGCGACTCTATGTCTTTTGATTAGAGCATGTAATGCATTTACATGTAAAGTAATTTTTGATAGATATGTAGCTAATGCCATTTTATTATTCATATTTTTTATCTTCTTCTCCTCCTCCTCCTCCTCCTCCTCCTCTTCCTCCTCTTCTTCTCCTCCTCCTTCTCCTCCTCCTCCTCCTCCTCCTCCTCCTTCTCCTTCTCCTTCTCCTTCTCCTTCTCCTTCTCCTTCTCCTTCTCCTTCTCCTTCTCCTTCTCCTTCTCCTTCTCCTTCTCCTTCTCCTTCTCCTTCTCCTTCTTCTTCTTCTTGAAGTCCCTTAACATTTCTTGTACTACTGGTTTGGGGTTGATGAACTCCGTTAGCTTTTTCTTGACTGGGAAGCTATTTATCTGCCCTTTGATTCTAAATGATAGCTTTGCTGGGTAGAGTAATCTTGGTTGTAGGTCCTTGCTTCACATCACTTTGAATATTTTGTGCCAGTCCCTTCAGGCCTGTAAACTATCTGCTCAGAAATCAGCTGACAGTCTTATGAGAGCTCCCTTATAGGTAACTAATGCTTTCCTCTTCCTTTAAACTTTGGCAGTGTCTTGGTGTGGGCCTCTTTGGGTTCATCTTGTTTGGGACTACTCTTTCTGGGCTTGTATAGCTATTTCCTTCACCAGGTTAGAGAGGTTCTCTATCATTATTTCTTCAAATTGGTTTTCAATTCCTTGCTCTCTCTCTCTCTCTTCTCCTTCTGATACCCCTATAATGTGAATATTGGTATGCTTGAAGTTTCCCAAAGGCCCCTTAAACTATCCTCATTTCTTTTTGGCATTCCTTTTTTCTTTTTGCTGTTCTGATTGGGTTTTTTCTGCTACCTTATCTTCCAAATTACGGATTGGATCCTCTGCTTCATCTAATCTATGGTTTATTTCCTCTAATGTAGTCTTTATTTCAGTTACTATATTCTTCATTTATGACTGGTTCTTTTTTATGTTTTCTACCTCAATTTTTTTGTTGTTTCCTATCTTTTTGTTGAAGATCTCCTTTAGATCATTGAGCATCTTATAACCATTGTTTTGAACTCTGCATCTGGTAGATTGCTTGTCTCCATTTTGATTAGTTCTTTTTCTGGAGCTTTGTTCTGTTCTACATTTGGGACATGTTTCTTTTTCTCCCTTTTTTGGTTGCCTTTCTGTGTTTGTTTCTATGTATTAGGTAGAGTTCCTATGTTTCCCAGTCTTAGTAGACTGGACTTACATAGTAGGTGTGCTGTGGGACCCAATGGCACAATTTCCCTGGTCACCTGATATAGGTCCTCCAAGTGTGTCTCTTGTGTGGGTTGTGTGTGCACTCCTGTTGTAGCTGGGCCTTGGTTGCTGTTTGCACATCAGTGAGAAGGACTGACCCTCAGGCTGATTGGTTGTAAGGACTGTCTGTGACTACAGTGGAGGAGCTGTTAGCAGGGGCTGACCCTATGGAGCAAGATTCACTTTAGCAAACCTATGGTGCCTGCCCAATCTGCAATTTGGGGTGTCTTCCCCAGAAGCGGCTGGACGGTGCTCTGGCTTATTCTGAAGTCGGCCACTAGGCATGCCAGTTTTCGGGCCTACTGGCAGAGGACCAGCCATAGGCAAACTTCAGACACAGCCTGTGCCCTGCCCAGTACCACCTGGAATGAGCCACAAAGCAATTTGCAGATGGCCACCACCCACGCTTGGCTTAGATGTGCCCAGGGGAGGCCAAACTTCAACCAGAGGCCGGCTACAATCAGTGGTGGACTTCGGGCTTCTCAGCAAGAGGTGCGGGGCATGCCAAGGCAAGATGCTGCTTGTTTGGAGTTTGTGAACCTTTGAGAGATTTTCTGAAAGTCTGTAGCATGATCAAAGACAGGCCATTGGAATAGAACAGTCAATGGAAATGGCTTGGGTGGGCCCACATTTTGAGTGTGGTGAGGTCTCAGGGAGTCACCAGTGTAGCATGAATGGTGTTAGCTAGGTTTACAGAGACTCAGATATGGTGGCCACCTTCATCTGCATGCTGGGAGTGGGGAGGGCTCAACAAAGAAACAATGGATTCTATCAGCACTTCTGTTTGGGATAAAGCTCCTTCTCCAGCCCTTGCTCTGAAGCCAGACAATTCAGCTCCTCCCCCTATGCACATGGTCTTTCAAACAGCTGCCCCAGCATTGGAGCTCAGAGTGAGAGAGACTGTCAGCAAGTAAGTCCATGCACAGGCCCTTTAAGATGAACTCCTGGGACTTCAGCAGCCTTTTGTCTCACTCATCTACAGCCTCCATTACTTTTCACAGCCATAATTTGTGGGGACTTCTCTTCCTGGCACTGGAACCCTGGGATAGGAAGACTGGTGTGGGGCTGAGGCCCCTCATTCCTCAGGGGGCACCTCCTCAGCTCAGTTATCCCTCCCGATTTTTAACTGCCACACACATGTGAGACACCAGTCCATTCCACATCTCCGCCCCTCCTATCATTCCCAAGGTGGCTTCTTCTGTATATCCTTAATTGTAAGACTTCTGTTCAGCTAGACTTCAGGCAATTCTCAATGATGGTTGTTCTGTAGTTTAGTTGTAATTTTGATTTGGTCATCAAAGAATGCAAGCACAGCATTGATATACTCCACCATCTTGACTGGTTATTCTACCTCCCATTTTCTTCATAAGTTACCCTTTCTTTGTGGAAACTTATTTTTGGAAGTTGAGCAATATGGTAATTAATGTTCACCTAAAATAAGTCTCATTTACTTTAAATACTGAGTACTGCAAAGCCAGTTAAATAACAAGACTCAGTATCCTTGGACATGGAATTTTTGCCTTGTTGTCATTATTGTAAAAAAGACAACACTTTGAAGGGAGAAGATTGTCCTCATGTGAATCCGGCTCCCTTCTTCCAGCTGAAAACTCATCAAAATTGGGACAGTTCTGGATACTATTGTTATTTCAGTTACTACTAATACTGGCTACAATTTATTGAGCACCTACTATGTGATAGACACCTAACATACATTTACTTATTATGTAATTCTCACAACACCCTATAATGTGAATTTTATTATCATCTTTTTGCTGATGAGTAAAGAGAATTAGAGAGTTTAAGGAATTTGCTTAAGATTTTCCAGATTGTAAGTGACTGGTTCCAGGCAGGCCAGAACAAGCAGGAGATAAAAGAAGAAAGTATGATGTAAGTTCCCAGGGAACTGAACAAGTCTATCCAAGAGGGTTGATCTGTAGGTTCCAAATTTGAGACTTATATCTGATGATTGATTGGATATAGATGTGAAAGTGTGATATATTAAACAGCTTCAAAGTTTACTAAAGTGGTGGTTAACTGTAATTTCATGAAAAGAAATAGAAGATGGTAGAAGAGCAGTAATTCATGGGGGTATGAGCTTTCTTACCATAATGCAAATAGCTTAGGAATCATTAACAGAAAAAATAACTATACATAATTTTTAAAAATATGTTTGGAAACTAAGAAATGTAGTTTACATTAACTATTGGTCAATGGATAAATCATAATGGAAATTTAAGAATATTCAAAACTGAATAATAACTAAAATTCTGTATATTAAAACTTGTGAGATGTACATAAAGCAATATGCAGACTAAAATTTAGGCCTTTAAATGCATATGTTAAAATGAAGTAAGAAAATTTACATCATTAAAATAAGGGTAAATAAATCACAAAATGAGAAGAAATAAGAAAAAAATAATGACATAGAAAAAATATAAAGATCAACAAAACTGAAAGATGATCCTTTTAAATGACAATTACATTTATAGAACTCGACAGAGATATGGGAGGTCATAAATATGGCGGCATGAGGTGAACCTCTGGAAATCTCCCCTGGAAATTACAACAAATTGAACAACTATAACTCCACAAAGGACTCCCTGCACGGCAGACAGGCAAGATGAAGAGTTTCACTACTGAATTCAGCTAAAGATGGGCAAAAAAGACGGGGCTGCGCAGGCTCAGTGTTCCAACCTCGCTGCATCCCGGAACTACTGCAGCTGAGGGAGAGGGAAGAACTCTGACTGCTAGAGCTCCATTGATGGACCACAAGGCTGACAGGACAGCATATACCACGGCTGAACACAACGCTCACGGCAGAGACCTCGGAACAAAGGCTGAGGGAAGTAGGCTGAAAACGGTGGTTTAAGCACTCACTGCCACAGAGAATGGAAGCCTTAGGCACTGAGACTAGCACTCCTCCTTACCCTCCCAGAACTCAACCCGACCCCACATGCCCAGTGCTAGAAGCAGAACAGTCGCTGTGTCAGATCAAAAGAACAGTACATTTGCAGTTCTGAGAACTGTTCTCCACAGACACAGATTCGCAGTGCAACTAATTCTGGCAAATGAGAGGGAGCTATGAAAGCAGGACTGACTGAGGTGCTGGTGACTGCCATTGCTCTGAGCCACCTCCCACAATGCACCCGCCCCTAACCCCACTAGCAGGGCGGAACCCTGCAGGAGTAAACAGAGCTGCTGAAACACATGGGCTCTGAATCTGGTGCAAGAAGAGCTTTGGAACTTCAAAAGCTCTCCGCATCCACACATGACATAGTGCCCTATGACCCAGGCGAACTGTTAACAGAGAAGACACCCGCCTTCCAGGAAATCCCCCCATTCTATGAGAAGCTGGAAGACTGCAGAGAAAACATAACAGTACAGTGTGAGAGAGAGAGAGAAACACTGCAGTCGGAGAGAAAATAAAACATTCTAACAACACGTACTGGAAAACAAAGGAAAGACCTCTTCCTATCAATCTGTTGCAGAATCCACACCCGTAGATGTCTAGGAGGACAAATAATAAATCATTAATTGCTGTGAATAACCAAGGCAACAAGACAGGTCAGAAAGAAAATGAAAAGTCTTGAGAATATGAACTTAAAGATGTGGAAATATGTGACTTAAATGATAGAGAATTCGAATATATGGTGATGGAAGAACTGACTCTGGGTGATGAACATACAACGGGATTTATAGATGATGTAATACAGAATTGTACACCTGAAATCTGTGTAATTTTACTAACAATTGTCACCCCAATAAATTTAATTAAAAAAAAAAAAGATTGCAGTTCTGCAAAAACTCAACGAGATGCAAGAAAATACAGAAAGGCAGTTTATTGAACTCAGAAACACAATCAAAGAACAACATGAACATTTTACCAAAGAGATTGAAATTTTTATAAAGAACCCAGTAGAACTACTGGAGATTAAGAACTCAATAAAATAAATGAAGAATGAAATAGCAACCTTAAGTAGTAGAGTTGACCAGTGGAGGAAAGAATAAGTGACATAGAAGATGGAAAACTGGAAATAACATGGATGGAAGAAGAAAGACAATTGAAACTTAAAAAAAATGAAAGAATTCTACAAGAAATTTCTGACTCCATCAGAAAGAGCAATATAACAATAATGGGCATACCAGAAGGAGAAGAAAGAGAGAAGGGAACAGAGAATATATTCAAACAAATTGTTGATGAGAACTTCCCAAACTTGTGGAAAGAACTGGATCCTCGACTCCAAGACACAAATACCCCTAATTACCTCAACCCCAAAAGGCCTTCTCCAAGGCACATTGTATTCAAGCTGTCAAAAATCAATGACAAAGAAAGAATCCTCAAGGCAGTCAGGGAAAAGAAGACGGTAACCTACAAAGGTAAGCCCATTAGATTATCATCAAATTTCTCAGCAGAAACTCTACAAGCCAGTGGAACCAAATATTGAAACTATTGAAAGAGAGAAAATATGAGTCAAGAATAATATATCCAACAAAGGTATCCTATAGATATGAAGGAGGAACAAAGACATTTCCAGACATACAGAAGCTGAGGGAATTTTCTAATACATGACCTGCACTACAAGAAACACTAAAGAAGGCTATTCGACCACCATCAACAGGACAATTTGTGACAAGCAAAACATAAAAAGGAGCAGAGTAAAGGCCTGAACCACAACATGGGAATGGAGAAAGTAACGTGCTTAAGAAAATGGAATACTCTAAATATCAAACTTTCTTTTGCATAAACTTAAGGGTAAAACTCAAAAAAAATCCAGAACTGAAATATATACTGAAACAAAAGAAGAGAGGGAAAAATCATAGAATACCACCACACAGCAATAATAGACAACAAAAAGGCAAAGAAACAATGGAGATGCAGTCTTACCAGAAAACTAAAGATAGAATGATAGGAAATTGTCACATATCAATAATCATCCCAAATGTAAATGTACTGAACTAACCAATAAAAAGGCACAGAGTAGCAGATTGGATCAAGAAACTAAACCCAACCACATGCTGTCTCCAAGAGACACATCTCAGCTACAAGGACAAGCATAGACTCAAAGTGAAAGGGTGGAAATTGACACTCCAAGCAAATGGTATCCAGAGAAAATCAGGTGTAGCCATAATGACATCAAGATGAAACACATTTCAGAATGAAAAAGGTAACAAGAGACAAAGATGGACATTTCACAATGGTAAAGGGGACTATACAACAGAAGACATAACAGTCATCAATATTTATGTCCCCAATCAGGTAGCACCGATATATACCAAGCAACTATTAACAGAACTAAAGGGAGAAATTGACCAAAACACAATTATACTAGGGGACCTAAATACATCATTGACAGCTATGGATAGATCATCCAAACAAAATAAATAATGAAATAGCAGCCCTAAATGACACATTAGATGAAATGGACATAATTGACATTTATAGAGCATTTCATCCTGAAATATCAGACTGTACATTTTTTTCTAGTGTACATGTAACATTCTCAAGGATAGACCACATATTGGGACATAAAACAAGCCTCAGCAAAAGTAAGAAGATTGAAATCATACCAAGCATATTCTCTGATCACAAGGCTTTGAAATTGGATATCAACTGCAAAAAGAAAGCAGGAAAAAACACAAAATACACAGAAATTAAACAACATACTCTTCAAGAAACATCAGGACAAAGAAGAAATTAGAGGAGAGATCAAAAGATACATAGAAACAAATGAGAATGAAATACGTCCTACCAAAATTTTTGGGATGCAGCGAAAGCAGTTTTAAGAGGGAAATTTATATCATTACAGGCCTATCTCAAGAAAGAAGGAAATCCACAATGGATACCCTCACGTTACAACTTAAAGAACTAGAAAAAGAACAACAAATGAAACCCAAGGTCAACAGAAAAGGAAATTATAAAATCCAGAGCAGAACTAAGTGAAATAGAGAATGAAAAAACCATAGAAAAAATTAATGTGACAAAGAGCTGGTTCTTTGAAAAGATTAACAAAATTGACAAACCCTTTGCTAGGCTCACTAAGATAAAAAGAGAGAAGACACTAATAATGAAAATCAGAAATGAAAGATGGGAAGTTATAACGCATGCCACAGAAAAAAAGGATCATCCAAGAATACTATGAAGGACTGTATGCCACCAAATTCAATAACCTAGTAGAAATGGACAAGTTCTTAGAAACATGTAGCCTTCCTAGGCAGAACCATGAAGAATTGGAAAATCTAAACAGACCGATCACCAGTAACAAAATTGAATCCGTCGTCCAAAACCTTCCCAAAAGCAAAAGTCCGGGAACAGACACTACACAGTGAATTCTACCAAACCTTCAAGGAGGATCTAATACCAATCCTGCTCAAACTGTTCGAGAACATTGAAGGAGAGACCGTACTCCCTAAATCATTTTATGAGGCCAACATTACCCTGATACCAAAACCTGGTAAGGACAATACAAAAAAAGAAAACTACAGACCAGTAACTCTGATGAATACAGATGCAAAAATCCTAAACAAAATTCTAGCAAATAGAATGCAACAATGCAATAAAAAGATTATTCATCACGACCAAGTGGGGTTCATCCCAGGGGCACAAGAATGGTTCGCCATCCGCAAATCCATCAATGTGATACATCACATAAACAAAATAAAGGACAAAAATCATATGATTATATCAATTGATGCAGAAAAAGCATTTGACAAGATACAACATCCATTTATGATTAAAACACTTAATAAAATAGGTACAGAAGGAAAATACCTTAACATAATAAAGGCCATATATGACAAGCCCTCAGCTAATCTCATAATTAATGGTGAAAAACTGAAGCCCTTTGCTCTACATTCAGGAACACGACAGGGCTGTCCCCTATCACCTCTGCTTTTCAACATAGTGTTGGAAGTCCTCGCCAGAGCAATCAGGCAAGAGAAACAAATAAAAGGCATCCAAATTGGGAATGAAGAAGTTAAATTGTCACTCTTTGCAGATGACATGATGCTATATATAGAAAACCCTAAAGACTCCACCAAAAAGCTGTTAGAAACAATCAACGAATACAGTAAAGTTGCTGGCAACAAAATCAACGTACAAAATTCTATTGCATTCTGACACACTAACAATGAAATCTTAGAAAAAGAAAAAAAAATTCTTTTGCAATTGCAGCAAAAAGAATAAAATACCTAGGAATAAACTTAACCAAGGATGTGAAAGACTATAAGACATTTTTAAAAGAAATTGAAGAAGACACAAAGAAATGGAAAGACATTCCATGCTCATGGATTGGAAGAATCAATAGTTAAAATGGCCATATTACCAAAAAGCAGCATACAGATTTAACGCAATACCCATCAAAATCCCAATGGCAATTTTTAAACAAAAACAACAAAAAAATCATCCGATTTGTACAGAAGCAAATAAAAACCCGAATACCCAACGCAATCTTAAGAAAAAAGAACAATGCTGGAGGTGTGACATTCCCTGACTCTAGCTTGTACTACAGGGCTACAAATCAAAACAGCATGGTATTGGCAGAAAAACTGACACGTAGACCAATGGAACAGAATTGAGAACTCAGAAATAAAACCACATAAATATGGACAGATAATTTTTGTCAAAGAAGCAAAAAACATACAATGGAGAAAAGACAGTCTCTTCAATAAATGGTGCTGGGAGAATTGGAAAGCCACGTGCAAAAGAATGAAGCTGGACTGCTATCTGTCACCATGTACCAAAGTTAATTCAAAATGGATCAAAGACTTAAGCATAAGACCTGACACAATAAACTGCATAGACGAAAACATAGGTACTAAACTTATGGATCTTGGTTTCAAAGAATATTTTATGAATTTGACTCCAAAGGCAAGGGAATTAAAAGCTAAAATAAATTAATGGGAATATATGAAACTTAAAACCTTCTGCGCAGCAAAAGAAACCATCGACAAAATAAAGAGGCAACCAACTGAGTGGGAGAAGATTTTTGCAAACAGTGCCTCGGATAAGGGGCTAATATCCAAAATATACAAGGAACTCATGCAACTCAACAACAAAAAAAACAAACAACCCAATTGAAAAATGGGCAGAGGACCTGAAGAGACATTTCTCCAAAGAGGACATACAAATGGCAAATAGACATATGAAAAAATGCTCAACATCACTAATCATCAGAGAAATGCAAATGAAAACCACAATGAGATATCACCTCCCTCCAGTCAGAATGGCTATCAATAACAAGACAAAAAATAACCAGTGTTGGAGAGGCTGTCGAGATAAAGGAAGCCTCATACACTGTTGGTGGGAATGCAGATTCGTGCAGCTACTATGGAAGGCAGTGTGGAGGTTCCTCATAAAATTAAAACTAGAATTACTATCTGACCCAGCAATCCCTCTCTTGGGTATCTACCGAAAAATCTGAAAACATTTATCCACAAACATATATGTGCTCCAATATTCATTGCAGCTATATTTACAGTGGCCAAGACATGTAAATAACCAAAGTGTCCTTTGATAGACGTTTGGATAAAAAAATTGTGGTATATATACACAATGGAAAACTATTCTGCCATAAGAAAAGATGAAATAGTGCCATTTATGACAACGTGGATGGATCTTGTGAGAGTAATGTTGAGCGAAATAAGTCAGACAGAAAAAGAAGAGAACCACATGATTTCACTGATATGTGGTATATAAACCAAAAACAACAAAAGGACAAGACAAACAACTGACAAACAAAAACTCATAGACACAGACAATAGTTTAGTGATTATCAGAGGGTAAGGAGGGGTGGGGGTGGGAGATGAGGGTAAGGGGGAACAAATATATGGTGATGGAAGGAGAACTGACTCTGGGTGGTGAACACACAATGGGATTTATCGATGATGTAATACAGAATTGTACACCTGAAATCTATGTAATTTTAGTAACAATTGTCACCCCAATAAATTAAAAAATATAAAAATAAGAAAAGAAAAAATCTTTTGATCACGAATCTTATGATTCGTGATGTTCAGCATTTTTTCATATGTTTATTTGCCATTTGTATGTCCTCTTTGGAGAAATATCTCTTCAGGTCATCTGCCCATTTTTCAATTGGATTGTTCGTTTTTTTGTTGTTGAGTTGCATGTGTTCCTTGTATATTTTGGATATTAGCCCCTTATCGGAGGCACTGCTTGCAAAAATCTTCTCCCATTCAGTTGGTTGCCTCTTTATTTTGTCTATAGTTTCCTTTGCTGTGCAGAAGCTTTTAAGTTTCATATAGTCCCATTCGTTTATTTTAGCTTTTACTTCCCTTGTCTTTGGAGTCAAATTCACAAAGCGCTCTCTGAACCCAAGGTCCATAAGTTTAGTACCTGTGTTTTCTTCTATGCAGTTTATTGCTTCAGGTCTTATGCTTAAGTCTTTGATCCATTTTGAATTATTTTTGTTACATGGTGACAGATAGCAGTCCAGTTTCATTCTTTTGCCCGTGACTATCCAATTCTCCCAGCACCATTTATTGAAGAGGCTGTCTTTCCTCCATTGTATGTTTTTAGCTTCTTTGTCAAAAACTGTCTGTCCATACCTATGTGGTTTTATTTCTGGGTTCTCAATTCTATTCCATTGGTCTATTTTTTTGCCAATACCGTGCTGTTTTGATTCTTGTAGCCGTGTAGTACAAGCTAAAATCAGGGAGTGTGATACCTCCAGTATTGTTCTTTATTCTTAAGATTGCTTTGGCTATTCGGGGTCTTTTGTGGTTCCAAACAAATCTGATGATTTTTTGTTCTATTTCTTTAAAAAATGCCATTGGAGTTTTTATGGGGATTGCATTAAATCTACATATTGCTTTGGGTAATATGTACATTTTAACTATGTTGATTCTTCCAATCCATGAGCACGGAATGTCTTTCCATTTCTTTGTGTCTTCTTCAATTTCTTTCATAAATGTCTTATAGTTTTCAGCATATAGGTCCTTCACATCCTTGGTTAAGTTTATTCCTAGGTATTTTATTCTTTTTGCTGCAATTGCAAAAGGAATTGTTTTTTGTGTTTCTTTTTCTGTAATTTCATTGTTAGTATATAGGAATTCAATGGACTTTTGTACGTTGATTTTGTAGCCAGTAACTTTACTGTATTTGTTGATTGTTTCTAATAGCTTTTTGGTGGAGACTTTAGGGTTTTCTATATATAACGTCATGTCATCTGCAAAAAGTGGCAATGTAATTTCTTCATTCCCAATTTGGATGCCTTTTATTTCTTTCTCTTCCCTGATTGCTCTGGCAAGGACTTCCAACACTATGTTGAAAAGGAGAGGTTATAGGGGACACCCCTGTCATGTTACTGAATATAGAGTAAAGGGCTTCATTTTTTTATGGTTAATTATGATATTAGCTGAGGGTTTGTCATATATGGCCTTTATTGTGTTGAGATATTTTCCTTCTATACCAGTTTTATTAAATGTTTTAATTATAAATTGATGTTGTATCTTGTCAAACGCTTTTTCTGATCTATTGATATAATTATATGATTTTTGTCCTTTATTTTGTTTATGTGATGTATCACATTGATGGATTTGCATATATACAAGCATCCTTGTGCCCCTGGTTGAACCCCACTTGGTCGTGATGAATAATCTTTTTAATGCAGTGTTGTATTAGATTTGCTAGAATTTTGTTTAAGATGTTTGCATCTGTATTCATCAGCGATATTGTTCTATACTTTTTTGTGTGTGTTATCCTTACCAGGTTTTAGTATCAGGGTAATGTTGTCCTTATAAGGGAGTAATGTCTCTTCTTCAATTTTTTGGAAGAGTTTGAATAGGACATGTATTAGATCTTCTTTCAGTGTTTGGTAGAATTCCCTAGTGAAGCCATCTGGTCCCAGACTTTTGCTTTGGGGAATGTTTCTGATTCAATTTCCTTACTGTTGATAGATCTATTTAGATTCTTTGTGATTCACCCTAGGAAGTCTATATGTTTCTAAGAACATGTCCATTTCTTCTAGGTGATTGAATTTGGTGGCATATAATCCTTCAAGGTATTCTTGGATGATCCTTTTTGTTTCTGTGGCAACCATGCTTACTTCCACTCTTTCATTTCTGATTTTGTTTATTTGCATCTTTTCTGTTTTTATCTTAGTGAATCTAACCAAGGGTTTGTCAATTTTATTAATGTTTTCAAAGAACCAGCTCTTGGCTGTGCTAATTTTTCCTACTGTCTTTTTGTTCTCTATTTCCTTTAGTTCTGCTCTGATTTTTACTATTTCCTTCCTTCTGCAGATTTTGGGTTTTATTTGTTCTTTTTCTAGTTCTTTAAGGTGTAATGTAAAGTTGTTTATCTGGGATTTTTCTTCTTTCTTGAGATAGGCCTGTAATGATAAAATTTCCCTCTTAAAACTGCTTTTGCTGTATCCCCAAAATTTTGGTAGGATGTATTTTCATTCTCATTTGTTTCTATGTATATTTTGATCTCTTCTCTTTTTTCTTCTTTGACCCAGTCGTTTTTTTAAAGTTTATTGTTCAATCTCCACATGTTTATGGTTTTTCCTGCTTTATTTTTGCAGTTGATATCTAATTTCAAAGCCTTGTGAGCAGAGAATGTAATTGGGATGATTTCAATCTTCTTTAATTTGCTGAGGCTCGTTTTATTTCCTAATACATGGTTTATCCTTGAGAATGTTCCATGTACACTAGAAAAGAATGTATAGTCTGATGTTCTAGGGTGAATTGCTCTATAAGTATCAATTATGTCCATTTCATCTAATGTGTTATTTAGGGCTACTATTTCATTATTTATTTTCTGTTTGGATGATCTATCCATAGCTGTCAATGATATATTTAGGTCCCCTACTATAATTGTGCTTTGGTCAATTTTCCCCTTTAGTTCTGTTAGTAGTTGCTTGGTATATTTCAGTGCTCCCTGACTGGGTGCATAAATATTGATGACTATTATGTCTTCCTGTTATATAGTCCCCTTTATAATTATGAAATGTGCATCTTTGTCTCTTGTTATCTTTTTTGTCCTGAAGTCTGTTTCATCTGATATCAGTATAGCTACACCTGCTTTTCTCTGGATACAGTTTGCTTGGAGTGGTAGTTTCCACCTTTTCACTTTGAGTCTATATTTGTCCTTGTAGCTGAGATGTGTCTCTTGGAGGAAGCATATGGTTGGGTTTAGCTTTTTTATCCAATCTGCTACTCTGTGCCTTTTTATTGATGTGTTCAGTCCATTTACAAATAGGGTGATTATTGATACATGAGAAGTTCCTATCATTCTTTCTCTTGTTTTATGATAGGATGGTGTCTCCATTGTTTCTTTGCCTTCTTGTAGCTGTCTATTATTTCAGTGTGGTGGTATTCTGTGATTTTTCCCTCTATTTCTTCCTTTTTTATGTTACATATCTCAGTTCCAGATTTTTTTTTTTTGAGTGGTTATCATTAAGTTTATGTAAAAGAAATTTTGATGTTTAGAGTATTCCATTTTCTTCAGTATGCTTACTTTCTCCCTTACATTGTGCCAGTTCAGACCTTACTCTCCCCCCTTTTATGTTTTTATTTTCACAATTTATTCCTATTTATGCTGTTAGTCGATTTCTTACTACAGTAACAAAATGTCTTTTTCCTCTTTTTTTAAGTGTTGTTTTTTTTAAAAAAAAACCACACTTATATTATGTTAAGTGTATAATGTCCTACTTGTTGTAGGGGTTCCCTTTTCCTGCTTCAGTCTGTTCATAATACTACTCATGGTTTTATATTCTTTTGCTTTTTTGTTTTAGTTCAAATAGCCTCCTTCAGTATTTCTTTTTATGTAGGTCATGTGTTAGAATATTCCCTCAGTTTTGTATGTCTGGAAAGGTCTTTATTCCTCTATCATATCTAAAGGATATCTTTTCTGGATATATTATTCTTGGCTCATAATTTCTCTATTTCAATATTTTGAACATTTGAGTCCACTCCCTCCTGACTTGTAGAGTTTCTGCTGAGAAATCATGATAATCTAATGGGTTTTCCTTTGTAGATTACTGTCTTCTTTTCCCTGGCTACCTTGAGGATTCTTTCTTTGTCATTAATTTTTGACAGCTTCAGTACTATGTGCCTTGGAGAAGGCTTGTTGGGATTGAGGTAATTAGGTGTTCTATTTGCTTCTTGGATTCGAGGATCCAGTTCTTTCCATAAGTTTGGGAAGTTCTCATCAACTATTTGTTTGAATGTAGTCTCTGTTCCCTTCTCCCTTTCTTCTCCTTCTGGTATGCCCATTATTCTTATATTGCTCTTTCTGATGGAGTCAGAAAGTTCTTGTAGAGTTCTGTCATTTCTTTTACCTCTCAAGTCTCTCTCTTTTTCCATCAGTGTCATTTCCAGATTTCTATCTTCAATGTCATTGAATCTTTCCTCAATCTTGTCAGCTCTATTGCCTAAGCTGGCTATTTCATTCTTCATTTGTTTTATTGAGTTCCAGAAATTCTACTTGGTTCTTTTTTAAAATTTCAATCTTTTTTGTAAAATATTCATGTTGTTATTTGATTGTGTTTCTGAGTTCATTAAACTGATTGTCTGTGTTTTCTTGCATCTCACTGAGCTTTTTTTAGAAGTACACGCTCGATATCTCTGTCATTTAAATCACATATGTCCATGTCTTTGAGTTCATTTTCTAGAGACTTTTCATTTTCTTTCTTATTGTCTTCCTACCTTGGTTATTCATGGCAATTAATGAATTATCACTTCTCTTCTTAGGCATCTGAATGAGTGGGTTCTTCAACAGGTTGATAGGAAGAGGTCTTTCTTTTTTTTCAGGTAGGTGTTGTTAGAATGTTTTATTTTTCTCTCTGTCTGCAGCCTTTTATTCTCCCTCATGCTATAGTGTTATATTTGCTCTTCACCTTTCCGGATTCTCATACAATATGGGGATTCCCTGGAAAGCGGGCTTCTCCTCTGTGAACAGGTTGCCTGGGTCACAGGGCACCACCTCTAGGGGGGATGTGGAGAGCTTCGGAATTTCCAAAGCTCTGTCCTGCACTAGACTCAGAGCCTGTGTGTTTCAGGGGCTCTGTTTAGTCCTGCAGGGACCTTCCCAGATAGGTGGGGACAGGGGTGGGGTGGGTTGTGAGAGGTCACTGTGAGCAATGGCGGTGACCAGGAGCATAGCCAGTCCTGCATCCAAGGCTCCCTTCCCTTTGCTGGAACTAGCTCAACTTTGAGTCCGTGGCTGCGGGCCACAGTTCTGAGAACTAGAAATATTCTATTCTTTTGATCTGATACTGCTACCATTGCGCTTCTAGCACTGGGCATGTAGGGGTGGGGCGAGCTCTGGGAGGGTAGCGAGGGTTGGTTAGGCTCTGTGCTTATGCCCTCCATCCTCTGCTTGGTAGTGAGAGCTTACAGCACTGTTCTCACCCTTCTTCCCTCAGTCTTTGCTCAGAGGTCTCTGCCGTGAGAATTCAGCTGATCCCTCAAGCGGGACTGTGGGCCATAAGCAGAACGCCAGTAATCCAAATTCTTCCCTCTCCTATGACAGTGGTAGCTCCGGAATACAGGGAGTTTGGAGCTTGGAGCTTGGTCTACATTCTGCCACCCTCATCTTGCTGTGGTCCACGTCTTCACACTTCTCCCTTCCCTCCTCCTATGGTCACCCAATTTGCCCACATTTAGGTGATTTCAGTTGCGCATCTCTTAGTGTTGCCTGTCTGCTGTGCGGGGAGATCTTTTGGAATTACAGTTGTTGAATTTGTTGTAAATTCCAGGGAAGACTTCAAGAGGCTCCCCTCACACCAGAATTTTTATCTGCTTCTGAAATTTTTCTTTCTTCCTCTTTCCTGACCCTTTCTTCCCCCTCTCTTTTTTCATTCTCCTGGCTTGTGTGGATCAGTTCATTTAAAAATCCCATTTGTTTTCCACACAATACTGACTGCATATATTTACACAAATTAAGAGGAAATGTGTCATAGGATTCAAAGTCTAATCACCCTTCACCAAAAGCTAACTGCTTGCTTTTGGGCAAATTTCCTGACCTTTACTTTTTAAATCTAGAAAATGAAAGATTTGGATTAAATAATCTCAGATCTAAATGTGTTTGAAAGAACAAAGGTGATTGATGGAGCAGAACATAAAACACTTTATACAATTTGTGAAAGATTAAAAATTTCAGTTAATCATGTTTGTTTTCAATTGTGTGATAAGTTAGGTAGCTGATATAATTAATTTTTTCTCAAAGTGGAACACAATCTGTTTGTTCTGGCATAATTTAGACACAATCTATGTTAATCTGAACTCAGTTATGCAGCCCACAACATAATATTATCCACACACTGAGACTCTTAAAAATCCTTCCTGACAATGATAAAGCTTATCTCCTAGGAAGGGAAAATAAATGTTTGTGTAATCCAGATGCCAGATACATCTCTCATCCATTAGTTTGAGTATGTTTTTCCCTTAGCTGAATTTGATGTGATCTCGGCCCCTTAATCAACCACTGCAAGAAAGCCAGTCATACCAAATATATTCTAGATTTTATGGAAGATTTTGTGGGGCCACTGGGAAGAATCAGGTTAGACAACACAGTACTTCATTTGAATTATCTCAAATAGAACCACCTCTTCTCTAAGTCTTCTTTGAGTTTGCATTTACTGGCTCTCTCTTCCTCCCTAAACTTTGCCCCAAACAGTGCTTAGTTAGCTCCTCCTCCTTAGAAGTCTCTGGGCCTTTGAGACTCAGTTCTCAAACTCTGTATCCTTATCCAAGTATCTTCTCAGCAAAACTGGTCTATGACTACAAAGAAATCGTTCTTCTAGACACTAAGATCAATTTTTCCATCTCTAGGCATTTGCAATCAAAGATATTTTGCCTGTTGAAGGCTATATTTGATGAGGAAGCAGCCTGCTTGACTCTAAGTTCTTGATTATGTACAAAGCCTTGGACATTTGTCTCCAGGAATTGTGCCCCACTCCCAATACAGCACGTGCAGCAGACCTTCCAAGCACTCTCCCAGGCACTATTTTGGGAGCTGACACAAAACTTTCCTTGGAGCCAGTCTCTAATTCCATCAGAACCTGATCTACTCAGAAGACTGGCTTTCTTACTCCATCCAAACTCAATTGGAAAAAATCTACTTAATTAGAAGGAAAAGTAAGAAAGTTGTTAGAATTATGCAAGTACAGTTCTCTCAGATGATTAGACACATTTTCTTTTGAAATGAATAAATAAAAGGGAAAGAAGGGTAGAATAATAATAGTACAGGCTTTACTTTCTAAAAGTTTGAATAAAATTTGCATAATTTCCCTTTTATTAAGCTACAGTAGATAGAAAGCACATTATAGACACTGTAGGTGGAAATGTGGGTGGACACATAGGAGAGGTAGTGAGAAAGCATTGAAAATCCAGCTGAAATAATGAGCGTGTAATATGAAGAATGGCAGCAAGGATTAGGCTGGAGGATGGAAGGATCTCTGCTTTGATCACAACAAATGGGATAGGGGAACAAAAAATAAGAGGGAACAATTCAGCCAAGCTGAGAGACTGGGTCAGCCTGGGCTGATGGGGCTGGGCATAGATAGGAAGAAAACAGGGAATGCTTCACCACTGACTTGGGTTTTAAATATGATACTTTAAGCTTAAAGAGGAGAAAAGCACAATAATGTCATTTATAAAATCATTTATAAAAATATGGTGATGGAAAGAGAATGGACTCTGGTGGTCAACACACAGTGTGATATATAGATGATGTATTACAGAATTGTACACCTGAAATATATGTAATTTTACTAACAATTGTCACCCCAATAAACTTTAATTTTAAAAAAAGAGAACAAAATATGTACTTTTATCCATACTAACCATGATGGAAATAGAAGCTACACAACTTGCTTCCATTTGATCTGGAGAAAACTTGCTAGAATATAGAACATTGGGTTTGATGGTCATTCTGTCCACCTGCTTAAAGCATGGACAGCACTATCCTCCACACACACCCTCCCTGCCCCATTCATTTTACAAATGTGGAAATGAAGTTATACAAAAGAAGTAATTTTTAAAAAATATCTTAGATCTTTGAGAGGCAGACAACCAAATCTCTATATGTGATTTCTACAGACGGGGTTCTGCTGCTTGACATAGAGCAGAAAATGAATCAAAAAATTATTAACAGGAGTGAAACAAATGATCTAGATTCTCAAAAGGTGTTTATAGACTAGTAGAGTGATATAATTGTTTTTCTTTCTGTTTTACTTTGTTTGTTTGTTTGTTGTTGTTGTTTGTCTAATCTGTGCCAGGCATAGTATTTAGCTACAAATTTGGAAAGCCCAGGAGTTGTCTGTAAAATATTTTCTCTCCCAGAACCTAGGCAGTTAGATAGCAAAGTATCAGATCCAAATGGGTCCTGGAATGTCATGCTTTCATTCAGCTCTGCGTCTCCCAGGCAGTGGCCCCACTCTCTAACCTCTCTGCTCAGGATCTCCTTCTCACTCTCCTCCCAGACTTTCTCACTTCCCACCCACACCTCCTTTACCTCTTCCCATATTCCATACTCTCATCATGGTTGCCCATGATGGCTATTGAGAGATTTGATTGCCCAGTATATATGAAGCCAAAAATTTCATTAATTTTAAAAAGTTGTATCCCCATTAAGGACAAGAATCATTGTTCTCCAGAAACATAATTAATTGTCTGGTATATCCTAGAGACTTTCCTCTTAGAGAAGAAGGACCTTTTGCCTATTTAGGACAAACAGTTCTCATGCAGCCAAGAAAAAAAAAGGTAAAGTCTTTCCTTAAAACAAAGTGAATCCCTGTGTACTGCTTGAACATCTTCTTCTTACTATGGTGGATAATCCATTCTTGGTAGCAATCTTAGAACTTGCAAATACCAACATGCAGTCTGAGGCTTGTCCTCTCATCAGCCTCTCTGGACGAGTTCTGGCTGTGCTTAAAAAAACTCACCTGAAATTGTGGTGCTCTCAACTTCCTTATCTAATGAACCTCCCCCCCCCATTTAATTTTTGTATCAGCAGATTTGTTTCCTTGATAAAATTTGAAATGATTGTCTTTGTCTGTTTCCTTGTATTTACATTTTGTTTGCACTCCATCAGGGAAGCAACTATGTGTCTTATGGTTTTTATGTCATTCCCAGCAACTAGCATTTTCTGGCATGTAGTAGTTGCTTAATAAATACTGGTTGAATGTTTAGGTAAGTAAATTAATATGAGCTTTGTGATAAGGGTTTTGGCATTCACAGGCAACTCTCTAGAATAACAACTCATCTGCACATATGGCACAGAAGCATCAACTGCCACATGGGTTGAGGATGCTGGGCTGAGCCAAAAGGTTGTTTAACCTCCTGTGGGCAGGAAATTTGCCCCTATTTCACCTATGGCAGACTGAACCATTGACACCAATTTTTCATCCTTCCTATCCTCACCCTTTCTATGGCCTTTAATTTTAGACTCAGTCATGTCTTGCTTTGGTCAGTGTGGGCAGAAGTGATGCTGGGTCAGTTCTGACCCAGAGGTCTCAAGAGGCTTTGCGTGTTTCTGTCAGTAGCTGAGCTGAGGTGAAAATACCTGAGCTTCTAGGTAGTCAATGAAGACAAGCCAAAATGAAACAACAATCAAGCATTTGATCACTTACTGTGATAGTATAAGCACGAAATTAAATAAGAGAAAGTGCCAGTGCCCTCAGCATTCTATTTTCTACCATGGAAGATAATCAGGTGAAGGTCAGATGTATAAGCTGATACGAGGAATCATCTCATTGCTGAGGGAGCCAAAAGACTTCTGATGTTTATGGACCGAGGGGTTGGGGGAAGGAAGAGAAGGAAAGGTTAAGAGTGGAAGAGTACTGAATACTGAGTCAGAATAGAGAAAAATTTCTTCAAGGCTCCCTGATAAGATATCTTCAGTAGACATGACTGAGAGAAGCATTGGCCAAAGGACCCTAATAAAGAAGCCTCTGAATGGAGGTGTCTTGGCTAGGAATGCATTAAGAGCATGGTTGGCTGCAGGGCCTGAGTCCTTGACTGCAATGCATTGTCTGTGCACCAAATCTGGTGTGGGGAGGGCAGCTTTCCCCAGTGAGACTTGCAAGGTAAAGCCTTTGTAATTGCTAAAAAGGTCAGGCCTGAAAGATCACACGTAAATTTTTGACTAGGAGTCTGACTTCTCAGTTTCCACTTGCCCTCATGGACCACCATCATTACCATGAGAAGAGGTTCCTCTAATAGCTGCTGCCCCATTAGCCTGGGCCCCAGAATGAACACATATAGAACAGAGCCACTCAGTTAACCTATAGATCTGCAGGTAAAAATAGAATAGCCCCAGCCATGAGAGTATGAAGCACAGCCATCAAGTGCAGTCTAGCCTATATCAGCAGAACCAAATTAACTGATCCACAGGTCCATTAGAATAAATATTTGCTGATTTAAGCTACTGAGTTTGGGGTCTTTGTTACACAATACTATTGTGGCATAGCTAATAGATACATTACCCTCTTTCCAGCCACCAAGGGAGTGGGCACTGCCACAAGACTTACTCCAATAAAAAATTGTAGGGTATGCAAAGAAACAGCAAAATGCCACTCCTGGTGGGAAGCAAAATCAATCAAAAGAAGCACAGTAATTATATAGATTAGTACACAAAGACATTTAAGTTGTTATGTTAACTGTATTCCATATGTTCAAGAAGTTATATGACAAATGGAACATTTTAAGAATGGAAGATAAAACAAAGGCATAAATTTAACTTTTAGAGGTAAAAGGACTACAATTTCTGAGAGAAAAAATACACCGTATGGGATTAATAGCATGTTAGACATTGCAGAAGGAAATATTTGTGAATTTATAGACATAGCAATATTTGATTGGTGCAAAAGTTATTACGGTTTTTGCAATTATTTTTAACCTTTTAAACCACAATTACTTTTCCACCAGCCTAATAAAAACTATCCAAGAAGAAGGGGGAAAAATAGGGCATTAAAGAGTTGGGCAATACAAAAGAAACCATTGACAAAATAAAGAGGCCACCAACTCAATGGGAGAAGATTTTTGCTAACAGTGCCTCCGATAAGAGGCTAGTATCCAGAATATACAAGGAACTCATGCAACTCAACAACAAAAAAACAAACAACCCAATTGAAAAATGGGCAGAGGACTTGAAGAGACATTTCTCCAAAGAGGACATACAAATAGCAAATAAACATATGAAAAAATGCTCAACATCACTAATCATCAGAGAAATGCAAATCAAAACCACAATGAGATATCACCTCACCCCAGTCAGAATGGCTATCATCAACAAGACAAATAGTAACAAATGTTGGAGAGGTTGGAGAGAAAAAGGAACCCTCATACACTGTTGGTGGGAATGCAGACTGGTGCAGCCGCTATGGAAGGCAGTGTGGAGGTTCCTCAAAAAATTATGAATAGAATTGCCGTATGACCCAGCAATCCCTCTCCTAGGTATCTACCCAAAAAATCTGAAAACATTTAGAGATAAAGACACGTGTGCTCCAATGTTCATTGCAGCTTTGTTTACGGTGGCCAAGACATGGAAACAACCAAAATGTCCTTCGATAGATGAATGGATAAAGAAGTTGTGGTACATATACACAATGGAATACTATTCTGCAGTGAGAAAAGATGATATAGGAACATTTGTGACAACATGGATGGATCTTGAGAGAGTAATGCTGAGCGAAACAAGTCAGACAGAAAAAGCAGAGAACCATGTGATTTCACTGATATGTGGTATATAAACCAAAAACAACAAAAGAACAAGACAAACAAATGAGAAACAGAAACTCATAGACACGGACAATAGTTTAGTGGTTGCCAGAGGGTAAGAGGGGTGGGGGGGGGGGGTGAGGGTAAGGGGGATCGAATATATGGTGATGGAAGAACTGACTCTGGGTGATGAACATACAATGGGATTTATAGATGATGTAATACAGAATTGTACACCTGAAATCTATGTAATTTTACTAACAATTGTCACCCCAATAAATTTAATTAAAAAAAAAAAAAAAGAGTTGGGCAATAAATTTAGCTGCCTAATGTATGTGTAACTGAAGTCCTCAAAAGAGGATTTGGAGGGAGGGAGAAGAAAAATTATCTGAAGGAGTAATAGCAGAAGAATTTCCAAATATGATAAAAATTATAAAGCTATACATTAAAGAAATTCAACACATCCTTAGCACAATAACAAGAAGAAAACCACACCAAGGCACATAATAATCAAGTTGCTCAAAACAGGTGGTAAAAAAAGATCTAAAAAGTAGCCAGTGAAAAAAGACAAATTAGGTCCACAAGAACAAATATAAAGATGACAAAAAATTGCTTATCAGAAACAATGCGGATTTCCGGAAAAATGGCGGCGTGAGGTGAGACTCTGTAAAGCTCCCCTGGAATTTACAAAGAATCAAACAACAAAAACTCCACAAAGGACTCCCTGCACAGCAGATAGGCAAGATGAAGAGGCCCACTACCAACTGAAATCACCTACAGGTGGGAGATTCGCGTGAGTGGAGGGAAGAGGAAAGGGAGAAGTGCGCAGAGACGGAGCCGTGCGGGCGCAGGACGCAGACCTAGCACAGTGCGCTGAGCTCGCTGCTTCCCGGAACTAACACAGCTGCGGGAGAGGGAAGAACTCGGACTGCTAGGACTCCGCCAGGGCTCCACAGGACTGAGGGGACACCATATAACACGGCTGAACCCAACGCTCATGGCAGAGACCTCAGAGGGAAAAAGGCTGAAAACGGTGGTTAAAGCCCTCACTGCCGAACAGAGAACGGAGCCTTAGGCACTGAGACTAGCCGCCCCCTCCCTCCCCTCCCAGAGCTCGCCCCGCGTCCACCTGCCCGGTGCTAGAAGCAGAACAGTAGCAGTGTCAGATCAAAACAACAGAAAATTTGCTGTTTTGAGAACTGTGGACCGCAGACACAAATTAACAGCCGAACTAGTTCCGGCAAAGTGGAGGGAGCTGTGGAAGCAGGACCGGCTGTGGTGGTGGTCGCCACCATTGCTCTGGGACACCTCTCACAACTCACCCCGCCCCTGACCCCATCTATCTTGGCGGATCCCTGCAGGAGTAAACAGAACTGCTAAAATATACGGGCTCTGAATCAGGAGCTGGAAGAGCTTTGGAACATCAAAAGCTCTCCGCATACCCACCGGGACACAGCACCCTGTGACCTAGATGAACCATTAACAGAGGAGAAGCCCATCTCCCAGGGAATCCCCCCATTGTGTGAGAAGCTGGAATAGTGCAGAGAAAACATAGCACTACAGTGTGGTAGAAGAAAAATAAATTGCAGTTGGAGAAATAATAAAACATTCTACCAACAAGTACTGGAAAACAAAAGAAAGACCTCTTTCTATCAACCTGTTGCAGAAGTCACTCCTGTAGATGTCTAGGAAGAGAAATAGTAAACCAGTAATCGCCATGAATAAACAAGGCAACAAGATAGCTCAGAAAGAAAGTGAAAAATCTCCAGAGAAGGCACTTAAAGATACAGAAATATGTGACTTAAATGACAGAGAATTCAAGATTGCAGTTCTGAAAAAACTCGACGAGATGAAAGAAAACACAGATAAGATAGGCAGTTAAATGAACTCAGAAACACAATCAAAGAACAGCATGAGCATTTCACGAAAGAGATTGAAATTTTAAAAAGAACCAAATATAATTTCTGGAGATTAAGAACTCAATATAAGAAATTAAGAATGAAATAACCAGCTTAGGTAGTAGAGTTGACCAGATGGAGGAAAGAATCAGTGACATCGAAGATAGAAACCTGGAAATGACACAGATAGAAGAAAGAGACTTGAGACTTAAAAGAAATGAAAGAACTCTACAAGAACTTTCTGACTCCATCAGAAAGAGCAATATAAGAATAATGGACATAACAGAAGAAGAAAGAGAGAAGGGAACAGAGAATATATTCAAACAAATTGTCGATGAGAACTTCCCAAACTGGTGGACAGGACTGGACCCTCGAATCTAACTAGCAAATAGAACACCTAATTACCTCAATCACAACAGGCCTTCTCCAAGGCACATTGTATTGAAGCTGTCTAAAATTAACGACAAAGAAAGAATCCTCAAGGCAGCCAGAGAAAAGGAGATGGTAACTTACAAAGGAAAGCCCATTAGATTATCATCAGATTTTTCAGGAGAAACTCTACAAGCAAGGAGGGAGTGGAAACAAATATTCAAATTATTGAAAGAGAAAAATTATGAGCCAGGAATAATATATCCAGCAAAGACATCCTTTAGATATGAAGAAGGAATAAAGACCTTTCCAGACATACAGAAGCTGAGGGAATTTTCTAATACACAATGTACACTAGAGGATACTAAAGGAGGCTATTCGACGCCATCATCAACAGGGACAATTGATGGCAACCAAAACTCAAAAAGGGGGAGAGTAAAGGCCTGAACCAGAATACGGGAATGGAGAAAGTAAGCATGCTGAAGAAAACGGAATACTCTAAATATCAAACTTTCTTTTACATAAACTTAAGGGTAACCACTCAAAAAAAATCCAGAACTGAAATATATACTGTAATAAAAGAAGAAACAGAGGGAAACATCATAGAATACCACCACAGAGAAATAATAGACAACAACAAAAAGGCAAAGAAACAATGGAGACACAGCCACACCAGAAAACTAAAGATAGAATGACAGGAAATCCTCACATATCAATAATCACCCTAAATGTAAATGGACTGAACTCACCAATAAAAAGGCACAGAGTAGCAGATTGGATCAGAAAACTAAACCCAACCATATGCTGTCTCCAAGAGACACATCTCAGCTACAAGGACAAGCATAGACTCAAAGTGAAAGGGTGGAAATGGACACTCCAAGCAACTGGTACCCAGAGAAAATCAGGTGTAGCCATAATGATATCAGATGAAACAGACTTCAGGGTGAAAAAGATAACAAGAGACAAAGATGGACATTTCATTATGGTGAAGAGGACTATAAAACAAGAAGACATAACAGTCACCAATATTTATGCCCCCAATCAGGGAGCACCGAAATATACCAAGCAACTAGTAACAGAACTAAAGGGAGAAATTGACCAAAACACAATTATACTAGGGGACTTAAATACATCATTGACAGCTATGGATAGATTATCCAAACAGAAAATAAATAACGAAATAGTAGCTCTAAATGGCACATTAGGTGAAAGGGACATAATTGATATTTATAGAGCACTTCGTCCTAAAACATCAGACTATGCATTCTTTTCTAGTGTACATGGAACATTCTCAAAGATAGACCATATACTGGGACATAAAATCAACCTCAGCAAATATTTTTTTTATTAAATTTATTGGTGTGACAATTGTTAGTAAAATTACATAGATTTCAGGTGTACAATTCTGTATTATATCATCTATAAATCGCATTGTGTGTTCACCACCCAAAGTCAGGTCTCCTTCCATCACCATATATTTGATCACCCTTACCCTCATCTCCCACCCCCCACCCCCCATATCCTCTGGCAACCACTAAACTATTGTCTGTGTCTATGAGTTTCTGTTTCTCATTTGTTTGTCTTGTTCTTTTGTTGTTTTTGGTTTATATACCGCATGTCAGTGAAATCAGATGGTTCTCTGCTTATTCTGTCTGACTTATTTCGCTCAGCATTACACTCTCAAGATCCATCCATGTTGTCACAAATGTTCCTATATCATCTTTTCTTACCGCCGAATAGTATTCCATTGTGTATATATACCACAACTTCTTTATCCATTCATCTATCGAAGGACATTTTGGTTGTTTCCATGTCTTGCCCACTGTAAACAAAGCTGCAATGAACATTGGAGCACACGTGTCTTTATGTATAAATGTTTTCTGATTTTTTGGGTAGATACCCAGGAGAGAGATTGCTGGGTCATATGGCAATTCTATTCGTAATTTTTTGAGGCACCTCCACACTGCCTTCCATAATGGCTGCAACAGTCTGCATTCCCACCAACAGTGTATGAGGGTTCCTTTCCCATTCAGTTGGTGGCCTCTTTATTTTGTCCATGGTTTCTTTTTCTGTGCAGAAGCTTTTAAGTTTCACATAGTCCCATTTGTTTATTTTAGCTTTTACTTCCATTGCCTTTGGAGTCAAATACATAAAATGCTCTTTGTACCCAAAGTCCATAAGTTTAGTACCTATGTTTTCTTCTATGCAGTTTATTGTGTCAGGTCTTATGATTAAGTTTGATCCATTTTGAATTAACTTTGGTACATGGTGACAGATAGCAGTCCAATTTCATTCTTTTCCACGTGGCTATCCAATTCTCCCAGCACCATTTATTGAAGAGACTGTCTTTGCTCCATTGTAAATTTTTTAGCTTCTTTCTCAAAAATTATCTGTCCATATTTATGTGGTTTTATTTCTGGGTTCTCAATTCTATTCCATTGGTCTATGTGTCTGTTTTTCTGCCAATACCATGCTGTTTTGATTATTGTAGCCCTGTAGTACAAGCCAAAGTCAGGAAGTGTGATACCTCCATTATTGTTCTTTTTTCTTAAGATTGCTTTGGCTATTCGGGGTCTTTTGTGGTTCCAAACAAATCTGATGATTTTTTGTTCTATTTCTTTAAAATATGCCATTGGGATTTTGATGGGGATTGCATTGAATCTGTATATTGCTTTGGGTAATATGGCCATTTTAACTATGTTGATTCTTCCAATCCATGAGCACGGAATGTCTTTCCATTTCTTTGTGTCTTCTTCAATTTCTTTCAAAAATGTCTTATAGTTTTCAGCATATAGGTCTTTCACATCCTTGGTTAAGTTTATTCCTAGGTATTTTATTCTTTTTACTGCAATTGCAAAAGGAATTGTTTTTTGTATTTCTTTTTCTGAGATTTCATTGTTAGTATATAGGAATGCAATGGACTTTTGTGCGTTGATTTTGTAGCCAGCAACTTTACTGTATTCATTGATTGTTTCTAATAACTTTTTGGTGGAGTCTTTAGGGTTTTCTATATATAGCATCATGTCATCTGCAAAGAGTGATAATTTAATTTCTTCATTCCCAATTTGGATGCCTTTTATTTCTTTCTCTTGCTTGATTGTTCTGGCAAGGACTTCCAACACTATGTTGAAAAGCAGAGGTGATAGGGGACATCCCTGTTGTGTTCCTGAATGTAGAGCAAAGGGCTTCAGTTTTTCTCCATTAATTATGAGATTTGCAGAGGGCTTGTCATATATGGCCTTTATTATGTTAAGGTATTTTCCTTCTATACCCATTTTATTAAGTGTTTTAATCATAAATGGATGTTGTATCTTGTCAAATGCTTTTTCTGCATCAATTGATATAATCATATGATTTTTGTCCTTTATTTTGTTTATGTGATGTATCACATTGATGGATTTACGGATGTTGAACCATCCTTGTGCCCCGGGGATGAACCCCATTTGGTCGTGATGAATAATCTTTTTAATGCATTGTTGTATTCGATTTGCTAGAATTTTATTTAGGATTTTTGCATCGGTATTCATCAGAGATATTCGTCTGTAGTTTTCTTTTTTTGTGCTGTCCTTACCAGGTTTTGGTATCAGGGTAATGTTGGCCTCATAAAATGAGTTAGGGAGTACTGTCACTTCTTCAGTTTTTTGGAAGAGTTTGAGCAGGATTGGTATTAGATCCTCTTTGAAGGTTTGGTAGAATTCACTAGTGAAGCCATCTGGTCCTGGACTTTTGCTTTTGGGAAGGTTTTGGATGACTGATTCAATTTTGTTACTGGTGATCGGTCTGTTTAGACTTTCCAGTTCTTCATGGTTCAGCCTAGGAAGGCTATATGTTTCTAAGAACTTGTCCATTTCTTCTAGGTTGTTGAATTTGGTGGCATATAGTCCTTCATAGTATTCTTGGATGATCCTTTGTATTTCTGTGGTGTCCATGATAACTTCCCCTTTTTCATTTCTGATTTTGTTAATCAGTGTCTTCTCTCTTTTTATCTTAGTAAGTCTAGCCAAGGGTTTGTCAATTTTGTTAATCTTTTCAAAGAACCAGCTCTGTCACATTTACATTTTCTATTGTCTTTTTGTTCTCTATTTCATTTAGTTGTGCTCTAAATTTGTTATTTCCTTTCTTCTGCTGACCTTGTGTTTTACTTGTTCTTCTTTTTCTAGTTCTTTAAGGTGTAACATGAGGTTATTTATTTGGGAGTTTTCTTGTTTCTTGAGATAGGCCTGTAATGAGATAAATTTCCCTCTTAAAACTGCTTTCGCTGCATCCCAAAAATTTTGGTAGGATGTATTTTCATTGTCATTTGTTTCTATGTATCTTTTGATCTCTCCTCTAACTTCTTCTTTGACCCAGTCCTTCTTTAAAAGTATGTTGTTTAATCTCCATGTATTTCTGTTTTTTCCTGCTTTCTTTTTGCAGTTGATATCCAATTTCAAAGCCTTGTGATCAGAGAATATGCTTGGTATGATTTCAATCTTCTTAAATTTGTTGAGACTGATTTTATGTCCCAATATATGGTCTACCCTTGAGAATGTTCTTTGTACACTAGAAAAGAATGTAGAGTCTGATGTTTTAGGATGAAGTGCTCTATAAATGTCAATTATGGCCATTTCATCTAATGTGTCATTTAGGGCTGCTATTTCATTATTTATTTTCTGTTTGGATGATCTATCCATTGTTGTCAATGGTGTGTTGAAGTCCCCTAGTATAATTGTGTTTTGGTCAATTTCTCCCTTTAGTTCTGTTAGTAGGTGCTTGGTATATTTCGGTGCTCCATGATTGGCGGCATAAATATTGGTGACTGCTATGTCTTCTTGTTGTACAGTCCCCTTCACCATTATGAAATGTCCATCTCTGTCTCTTGTTATCTTTTTCACCCTGAAGTCTGTTTCATCTGATATCATTATGGCTACACCTGATTTTCTCTGGGTACCATTTGCTTGGAGTGTCCATTTCCACCCTTTCACTTTGAGTCTATGCTTGTCCTTGTAGCTGAGATGTGTCTCTTGGAGACAGCATATGGTTGGGTTTAGTGTTTTGATCCAATCTGCTACTCTGTGCCTTTTTATTGGTGAGTTCAGTCTATTTACATTTAAGGTGATTATTGATATGTGAGGATTTCCTGTCATTCTATCTTTAGTTTTCTGGTGTGGCTGTGTCTCCATTGTTTCTTTGCCTTTTTGTTGTTGTCTATTATTTCTCTGTGGTGGTATTCTATGATGTTTCCCTCTGTTTCTTCTTTTATTACAGTATATATTTCAGTTCTGGATTTTTTTTGAGTGGTTACCCTTAAGTTTACGTAAAAGAAAGTTTGAAATTTAGAGTATTCCATTTTCTTCAGCATGCTTACTTTCTCCATTCCCGTATTCCGGTTCAGGCCTTTACTCTCCCCCTTTTTGAGTTTTGCTTGCCACCTATTGTCCCTGTTGATGGTGGTCGAATAGCCTCCTTTAGTATTTGTTGTAGTACAGGTCGTGTATTAGAAAATTCCCTTGTGTATATATACCACAACTTCTTTATCCATTCATATATCGAAGGACATTTTGGTTGTTTCCATGTCTTGGCCACCGTAAACAAAGCTGCAATGAACATTGGAGCACACGTGTCTTTATCTCTAAATGTTTTCAGATTTTTTGGGTAGATACCCAGAAGAGGGATTGCTGGGTCATATGGCAATTCTATTCGTAATTCTTTAAGAAACCTCCACACTGCCTTCCATAACGGCTGCACCAGTCTGCATTCCCACCAACAGTGTATGAGGGTTCCTTTTTCTCCACAGCCTCTCCAACATTTGTTATTGTTTGTCTTGTTGACGGGGGCGGGGGGGTGGGGGGTGGGAGATGAGGGTAAGGGGGATCGAATATATGGTGATGGAAAGAGAACTGACTCTGGGTGGTGAACACACAATGGGATTTATAGATGATGTAATACAGAATTGTACACCTGAAATCTATGTAATTTTACTAACATTTGTCACCCCAATAAATTTAATTAAAAACAAACAAAAAAAAAAAAAAAAAAAAAAAAAAAAAGAAAATTCCCTCAGCTTCTGTATGTCTGGAAAGGTCTTTATTCCTCCTTCATATCTAAAGGATATCTTTGCTGGATGTAGTATTCTTGGCTCATGATTTCTCTCTTTCAATAGTTTGAATATTTGGTTCAACTCCCTCCTTGCTTGTAGAGTTTCTCCTGAAAAATCTGATTATAATCTAATGGGCTTTCCTTTGTAAGTTACCGTCTTATTTTCCCTGGGTGCCTTGAGGATTCTTTCTTTGTCGTTGCTTTTAGACAGCTTCAATACAATGTGCCTTGGAGAAGGCCTGTTGGGATTGAGGTAACTAGGTGTTCTATTTGCTTCTTGGATTCGAGGGTCCAGTTCTGTCCACAAGTTTGGGAAGTTCTCATCGACAATTTGTTTGAATATATTCTCTGTTCCCTTCTCTCTTTCTTCTCCTTCTGGTATGCCCATTATTCTTATGTTGCTCTTTCTGATGGAGTCAGAAAGTTCTTGTAGAGTTCTTTCATTTCTTTTAAGTCTCAAGTCTCTTTCTCTTCCATCTGTAATTTCCAGGTTTCTACCTTCAATGTCACTGATTCTTTCCTCCATCTGGTCAACTCTACTACCTAAGCTGGTTATTTCATTCTTAATTTCTTCTATTGAATTCTTAACCTCCAGAAATTGTATTTGGTTCTTTTTTATAATTTCAATCTCTTTTGTAAAATGCTCATTCTCTTCTTTGATTGTGTTTCTGAGTTCATTTAACTGCCTATCTGTGTTTCTTGTATCTCGTTGAGTTTTTCAGAACTGCAATCTTGAATTCTCTGTCATTTAAGTCACATATTTCTGTATCTTTAAGTGCCTTTTCTGGAGATTTTTCACTTTCTTTCTGAGCTATCTTGTTGCCTTGTTTATTCATGGCGATTACTGGTTTACTATTTCTCTTCCTAGACATGTACAGGAGTGGCTTCTGCAACAGGTTAATAGGAAGCGATCTTTCATTTGTTTTCCTGTACTTGTTGGTAGATTGTTTTATTTTTTCTCCAACTGCAGCTTATTTTTCTTCTCCCACACGGTAGTGCTGTTTTGTCTGCACTATTCCAGCTTCTCACAATGGGGGGTTTCCCTGGGAGATGGGCTTCTCCTGTGTTAATAGTTCGTCTAGGTCACAGGGCGCAGTGTCCCGGTGGGTATGCAATGAGCTTTTGAAGTTCCAAAGCTCTTCCTGCACTAGATTCAGAGCCCGTCTGTTTCAACAGTTGTTTACTACTGCAGGGATCCGCCCAGATAGGTGGGGCCAGGGGCGGGGTGAGTTGTGAGAGGTGGCCCAGAGAAATGTCGGCGACCACCACCACAGCCGTTCCTGCTTCCACAGCTTCCTCCCCTTTGCCGGAACTAGTTGGGCTGCAAATTTGTTTCTGTGGCCCACAGTTTTCAGAACAGCAAATATTCTGTTCTTTTGATCTGACACTGCTACTGTTCTGCTTCTAGCACCGCCTGGTGGGGCAGGGCGAGCTCTGGGAGGGTAGGGAGGGGGCGGCTAGTCTCAGTGCCAGAGGCTTCAGTTCTGTGCTCGGCAGTGAGGGCTTAAGCCACCATTTTCAGTCTTCTTCCCTCAGTCTTTTCTCCGAGGTCTCTGCTGTGAGCGTTGGGTTCAGCCGTATTTTATGCTGCCCCCTCAGTCCTGTGGGCCATAAGCGGAGCCCTAGCAGTCCGAGCTCTTCCCTCTCCCGCAGCTGCGGTAGCTCTGGGAAGAAGCGATCTCAGAGCACTGAGGTAGGTCTGCGTCGTGAGCCCACGCGGCTCCATCTCTGCACTTCTCCCTTCCCTCCTCCTCCCCCTGCTCCTGCGAATCTCCCACCTGTATGTGTCTTCGGTAGTGGGCTTCTTCGTCTTGCCTGTCTGCTGTGCAGTGAGTCCTTTGTGGAGTTTTTGTTGTTCGATTCGTTGTAAATTCCAGGGGAGCTTTACAGAGGCTCACCTCACGCCGCCATTTTTCCGGAAACTCCCCAGTCTTAATTTCTTCTATTGAGTTCTTAATCTCCAGAAATTCTATTTGCTTCTTTTTTAAAATTTCAATCTCTTTCGTAAAATGTTCATGTTGTCGTTTGATTGTGTTTCTGAGTTCATTAAGCTGCCTTTCTATGTTTTCTTGCATCTCGTTGCGTGTTTTAAGAACTGCAATCTTGAATTCTCTGTCATTTAAGTCACGTATTTCCATATCTTTAAGTTCCTCTTCTGGAGACTTTTCACTTATTTTCTGATCTGTCTTGTTGCCTTGGTTATTCATGGCAATTACTGATTTATTATTTCTCTTTGTAGACATCTACAGGAGTGGCTTCTGCAACAGGTTGATAGGAAGAGGTCTTTCTTTTGTTTTCCAGTAGTTGTTGGTAGAATGTTTTATTTTCTCTCCGACTGCAGCCTTTTTTCTCTCTCTCACACGGTAGTGCTATGTTTTCTCTGCACTATTCCAGCTTCTCACACCATTGGGTGATTCCCTGGGAGACGGGCTTCTCCTCTGTTAATAGTTCGCCTGGGTCACAGGGTGCAGTGTCCGTGTGGGTATTTGAAGTTCCAAAACTCTTCCTGCACCAGATTCAGAGCCCGTATATTTCTGCAGTTCTGTTTACTCCTGCAGGGATCCACCCAGATAGGTGGGGACAGGGGTGGCGTGGATTGTGAGAGGTGGCTCAGAGCAAGTCTGTTTCCACCCCTACCACCAGTCCTGCTTCCTCAGCTTCCTCCCGTTTGCCCGAACTAGTTGGGCAGCGAATTTGTGTCTGCAGAGCGCAGTTCTCAGAACTGCAAATATTCTGTTCTTTTGATCTGACACTGCTACTATTCCACTTCTAGCACTGGGCAGGTGGGGCCGGGGTGAGCTCTGGGAGGGGAGGGAGGGGGCGGCTAATCCCAGTGCCTAATGCTTTAGTTCTCTGCTCGGCAGTGAGGGCTTAAACCACCATTTTCAGCCTTCTTCTCTCTGTCCTTTCTCAGAGGTCTCTGCCGTCAGCGTTGGTTTCAGCCGTGTTATATGCTGCCCCCTTGGCTCTATGGGCCATAAGTGGAGCCCTAGCAGTCCGAGTTCTTCCCTCTCCCGCAGCTGCCTTAGGTCCGGGATGCAGCAAGCTCGGAGCACTGAGCTAGGTGTGCATCCTGTGCCCGCGCCACCCCATCTCCACACTTCTCTCTTCCCTTCTCTCCCCCTTGCGCTGTTTGCCCACCTTGAGGTGAATTCAGTAGTGTGCCACTTAGTCTTGCCTGTCTGCTGCGCAGGGAGTCCTTTGTGGCATTGAATTGTCCAATTTGTTGTAAATTGGGAGATTTCAAGAGGCTCACTCTCACTGCCATTTTTATTGTGTCACTCCCTCATTTTCTAATTGTGTTTTCCGTCCCATTGTTCTTGAGTTCTTTATATATTTGGAATGCTAGACTTTTACAGATATATGATTTGCAAATATTTTCTCCCATTCTGTGGGTTGTCTTTTCACTCTCTTGTTAGTATCATTTGATGCATAAAAGTTTTAAATTTTGAAGAAGACTAATTATCGATTTTTCTATTGTTGATCATGCTTTTGATGTCATAAGAATCCATTGTGCAAATCCAATGTCATAAAAATTTATTCCTATAATTTCTTCTCAGAGTTTTATGGTTTTATCCTTTATATTTAGGTGTTTTGTCCATTTTGAATTAACTTTTGTATATGGTGTGAAGTAGGCGTCCAACTTTATTTTTGGCATGTGGATATCTAGTTGTGTTACCATCATGAATTATTATTTCTCCAAAGAAGACATGCAAATTGCCAGTAAGTATATGAAAATATGCTCAACATCACTTGTCTTCAGGGAAATGTAAGTCAAACCATTTTCACAACTGTCAGGATGGCTATTACCAAAAAAACGAAAGACACCTAGTGTTGGTGAGTATGTGAATAACTCTTGCACACTGTTGGTGGGAATGCAAAATAGTGCAGGCTCTTTCGAAAATGGTATTGAGGTTCCCCAAAAATTAAAACTACAACTACCATACAATCCAGCAATCTCACTTCTGTGTATTTATTTAAAAGAAAAGAAATCAGGATCTTGAAAAGATATTAGCATTCCTATGTTCATTGCAGCACTGTTTGCAATAGACAAGATGTAGATACAACCTAAATGTCGATCAACAGATGAATAGATTAAAAAAACATGGTATATGTATACTGTGGAATACTATTCAACCTGTAAAAAGAGGAAATTCTGCAATATGTGACAACATGGGTGAACATCGAGGACATTATGCTAAACCAAATAAGCCAATCACATAAAGACAAATATTGCATGATTCTACTTATATGAGGTACCTAAAATAGTCAAATTCATAGGCTGAGATAGGAATGGTGGCAGCGAGACAAACTTCTTGAGTTCTCCTCCGGAGCTTATCACAAATTGAACATCTATAACCCATCAAAGGACTCTCTGCTCATCACACAGAACAGCTAAGAGACTCGTATGAGGATTACTTGAAGGTGGACAAATTGGGCAAGCAGGAGAAGAGGGAAGGGAGAGGAGTGGAAATGTGGCCCGCATCCACAACTGTGGAGATGCAGGAGGTCCCAGGACAGAACAGAGACCACAACAGCCAGGAGGTGGGCTCTTTCCCTGCATCCCACAGCTGATCTCTCCCACCAAGAGAGCAGCATATCCAGCATTTGAGGCAGTAACTTCAGCTGAGACCTCCAGCTGGGCCCTAGGTGGGATAAAGGATGGAAACTCCATACCTGGGCCCCTCCCCTCACTCTCCAAATTCTACCTCCTCCCTTCCAGAGACTTAAACTTGCCCCTGAACTGAGGAGTGGTGTCAAATTACAGAGGAGCCATAGTGCTCAGGATTTGGGAAGACCTGGCATGCAGTGCAGCTCTGACCCAGGGAAGAGGCTGGGAAGAGTGTGACACTGCTGGGCTGGGAGAGAGAAGACCCCTCCATCCCCAGCCCCCACCCTTTCTGGCCTGCCTAGGGCGGGGCAATTACAACTGCGGAGACACTCCCAGGGATCAGCAGTAGGCAGCAGATGCAGCTCTGGGCTTTCAGCAGCTCAGAAATCTCCTGCCCTGCACACATACACACACACACACACACACACACACACACACACACACACAAAGAAGTGCCCTAAGACTCAGGAGACCTGAGCACAGGGCTGGTTGTGTTACTCTCCGTGCACATATTTGCAGGGAAGAGCAGAAACTGCACTGACTTCGTAGGAACTACCATCCAGACCCCTTAGCCCCGCTCATCTAAATCTACATTCCCAAAGTCGTTCTGGGCACCAGGTGACCGGTTCTGCCTGTACAAGATGCAGAGGACTCTTTGGTACACCAGAGGACAACCTGGAGATTACTTGGTGGGCTTAAGCCAAGACTGGTGCTGCATTTTTTTATTTTGTTTTGTATTTATATCTTTGATATTTTTGCCTGTGTTGAGTGTGGGTTATCAGATGTTTTTACATGTGAATGTATTTGGTTTTTTCTTTGTTGTTGCTATTGTTGATGTTGTCATTGTGCTTGATGATTTGCTTTGCTCTGAAATTGCCCTATCAGGGCCCAGCTCAAGAGGCCCAAGATTCAACACACCCAGAGGCCAACTCAAGACCAACCAGAGTACTACCGGGTTTGACCTACAAGTGACACAGCCAGAGAGAATTCTCTACAGGCACAAGAGCCCATAGAGGCCAAGCCTCATTTAAGCAGTCAACCCTCATGCAGCAGAACATCCTGCTGTGAGCAGAGCCAAGTCTCACAACTAGTCAGCCTAGGAGTTAGCCCCACCTACTCACAAGTGAAAAGCAATTAAAGATCTTCTTTAACAGGACAATATACACAACACAAGAGTCACCTTTGGAGCACATGCAGAGGAGAAGAAGGAAGTGGTGCAAGTCAAATATAAAGGAGATGTACTACATAAGATAATGCAGCAAAAACTAAGAACCCTAGGGGATCTACCTAATACATCAAAGCAAACACAGAGAGTGAGCCAGAATGGGGAAACAGATAAATGTCCCAAATAAAAGAACCTCCAGAATTGGAACCAAATGAAATAGAGGTAACCAACCTATCAGAGACAGAGTTGAGAACACTGATGATGAGAATGTTAAAGGAACTTAGTGACGACATAAAGAAGGTTGAAGAAATCATAATGACCAACAAGTTAGAACTAAAGAATACCATAACTGAAATAAAGAACTCACTTGAAGGAATTACCAGCAGGTTAGATGAAGCAGAGGCTCGAATGAGCAACTTAGAAGACAAGTTAGCTGAGATCACCCAAACGGAATGACAAAAAGAAAAAAGAATAAAGAACAATGAAGATGATTTAAGAGACCTCTGGGATAACATCAAGCTCCACAACATGCACATCATAGGAATAGCAGAAGGTGAAGAGAGGAAGCAAGGGATCGAGAATATATTTGAAGTAATAATGCCCAAAAACTTCCCTAATCTGGTGAAGGAAACCGACATACAAGCCCAGGAAGTGCAGAGAGTTCCAACCAGGATAAACCCAAACAGGTCCACACCAAGACACATTATAGTTAAAATGGCAAAGGTTAAAGACAAAGAGAGAATCCTAAAAGCAGCAAGAGAAAGACAGAGAGTTACATACAAGGGAACTCCCATAAGACTATCAAATGACTTTTCTACAGAAACATTGAAGGCCAGGAGGGAGTGGCAGGAGATACTCAAAGTGATGGAAAACAAAGGCCTACAACCTAGATTGCTTTATTCAGCAAGGCTATCATTTAAAATTGATGGAGAGATAAAGAGCTTCCCAGAAAAGAATAAGCTAAAGGAATTTATTACCACCAAGCCAGCATTGCAAGAAATACTAAAAGGACTTCTGTAAATAGAAGAAAGATGAAAACAATCTAACTACAAATTTAAAAATGGCAATAACTATGTACCTATCAATAATCACTTTAAATGTAAACGGATTAAATGCTCCAATCAAGAGACATAGGGTGGCTGAGTGGATAAGAAAGCAAGACACTTGTATATGCTGTATATGAGAGACTCACCTCAGATCAGGACACATACAGGCTGAAAGTGAAGGGTTGTAATAAGATATTTCATGCAAATGGAAATGAGAAAATGCTGGAGTAGAAATACTTATATCTGACAACATAGATTTTAAAATGAAGAATGTGTGAAAACACAAACTTGGGCACTACATACTACTAAAAGGATTGATCCAACAAGAGGACATAACCCTAATAAACATCTATGCACCCAACATAGGAGCACCTAAATATGTAAAACAGATATTGACTGACATAAAGACAGAGATCAACAGCAACACTATCATAGTAGGGGATTTCAACACAGCTCTGACAACAAGGGACAGGTCTTCCAGACAGAAAATCAATATGGAAACAACAGCGTTAAATGATACATTGGACCACTTGGATTTAATCGATATTTTCAGAGTATTTCACCCCAAAGCTGCAGAACACACATTCTTCTCAAGTGCACATGGAACATTTTCCAAGATAGACCATATGTTAGGCCACAAAACAAGTCTTGATAAATTTAAGAAAATTGAAATCATACCAATTGTCTTCTCTGAAGACAGTGCTATGAAATTAGAAATGAACTACAGGGAAAAAAACTAGAAGACACACCAATTCATGGAGGCTGAATAACATGTTACTAAATAATGAATGGGTCAACCAGGAGATCAAGGAAGAAATCAAAAGATATCTCGAGACAAACGAAAATGAAAACACGACGACCCAAAATCTATGGGATGCAGTGAAAGCAATCCTAAGAGGGAAATTCATAGCATTGCAGGTATACATAAAGAAACAAGAAAAATCACTAATCAACAGTTTATCTTCACACTTAACGGATCTGGAAAAAGAACAGCAAAATAAGCCCAAACAGAGTACAAAGAAGGAGATAATAAAGATCAGAGTGGACATAAATGAAATAGAAACCAGAAAAACAATACAAAGGATCAATGAATCCAAGAGTTGGTTTTTAGAGATGATAAACAAAATCGACAAACCTTTAGCCAGACTTATCAAAGAAAAAGACAGAGAGGACCCAAATTAATAAAATCAGAAGTGAAAGAGGAGAAGTGACAACAGACACCACAGAAATATTAAAAACATTAAGAAATTACTATCAGCAACTATATGCCAACAAATTTGACAATCTGGAAGAAATGGACTATTTTCTAGAAGCGTACAACCTTCCAAGGCTAACTCAAGAAGAAACGGAAAACCTGAGTAGACTGATTACCACCAGGGAAATTGAATCAGTAATCAACAATCTCCCAACAAACAAAAGCCCTGGACCAGATGGCTTTACAGGTGAATTTTACAAAACATTCAACGAAGAATTATCACCTATTCTCCTCAAGCTCTTCCAAAAATCCAGAAGGAGGGAAGCCTCCCAAACACTTTGTAGAAGGCCACTATCACCCTGATCCCCAACTCAGACAAAGACACTACAAAAAAGAAAACTACAGGTTAATATCTCTAATGAACATAGATGCAAAAATCCTCAACAAAATATTAGTGAACAGAATTCAGCAATACATTAAAAAGATCATACACCATGATCAAGTGGGATTCATCCCTGGTATGCAAGGGTGGTTCAACATCTGCAAATCAATTAATGTGATACACCACATTAACAAAATGAAAAATAAAAATCACATGATCATATCAATAGATGCAGAAAAAGCATTTGATAAAATCCAGCAGCCATTTATGATAAAAACCCTTAAGAAAGTGGGAATAGAGGGACCATGTCTCAACATAATAAAGGCCACATATGATAAACCCACAGCTAACATCATACTCAATGGGGAAAAGCTAAAACCATTCCACTTAAGATCAGGAACAAGGTAAGGTTGTCCACTTTCTTCACTTCTATTCAACATAGTGCTGGAATTTCTAGCCACACAATTAGACAAGAAAAAGAAATAAAAGGCATCCAAATTGGTAAGGAGGAAGGAAAATTGTCATTATATGCAGATGACATCATACTATATATAGAAAACCCTAAAGACTCCACAAAAAAACTATTAGAGCTGAGAAATGAATTTGGTAAAGTAACAGGATACAAAATGAATATTCAGAAATCAGTTGCATTTGTATATACCAATAATAAAATATCAGAAAGAGAAATTAAGAAAACAATCCCGTTTACAATGTCTTCAAAGACTTTAAAATAACTGGGGATACACTTAACAAAAAAATAAAAGATCTGTACTCAGAAAATTATAAGACAATGAAGAGAGAAATTAAAGAAAATACAAATAGATGGAAACACATACAAATAGATGGAAATACAAATAGATGGAAAATACAAATAGATGGTAGTAAAAGATCTGTACTCAGAAAATTATGAGACACTAAAGAGAGAAATTAAAGAAAATACAAATAGATGGAAACACATATCACGTTCATGGATAGGAAGAATTAATATAGTTAAAATGTCCATACTGCCTAAGGCAATATACATATTCAATGCATTTCCTATCAAACTACCAATGACGTTCTCCTAGTCCAGAGGAAAGGTCACGGTAACAAAACAGGACAGGAAGGATGCTAGTTAGGTTCAGCTAGGGCGTCATTTTACTGACCAACTCAATGTGAAAGGAAGATGGAGATGTTGAAAGTGGAGTCAAGATTTCCCACCTAAGAAATGGGATGGAGAGGGCCAAGAACACAGGTGAAGTGGGGCTGATTCCTTGGAGAAAGGAGGCAGTGAGAATATGGACATATTTTAAGATCGGGAGGAAGGAAATTAAGGGATTCAACTGAGGAAGAGCTCCAGGTTCACATCCTCCTCCAGATAAGTAAACAAGAGTACACAAAATTAGACACAGACAATATTTTAAGGGTTACCAGAGGGTAAGGGGGGAGGGGAGTGGTAGATGAGGGTAAAGGGGATCAAATATATGGTGATGGAAGGAGAACTGACTCTAGGTGGTGAACACACAATGGGATTTATAGATGATGTAATACAGAATTGTACATCTGAAATCTACGTAATTTTACCAACAATTGTCACCCCAATAAATTTAAATAAATAAATAAATAAATAAATAAATAAATAAAACTAATTGCAAAAAAAAATTACTTGTACTAAAAAAAAAAAAAAGAGAAACAAAAACTCATAGACACAGACAATAGCTTAATGTTACCAGAGGGTAAGGGTTCGGGAGGGGGGTGGTAGGTGAGGGTAAAGGGGATCAAATATATGGTGATGGAAGGAGAACTGACTATGGATAGAGAACACACAATGTGATTTATAGATGATATAATACAGAATTGTACACCTGAAACCTGTGTTACTTTACTAACAATTGTCATCCCAATAAACTTAAAATAAATCAGTGTATATAGTAGTCTACATTGTGTGTATGTAAAAAAGAATATTTGCAAAAAAATTAAAAAAAGAAACATGGGAGAATATATATGTGTATATATGTGTAAAAAAAAAAAAAACACAGGAAAGACATTTGCTCATATGGAGGTATGAATGGGAAGGAGCATATTAAGATGGGATTTGCTGTGTAGTTCTCACTTTTGAAATATATTAATATTTTACATATTCAAAAATCAAATTACATCCAAAAAAGTAGAAGAACCAAACCCTAATATTTACCATAGCAGGAACAGATAAACTTTGCTGTATATCAAATTGATAAAGTAACCACACAGAGAAATAAAGAATTACAAATTATTTCAAGCAGCTATTGAACACCATTCTCTGACTCCAATACTCTATATGTTTAGTAGCATATATTGTAAAGATAAAAAGAACTGCAAAAAAAAAAAAACACCCTAAATTTTACTCAGTAGTACTTAGCTATCAGTTTCGTTTGAGTATATTGTAGAGTAAAGCAATTTGGAAATTGGAGTATGAATGAGAAAATTGTTTTATTTTATTGTAACACAGGAAATAAATAAAAATCTATAAGCCCATAGTTATACTCAAAGACCAGGAGGGGAGAAGGGAGACAGGAAGAGAGAGGGAAGGAGAGAGGAAAGCTCTTCTATGCAGAAGAGTACAAGCTAATAAGTGTAGAAAATGATATAATTAGAAAATCAACACTTTACATGTTCTCAAATAATAATTGATTCAGGCAAGGATCATCAACAGATGCTAGTACATCATTAGGTGAAAACTTGCTAGAGAACAGGATATTCTTTCCATGCCAAAATATCACCCACATACTTCTTACTAAGCTGCAAAAAAGAAAATGTGACTTTATAGTGAAGGGATTTGGCCTTAACCACCTGTTAACTAAGTGATTATCTTAGCATCACCAATAGAGGGACAACCTAGAATATCTGGCCCTGTATTTGATAAATATGAAGTACACAGCATTACTTAGGAATAGTTATGAAGTATTGTTGTCAAACCATTGAACTTGATTCAAATCAACACTACAGGGAAAACAGGGGAAAGAGAAACAAGTTAAATGAGCCCAGGGGAAAATGATCAGACATATCTAAAATGCAGAATAAGACAATTGTCCTGTACTCATCAATAAGTCAATATCATGAAAAGAATTCAGTGAGGAGACTGCTGTAGTCTAAAAGAAAATAAAGAGACATAATAACCTTATGTTATATAAGGAGACGTAACAAAACTAGAATGTTTCTTGATTTTAAAGCAACAGCTAAATAAGACATCCTTGTGACAATGGTGTAATTTGAATATTGCATTAGTTGTCCATTGCTACCACTTAGTGGCTTAAAACAACAATTTATTATCTCATAATTTCTGTGGTCAGGAATTTGGGAGTGGCTTAGCTGGGAAGTTCTGGCTCAGGATGTCAGGAGGGGCTGCAGTCATCTAAGGGTTTGGCTGGGGTTGGAAGACTTGCTTCCAAGTTTGTGCCCATGGCTCTTAGCTGGAGGCCTCAGTTCCTCAATATGTGGGCTTCTTTATAAACTGCTTCAGTGTCCCCACAACATGGCAGCTATCTTCCCTTAGAATGAATGATACAAGAGAGAGTGATGAGAAAGAGAGATAGAGATTTGAGATTTAAAAATAACTACATATGTGGATTGGACACTAGAATATATGATGAAATTACTGTTAATTTTCTTAGGTGTGGCAATTTAGAAAGTTGTCATTCTCAATAGTTTAGTGGTTACCAGAGAGTAAGGGGGGTGGGGGTGGGAGATGAGGGTAAGGGGGATCAAATATATGGTGATGGAAGGAGAACTGACTCTGGGTGGTGAACACACAATAGGATTTATAGATGATGTAATGCAGAATTTTACACCTGAAATCTATGTAATTTTACTAACAATTGTCACCCCAATAAATTTTAAAAAAAAAAGTTGTCATTCTAAGGAGATGTGCAGAAGAATTCAGGGGTAAAGTGTCATAATGTCAAATGAAAAAAAGAGATGAAGCATATATGGCAAAATAACTTGTACTTGTTGAATTTGGAAGAAGCTTATATGGATGTTCATTGAATCATTCTCTCAACTTCTTTCTATGCTTAAAATTTTTACAGTAAGTCCCATCTGGTGGCTCAGGTGGTTGGAGAACCATGCTCCTAAGGCAGAGGTCACCGGTGGGCCAGTGAGCTGCGCCTTCTACAGCTAAGATTGTGAAGAATAGCTCTCCCTGGAGCTAGGCTGCTGTGAGCAGCTGGCGGTTGGCGTAAGCTGCCAACGGCTGCTGTGGGCTGCCGTGGGCTGCTGAGTGCTGCCACAGGCTACCGTGTGCCTCCATGAGTGGACGGTGGCCAGCAGCCAGCGCGAGTGGCTGGCAGCCAGCATGACTGGCCGGCAGCCAGCGTGAGCTGCTGTGAGCTGCTGTGGCCGACCAAGGACTGGTGACCGACTGCTTCAGCCAGGAGGGTGGTGGGGAGTGCAAGGCTCATAATACCAGCATGGGCCAGGGAGCTGTGTCCTACACAACTAGACTGAGAAACAACAGCTTGAACCAGAGTGGGGGGAGCAGAAGAAGAGGGAAAAATTTTACAGTAAAAAGATGGAGGGGGGAATATTGGGCACTACTTTCTATTTGTGCCTGATGTATGATAGATACTGTGGGTAGGAGGCAATTCTGAGTGTAGATACAAATTAGGCAGTGCACACAGCCTCACGTGTACCAAAAATGTTACAGTTAGTAAATGAAAAGTAAAGAGTTGAGGGGATAGGTTCAGAGATTGGATGCAGGGAGGGAAAGGGGAGGAGTGAAGCAAAGTGCGAGGAGGTATGAAGGTAGACCGGGAGTATAGAAATAGCCATCCTTAATTTTCAAAATTGGACCCCAATTTTAATGTCCACTTAAAAATCCCAATTTGTTGAAACTTTGATGAGCAACAGACCATTTACATAGTTTCAAAGCATCTCTCCACAAATTATACACTTTCCCAAAGGCAAAAAATAGTGACTTTGCAGTTGGCAAACCTGGAGGACAGCAGCTTAACCAAATGATCAAAGTTTAACATTACCAAAATTTGGATAAACATTATCACATGCCTCCTGATATACGTGTATATGAGACACTGAAAAAGGGTACAATGTTTTTTAAGTAGTATTTCTGCCAAAAAAATCTAACCTGAATCTAATCATAAGGAAATATCAGACAAACCCAAACTGAATGACATTCTACAAAACAACTGGCCTGTATTTTACTAAATGGCACAGTAACAAAAGACAAAGAAATGCTGGGGAGCTGTTCCATGTAAAAGGAGACTAGAAGGACAAGGCAACCAAATGCAATGCATGACCCTGAATTGAATCCTGGATTAGGAAAAAACAAAATAGCTATAAAGGTCATTATTGGAACAATTGTGATATGTTAATGTGGAGTGTGGGTTAAATAACAGCATTGTATCACTGCTAAATTTTGTGATTTTGATTGTTGTACTGTGGTTATTTAAAAGAATGTCCTTGATCTTAGGAAATGTACACTAAACTATTTGGGAAAGGGGCTTGATGTTGCCAACTTACTCCCATTTGAGAGTATTTAGTTCAGAAAAAAATATGCACGTGCACACAGAAAGAGAGAAAAAAATAAGACAGATGGGGCAAAACGTAAACAAATGATGAATCGGAGTAAAAGCTATAGGAAAGATCTTTATACTATTCTTGGAATTTGAAAATATATTAAAGTATAAAGTTAACAAACAAAAAGCTACCCCCAAAATCCCACCTTTCAAGCATGTGCAACCTTTGAGAGCAGACCAGATGGAAGGGCTGCTCTCTGTGCATGAGTATTATTAACCCGGGTGCAGGATGCATGGTGATTAGAAGATAAAAAGAAGATCCAGTCCCAAATAATCAAATTAATCTTTTAATGACTGAAAATACATGGTTCACAAAATCAAAATATCTCTAGTTTTGTCATTAAAAACCACAAGTACTTTATTTTCAGTTTTTAAATTTTTTATTTTTCAATTACAATTGACATTCAATATTATTTGATATTAGTTTCAGGTACACAGCATAGTGGTTAGGCATTAATATAAGTACTTTAATTGTACAAAACAAATTGATGGTGTTTTAGATGTGGAATAATAAATGCTAAGACCAGGTAAGAAGCCACACCCAGTTTGGGTTGATTGGTTCCTGGAGTAGGGAGAAGTCTGGGGCATATGTCAGGCCGTGTGTGTATCTATGCACAAAGAGGTCAAACTCCAAAGGGAGAGAGAGGGGAGGAAGTACAAGTAAAGCAGCAGACAGGAGCATTCTCCTGAATAAAGGGGATAGGGTGTGCCAGGAGGCCACAGCCCCTCTCACTTGGACCAGCAGCATCAGGCCTTTGCAGCCACCTCATTAGCACATCATTAAGAAGAGTCCATTCTACATAAGTGAGTGTTTCCCAGAAAAATGGATTATTTTTGTCCCCTTAAAATTTATAAATGCTGCCCAGAAAACCCCAGGTTTCCTGTAATGTCTATTAAAAATTCCAGATATTCCAGCAACAATGTCCAATCCCCACTATTTCCACTAACAGAAATAAAATAGTAACACTAAATTATGCTGATCCTTTCTTAGATGATGTACCCAGTGAAGACAAGGTGTAATATTGGATTGAATGTGCAATTTCTCAGGATCGTTACTAAAATACGTGATAGCCTCTTAAAAATTGTAAGATGTTTCTTTCTCTTAAAATTAAAAAGCAGGAAAATCATTTCAATTATTAGAGTTTGGGGGGCTTTTTGTTTTAAAATATTAAAACTAAAAGAGTTTACTGTAATAAGAGATGTGAGATGAGGTTGGCTTTGATTTCTCAACTGTCATTTCATTAGAGCCATAAAGCTACTTTTATTTTCGAGTATCTTATATTTTATAGGAAGAAAGGAGGTTGATATCTATTGCCTGCCTGCTATGTGCCAGGCATTGAACTATTTCATTTAATTCACAGTTTAGCTCATTCCAAATTCAGAACAAAAACAAAAACCAGTCAAATAAAAACACTAGAGGATTTTTAGTTAGAAATGAGTAATGTCAGTACCATTTTGTTCTGCGAATACAAATTCTGAACCTGTACATTCAAATATGTCTTCAAGAATATTCTTCAGCATCTAAGTATTCATGTTTCCCTTGGTTATTTTTGTGAATAAGAATTTCTGGCTGCAACTATTTTTCCTTCATTCATTTCCTGCTTCTTTTTATAGACTAGAATACTCACAATATTAAACCAGTGAGGTAAATTTTGTCATATTTTCTCATTTTCATGTAAAGACAATATACAGGTGTCCCTTGCAATCTGAAAGTAGAGCATTCCTATGAAACCTTTCATAAGCTGAAATAGCGTAAAGCAAAGACTATCCACCACTTTCTGAATGTTAGAGTTCCACCACTTTGCTTTTATGGAAGACCTACATTAGTATCTGTTTTCGCTAATAGAAATATACCATTACATCATAAAAATGGCAATGTCAGGTGAGCCTCTCAAAATCTCCCCTGAAATTTATAACAAATTGAACAACTATAATTCCACAAAGGACTCCTTGCACAGAAGACAAGCAAGACTAAGAGGTGTGCAACTGAAATCTAAATGTGGGCAAATTGGGTGAGCAGGGGAGGAGGGAAGTGGGAAGTGTGGAGACGTGGGGCCCTGCGGGCACAGGACGCAAACCTACCTCAGAGCTCCAAGCTCCCTGCATTCCGGAGCTACCTCAGCTATGGGAGAGGGAAGAACTTGGACTTCTACTACTCCCCTTATGGCTCACAGTCCTGCCTGAGGGATCAGCATAAAATACATGAGGCCAACGCTCACAACAGAGACCTCAGAGCAAAGACTGAGGGAAGAAGGGTAAAAATGTCAGTTTAAACCCTCACTTCCAAGCAGAGGATGGAAGAATTAGGCATGGAGACTAGCTGCCCTTCCCTACCCTCCCAGAGCTCTCACCCACCTACACCCTCCCTATGCTAGAAGCAGAAAGGTAACAATGTCAGATCAAAAGAACAGAGTATTTGCAGTTTTGAGAACTGTGGCCCACAGCCACGGACTCGCAGCACAACTAGTTGCAGCAAATGGGAGGGAGCCTTGGGTGCAGGACTGGCAGTGGTGTTGGTCGCTGCCATTGCTCTGGGCCACCTCTCACAACCCACCCTACACCAATCCCAACCTATCTGGGCAGGTCCCTGCAGGAGGAAACAGAGCTGCTGAAACACACAGGCTATGAATCTCATGCAGGAAGAGCTTTGGAACTTCAGAAGCTCTCCAAATTCCACCACAAAAGTGATGCTCTGTGACTTGGTCAAAGTATTCACACAGGAGAACCTCACCTTCCAGGGAATCCCCTCATTGTGTGAGAAGTCAGAACAGTGCAGAGAAAATATAACACTACAGCGTGAAAGAGAATAAAAGGCTGCAATCAGACAGAAAATAAAACACTCTATCAACACCTACTGGAAAGCAAAAGAAAGACCTCTTCCTATCAGCCTGTTGGAGAACCCACTCCTGTAGGTGCCTACAAAGAGAAATAATAATTCATTAATTGCCATGAATAACCAAGGTAACAAGAAGGCTAAGAAAGAAAATGAGAAGTCTCCAGAAAATGAACTTAAGGCATGGAAATATGTGACTTAAATGACAGAGATTTCAAGATTGCAGTTCTGAAAAACTCAATGAGATGCAAGAAAACACAGACAGGCAGTTTAATGAACTCAGAAACACAATCAAAGAACAACATGAACATTTTACTAAAGAGATTGAAATTTTTAAAAGGAACCAAACAGAATTTCTAGAGATTGAGAACTCAGTAAAAGAAATGAAGGATGAAATAGCCAGCTTACATAGTAGAGTTGACAATATGGAGGAAAGAATCAGTGACATCAAAGATAGAAATCTGGAAATGACACAGATGGAAGAGGAGAGAGTTGAGAGTTAAAATAAATGAAAGAACTCTATGAAAAATTTCTGCCTCCATCAGAAAGAGCAATATAAGAAAAATGAGCATACCAGAAGAAGAAAGAGAGAAGGGAACAGAGACTATATTCAAACAAATAGTCGATGAGAACTTCCCAAACTTGTGGAAAGAACTGGATCCTCAAATCCAACAAGCAAATAGAACACGTAATTACCTCAACCCCAAGAGGCCTTTGCCAAGGCACATTGCATTGAAGCTGTCAAAAATTAATGACAAAGAAAGAATCCTCAAGGCAACCAAGGAAAAGAAGATGGTAACTTACAAAGGAAAGCCCATTAGATTATCATCTGATTTTTCAGTGGAAACTCTACAAGCCAGGAGGAAGTAGAATCAAACATTCAAACTATTGAAAGAGAAATTATGAGCCAAGAGTAATATATCCAGCAAAGATATCCTTTAGATGTGAAGGAGGAATAAAGACATTTCCAGCCATACAGAAGCTGAGGGAATATTCTAACACACGACCTGCACTACAAGAAATATTGAAAGAAGATATTTGACCCGAAACCAAAAAGCAAAAGAATACAAAACCATGAGTAGCACTACTAGTGGAAAGAAGCAGGAAATGGCAACCCCTACACCAAATAAGGCATTATACACTTAACATAACATGCAGGGTAAAGAAGGGAAAAAAAAACACTTAAAAAAAAGAGGAAAAAAAAACAACTTGCTACTGCAGTGCACAGATCAACTCACAGCATAAATAGTAATAATTTCTGACAATAAAAACATAAAAGGGGAGAGAGTAAGATCTGAACCAGCAAAGGAGATGGAGAAAGTAAGCATACTGAATAAATTGGAATACTCTAAGCATGAAACTTTCTCTTACATAAACTTAATGGTGACCACTCAAAAAAATCCAGAACTGAAATATACAACATAAAGCAATAAGAAATAGAGGGAAAAAATCATAGACTACCACCACACTGAAATAATAAACAGCAACAAAATGGCAAGGAGACAAGGGAGACACGATCCTCCCAGAAAACCAGAGATAGAATGATAGAAAATTCTCATATATCAATAATCACCCTAAAGGTAAATGGACTGAACTCACCAATAAAAAGGCACAGAGTAGCAGATTGCATCAAAAAACTAAACCCAACCATATGCTGCCTCCAAGAAATACACCTCAGCTACAAGGACAAACAGAGACTCAAAGTGAAAGGGTGGAAACTGACACTGCAAGCAAATGGTACTCAGGGAAAAGCAGGTGTAGCCACATTAATATCAGATGCAACAGACCTCAGGATAATAAAGGAAAGAAGAGACAAAGATGGACATTTCATAATGATAAAGAGGATTATACAACAGAAAGACATAACAGTCATCAATATTTATACCCTCAGTCAGGGAGCACCAAAATATACTAAGCTACTATTAACAGAACTAAAGGGATAAATTGACCAGAACACAATTAGGGGACCTAAATGCATCCTTGACAGCTATGGATAGATCATTCAAACAGAAAATAAATAATGAAATAGCAGCCCTAAATGACACATTAGATGAAATGGACATAGTTGACATTTATAGAGCACTTCATCCTAAAACATCAGACTATACATTATTTTCTAGTGTACATGGAACATTCTCAAGGACAGTCCATATATTGGGAAATAAAACTAGCCTCAGCAAATTTCAGAAGACTGAAATCATGCTAAGCACATTCTCTGATCACAAGGCTTTGAAATTGGATATCAACTGCAAAAAGAAAGCAGGAAAAAACACAACTACATGGAGATTAAACAACATACTTTTAGAGAACGACTGGGTCAAAGAAGAAATTAGAGGAGAGATCAAAAGATACATAGAAACAAATGACAACGAAAATACGTCCTACCAAAATATTGGGGATGAAGCGAAAGTAGATTTAAGAGGGAAATTTATAACATTACAGGCCTATCTCAAGAAACAAGAAAAATTCCAGATTAATAACCTCATATTATTCCTAAGGACCAGAAAAAGAAGAACAAATGAAACCCAAAGTCAGCAGAAGAAAGGACATAATAAAAATAAGAACAGAACTAAATGAAATAGATACCAAAAAGTCAATAGAAAAACTTAATGCAACAAAGAGCTGATTCTTTTTTTTTTTTTTTTTAATTAAACTTATTGGGGTGACAATTGTTAGTAAAATTACATAGATTTCAGGTGTATTGACAAACACGCGGCTGGACTCACTAAGATAAAAAGACAAAAAACACAAATAAACAAAATCAGAAATGAAAGACAGGAAGTTACCATGGATACCACATAAATACAATGGATCATCCAAGAATGCAATTAAAGATTATATGCCACCAAATTCAATAACCTAGAAGAAATGGACATGTTCTTAGAGACATATAGCCTTCCTAGGCTGAATCATGAACTGGACAATGTGATATATAACAAACTTGTACACCTGAAGTCTATGTAATTTTGCTAACAATTGTCACCACAATAAACTTTAATTACAAAAAAAAAAAAGAAATTCAAATTTCAGTGTCCATAAATAAAGTTTTATTGGAACACCAAAAAAAAAAGAGACAGAGAAATATACTGATATATATCATGCTAGCATACAAAATATACTGTACTAATTGTACGTAATGGCTGTTTTCCTTAAAGGGAAAATCCTGTTCCGATTTCTTTCCATTAGCGAAAACTGGTATCTACTGTAGATCTTCCATAAAAGCGAAGTGATGGAACTCGAATTTTCAGAAAGCAGGGGATACCTGTAAAAGCATTTCAGGAAATTTGGCAAAATGATGTGGAAAAAGCTTCTAACATCTCACCATCCTACAACAATAATGCTTTTCAATTGTGTGTATTCCCTTCCAGTCCTTGTTCATAGTCATACAATGTTACAGCCTTGCAATAAAAGTATATGTGCATTTGGGAACTTTTTATTCACTTTCTACTTATCTTATCATGTATGTATCTATTTTTCAGTATTATAATTCTTTTTTTTTATTAAATGTATTGCGGTGACAATTGTTAGTAAAATTGCATAGATTCTAGGTGTACAATTCTGTACTACATCATCTATAAATCCCATTGTGTGTTCATCACCCAGAGTCAGTTCTCCTTCCATCACCATATATTTGATGCCCATTACCTTCATCTCCCACCCCCCACCCCCCACCCCCCTTACCATCTGGTAACCACTAAACTATTGTCTGTGTCTATGAGTTTCTGTTTCTCATTTGTTTGTCTTGTTCTTTTGTGTGTCTTTTTTTTTTTTTTTTTTTTTGGTTTATATACCACATATCAGAGAAATCACATGGTTCTCTGCTTTTTCTGTCTAACTTATTTCGCTCAGCATTACACTCTCAAGATCCATCCATGTTGTCACAAATGTTCCTATATCATCTTTTCTTACTGCCGAATAGTATTCCATTGTGTATATATACCACAACTTCTTTATCCATTCATCTATCGAAGGACATTTTGGTTGTTTCCATGTCTTGGCCACCGTAAACAAAGCTGCAATGAACATTGGAGCACACGTGTCTTTATCTCTAAATGTTTTCAGATTTTTTGGGTAGGTACCCAGGAGAGGGATTGCTGGGTCATATGTCAATTCTATTCGTAATTTTTTTGAGGAACCTCCACACTGCCTTCCATAACGGCTGCACCAGTCTGCATTCCCACCAACCGTGTATGAGGGTTCCTTTTTCTCCACAGTCTCTCCAACACTTGTTACTATTTGTCTTGATGATAGCCATTCTGACTGGGGTGAGGTAATATCTCATTGTGGTTTTGATTTGCATTTCTCTGATGATTAGTGATGTTGAGCATTTTTTCATATGTCTATTTGCCATTTGTATGTCCTCTTTGGAGAAATGTCTCTTCAAGTCCTCTGCCCATCTTTCAATTGGGTTGTTTGTTTTTTTGTTGTTGAGTTGCATGAGTTCCTTGTATATTCTGGATATTAGCCCCTTATCGGAGGCACTGTTTGCAAAAATCTTCTCCCATTCAGTTGGTGGCCTCTTTATTTTGTCGATGGTTTCCTTTGCTGTGCAGAAGCTTTTAAGTTTCATATAGTCCCATTCGTTTATTTTAGCTTTACTTCCATTGCCTTTGTTAATTTTGTTAATCTTTTCAAACAACCAGCTCTTTGTCACATTAATTTTTTCTATTGTCTTTTTGTTCTCTGTTTCATTTAGTTCTGTTCTGATTTTTGTTATTTCCTTTCTTATGCTGACCTTGGGTTTTACTTGTTCTTCTTTTTCTAGTTCTTTAAGGTGTAACATGAGGCTATTTATTTGGGAATTTTCTTGTTTCTTGAGATAGGCCTGTAATAAGATAAATTTCTCTCTTAAAACTGCTTTCACTGCATCCCAAAAATTTTGGTAGGATGTATTTTTATTGTCATATGTTTCTATGTATCTTTTGATCTCTCCTCTAACTTCTTCTTTGACCCAGTCGTTCCTTAAAAGTATGTTGTTTAATCTCCACGTATTTGTGTTTTTTCCTGCTTTCTTTTTGCAGCTGATATCCAATATCAAAGCCTTGTGATCAGAGAATATGCTTGGTATGATTTCAATCTTCTTAAATTTGTTGAGACTGATTTTATGTCCCAATATATGGTCTATCCTTGAGAATGTTCCATGTACACTAGAAAAGAATGTATAGTCTGATGTTTTAGGATGAAGTGCTCTATAAATGTCAATTATGTCCATTTCATCTAATGTGTCATTTAGGGCTACTATTTCGTTATTTATTTTCTGTTTGGATGATCTATCCATAGCTGTCAATGATGTATTTAAGTCCCCTAGTATAATTGTGTTTTGGTCAATTTCTCCCTTTAGTTCTGTTAGTAGTTGCTTGGTGTATTTTGGTGCTCCCTGATTGGGGGCATAAATATTGATGACTGTTATGTCTTCTTGTTGTACAGTCCCTTCACCATTATGAAATGTCCATCTTTGTCTCTTGTTATCTTTTTCACCTTGAAGTCTGTTTCATCTGATATCATTATGGCTACACCTGATTTTCTCTGGGTACCATTTGCTTGGAGTGTCAATTTCCACCCTTTCACTTTGAGTCTATGCTTGTCCTTGTAGCTGAGATGTGTCTCTTGGAGACAGCATATGGTTGGGTTTAGTTTTTGATCCAATCTGCTACTCTGTGCCTTTTTATTGGTGAGTTCAGTCCATTTACATTTAGGGTGATTATTGATATGTGAGGATTTCCTGTCATTCTATCTTTAGTTTTCTGGTAAGGCTGTGTCTCCATTGTTTCTTTGCCTTTTGATTGTTGTCTATTATTTCTGTGTGGTGGTATTCTGTGATGTTTCCCTCTGTTTCTTCTTTTATTACAGTATATATTTCAGTTCTGGGGTGTTTTTTTTTTTTTTTTGAGTGGTTACCCTTAAGTTTATGTAAAAGAAAGTTTGATATTTAGAGTATTCCATTTTCTTCAATATGCTTACTTTCTCCATTCCCGTATTCTGATTCAGGCTTTTACTCTCCCCTTTTTGAGTTTTGGTTGCCACAAATTGTCCCTGTTGATGGTGGTCGAATAGCCTCCTTTAGTATTTCTTGTAGTGCAGGTTGTGTATTAGAAAATTCCCTCAGCTTCTGTATGTCTGGAAAGGTCTTTATTCCTCCTTCATATCTGAAGGATATCTTTGCTGGATATATTATTCTTGGATCAGATTTCTCTCTTTCAATAGTTTGAATATTTGGTTCCACTCCCTCCTGGCTTGTAGAGTTTCTGCTGAAAAATCTGATGATAATCTAATGGGCTTTCCTTTGTAAGTTACTGTCTTCTTTTCCCTGGCTGCCTTGAGGATTCTTTCTTTGTCGTTGATTTTAGACAGCTTCAATACAATGTGCCTTGGAGAAGGCCTGTTGGGATTGAGGTAATTAGGTGTTCTATTTGCTTCTTGGATTCGAGGGTCCAGTTCTGTCCACAAGTTTGGGAAGTTCTCATCGACAATTTGTTTGAATATATTCTCTGTTCCCTTCTCTTTCTTCTCCTTCTGGTATGCCCATTATTCTTATATTGCTCTTTCTGATGGAGTCAGAAAGTTCTTGTAGAGTTCTTTCATTTCTTTGAAGTCTCAAGTCTCTCTCTTCTTCCACCTGTGTAATTTCCATGTTTCTATCTTCAATGTCACTGATTCTTTCCTCCATCTTTTCAACTCTACTACCTAGGTTGGTTATTTTGTTCTTAATTTCTTCTATTGAGTTCTTAACCTCCAGAAATTCTATTTTGTTCTTTTTTTAAATTTCAATCTCTTACGTAAAATGCTCATGTTGTTCTTTGATTGTTTCTGAATTCATTTAACTGCCTTTGTGTGTTTTCTTGCATCTCGTTGAGTTTTTTCAGAACTGCAATCTTGAATTTTCTGTCATTTAAGTCACATATTTCTGTATCTTTAAGTGCCTTCTCTGGAGATTTTTCCCTTTCTTTCTGAGCTATCATGTTGCCTTGGTTATTCATGGCAATGACTGATTTACTATTTCTCTTCCTAGACATCTACAGGGGTGGCTTCTGCAACAGGTTGATATGAAGCGGTCTTTCTTTTGTTTTCCAGTACTTGTTGATAGAATGTTTTATTTTTTCTCCCACTGCAGCTTATTTTTCTTCTCCCACACGGTAGTGCTATGTTTTCTCTGCACTATTCCAGCTTCTCACACAATGGGGGGATTCCCTGGGAGACAGCCTTCTCCTCTGTTAATGGTTTGTCTAGGTCACAGGGCGCAGTGTCCCGGTGGGTATGCGGAGAGCTTTTGATGTTCCAAAGCTCTTCCTGCACCAGATTCAGAGCCCATATGTTTCAGCAGTTCTGTTTACTCCTGCAGGGATCCACCCAGATAGGTGGGGCCCGGGGCGGGGTGAGTTGTGAGAGGTGGCCCAGAGCAATGGCGACGACCACCACCACAGCCGGTCCTGCTTCCACAGCTCCTTCCCTTTGCCAGAACTAGTTGGGCTGTGAATTTGTGTCTGCGGTCCACAGTTCTCAGAACAGCAAATATTCTGTTGTTTTGATCTGACACTGCTACTCTTCTGCTTCTAGCACTGGGCAGGTGGGGGCGAGGCAAGCTCTGGGAGGGTAGGGAGGGGGTGGCTAGTCTCAGTGCCTAAGGCTTCCGTTCTCTGCTCGGCAGTGAGGGCTTAAACCTCCACTTTCAGCCTTCTTCCTCAGTCTTTTCTCCGAGGTCTCTGCCGTGAGCGTTGGGTTCAGCCGTGTTAAATGCTGCCCCCTCAGCCCTGTGGGCCATAAGCGGAGCCCTAGCAGTCCGAGTTCTTCCCTCTCCCACAGCTGCGGTAGTTCCGTGAAGCAGCGAGTTCGGAGCACTGAGCTAGGTCATGCCCGTGCCCCCACGGCTCCGTCTCCGCACTTCTCCCTTCCTCCTCCCCCGCTGGCGTGATTCCCCCACCTTTAGGTGACTTCAGTAGTGGGCCTCTTCGTCTTGCCTGTCTGCTGTGCAGGGAGTCCTTTGTTGAGTTTTTGTTGTTTGATTCGTTGTAAATTCCAGGGGAGCTTTACAGAGGCTCACCTCACACCGCCATTTTTCCTCCTCCCAGCACCCCGATAAATTTTATTTAAAAAAAAAAAAGAATATGTCACTTGCAAAAAGAAAAGAAAAAAAAAAGCAAAGGAGTGGTGAGATGTAGCATCCCTGCATTGTACATGATCCTAGTGAGAAACCTTCTGGTTTCTCACCATTAGTTATGATATTAGCTGTAGGGGTTTTTGTAGATATTCTTTATCATATTGAGTAAGTTCCTCTCTTTTTATAATTTACGGAGAGTTTTTATCATGAATGATTATTGGATTTTGTCAAATGCTTTTACTACATCTATTGATATGGTCATTTTGTTTTTATATTTTTAGCCTGCTAATATGAGGGATTATATTGATTTATTTTTTAATGTTTAACCACCCTTATATACTAGACATACATCACATTATACACTGTTGGATTTTATTTGCTAATATTTTGTGTAAGATTTTTGCATCTATGTTCATGAAAGATATTGATCTATAGTTTTGTTTTTTGTAATGGCTCTTTCTGGTTTTGGCATTAGGTCAATGCTGGCTCCATAAGATGAGTTAGGAAGTGTTCCCTTTGCTTCTATTTTCTGAAAGGTTACAGAGAATTGGTACACTTTCTTTCTTGATTGTTTGGTAAAATTCACCAGTGAATCCATCCAGGTCTGGTGCTTTCTGTTTTAGAAGATTGTTAGTTTTTTATTCATTTCATTTAATAGGCCTATTTAGATTGTCTAGTTCTTCTATTGTGAGTTTTGGCAAATTTTCCAAAGAATTCATCCATTTCATCTAAGTTATCAAATTTGTGGGCATAGGCTTATTCGTAGTATTTCTTTATTATCCTTTAAATGTCCATAAGATCCATAGTGATGTTCTCTCTTTCAATTCCGCTATTAGTAATTTTTGTCTTTTTTCCCCTAGTTAGCCTGGCTAGAGGCTAATAAATTTTATTTATCTTTTGAAAGAACCAACTTTTAGTTTCATAGATTTTCTCTATTTATTTCTTGTTTTCATTGATTTCTGATCTAATTATTATTATTTATTTTCTTCTGTTTCTTTGGATTTAATTTGCTCTTCTTTTTCTAGTTTCCAAAAGTGAAACTTAGATGATTTATTTTGGATCTTTCTTCTTTCCAATATATGCATTCAATGAATGTATTAGCAAAGAAGCAGTAGTTTTGCCACATCACACATATTTTGATAAGTTATGTTTTCATTTTCATTTTGTTCAAAATATTTTGAAATTTCTCTTGAGATTTCTCTTTTGACCCAAGTGTGATTTAGAAATATGTTGCTTAATCTCCATCTGTTTGAGGATAATTACTTTTTAAAAAATAAAGAAAGAAAGATGAAAACATTTTTTGTAATCTGGTTTAGCCCAACCCAGCACAATCCAATCTCTAAAACTAAATGGGAGTTTGAAAATATTATTTTTATATCCATGTTGGACTTATATATTTAAAAGGACTCACTTCTTTCTATACCCAAGAACATTCATGGAGTGCATGGGCAAGCTTAGCTAAGTTGAGGATAAAATTTCTTGAACATGAATGTTAAAACAACCACGAAAGCCACTGTGAGAATGTGGAGAACTATAACAAGTGAAATGCAGTTTGGCCTCCATTATGGTTAACACTATAGAAGAGATTACATTTCCTGTTGTTATTATTAAAGTGTTAGTACACATATTTTTGAAACCCACTCTAATCTGTAACAGAGCTGACCCTGGAAAGGTGAATTATTTATTTTCTTGTTTTATGTATTTATATTATGATTGAAATGTTAAATTATTTCATTTAATTAGAGGTTAAAATAGGAAAGAAGTAGTAGGAATCTGTTATAAAAATGAAAGAGAAAGATTAAAAATTAACAAATCCATTTTGTATTCATTATTTAGCTTTGTTTTATTTCATTTTAAAAGAAGAGAAATTTAACCTTATTTCCAGCTCAGCTGTGATTTCACTGTACATTGAAAACTAATAAATAAGTAGTTTTGGGGTTTTCTTTTGTGATGAGAGAACATTAAAAAAATCTATTGCTTAAAACATATTTATCTTGTACAAGGAACAAATGAAATAGAATTCAATTATTAGAATATGTTGGCAACAATTCTTAAGTCTGGGACTTTTTAAAAACAAGTATACAATTATTCATCTAATCTAAACTTTGCATTTTTCTGTTTTCAGGTCAAACTCAAAGGGTTTGAGGTCAAATTTTGATGGAGTACCCAGATGTCTTCAGCTGTGATGCAGAATACTTACCAAATTTGTTTGCATATTTTCCCCATTATACTGGCAGATACTTAGTTACTAACATAGAAGGAAGAGGTGGATTAAGGAGTTAACCTATCAGTCACTAGGACCAATAGACTTTTAGCTTTAATGTATTCTTTCAGAAAGAAGCCATTGTTCCATAAGTGGCTAATAAAATAGTAATTAAAATAAGGATGGTGATAAGAAGAAGAGAAAGAACTGATACCTATTGAGCACCTACTACCCAACTACACAAATATGTGCATGTGCATACACACACACACACACACACACACACACACACACACACACCATTCTTCCTCTTCTCTCCACCATAGTTATCATTACCTCATCAAACACCCATTCTTTTCCTCCCTGGTAAAAAAACAGGCAAAGGGGTTTATTAAAACCTACAGAAGTCTTTCAGATTTGGTATGAAATGCCCTCACATGTATGGAGATACAGCTTTAACTAAGATTCCTAGCTCAGTCCAAATGTTTGCAGCATTATGAATGCCATTATTTGCACTTCAAAAAAAAAGATCAGCAAGGGAAGAAATGATGCAAAAGAATTTGCTTAGAATTGTGGGGGGAAAACTTTCTCGTTAGAGATCTAACTTCTCTCCTAAATGTCAAGAACAGAAAATAACAGCCCTATAAATAGAACAAAGGTGGAAATATTGCCAGGACTGAAAATCCCAGCACATACATAAAAACCGCCAATCTCAAAGAACTTCCAGAGATCTGGAAATTACTGCTGTTTGCCCCAGGAAAAATTAGGAGGGAAGAAGATTCCTTACCTGTTATCAATTGTCAAAATATGTGTGTCAGACTTTGTTCCATGCAAGAGCTTCTTGAGAAGTTTACACATGAATGAAGAGGGAGAAGTAACAATGATAGTTTTGCTATTATATTATATTTAGTTATTATGTTTTGTAATTTTCTCAAATAAAACAAGGCTAAAATTCCAGGAATAAACTCCAAGTCTCCAAAAAGTTGTATACCAAAAAGACTCAACTTTTCATCTTTGCCAGATTAAAGTGATCCAACTAGCGATTGATGTCAACAAAATGGAGGTATGTTGTCACAAATGTTCCTATATCATCTTTTCTTACCACAGAATAGTATTCCATTGTGTATATATACCACAACTTCTTTATCCATTCATCTATTGAAGGACATTTTGGTTGTTTCCATGTCTTGGCCACCGTAAACAAAGCTGCAACGAACATTGGAGCACACGTGTCTTTATGTATAAATGTTTTCCGATTTTTTGGGTAGATACCCAGGAGAGGGATTGCTGGGTCATATGTCAATTCTATTCGTAATTTTTTTGAGGAACCTCCACACTGCCTTCCATAACGGCTGCACCAGTCTGCATTCCCACCAACAGTGTATGAGGGTTCCTTTTTCTCCACAGTCTCTCCAACACTTGTTACTATTTGTCTTGTTGATGATAGCCATTCTGACTGGGGTGAGGTGATATCTCATTGTGGTTTTGATTTGCATTTCTCTGATGATTAGTGATGTTGAGCAGTTTTTCATATGTCTATTTGCCATTTGTATATCCTCTTTGAAGAAATGTCTCTTCAGGTCCTCTGCCCATTTTTCAATTGGGTTGTTTGTTTTTTTGTTGTTGAGTTGCATGAGTTCCTTGTATATTCTGGATATTAGGCCCTTATCAGAGGCACTGTTTGCAAAAATCTTCTCCCATTCAGCTGGTGGCCTCTTTATTTTGTCGATGGTTTCTTTTGCTGTGCAGAAGCTTTTAAGTTTCATATAGTGCCATTTGTTTATTTTAGCTTTTACTTCCATTGCCTTTGGACTCAAATTCATAAAATGCTCTTTGAACCCAAGGTCCATAAGTTTAGCACCTATGTTTTCTTCTATGCAGTTTATTGTGGCAGGTCTTATGCTTAAGTCTTTGATACATTTTGAATTAACTTTGGTACATGGTGACAAATGGCAGTCCAGTTTCATTCTTTTGCACGTGGCTATCCAATTCTCCCAGCACCATTTATTGAAGAGGCTGTCTTTGCTCCATTGTATGTTTTTAGCTTCTTTGTCAAAAATGATCTGTCCATATTTATGTGGTTTTATTTCTGGGTTCTCAATTCTATTCCATTGGTCTATGTGTCTGTTTTTCTGCCAATACCATGCTGTTTTGATTATTGTAGCCTTGTAGTACAAGCCAAAGTCAGGAAGTGTGATACCTCCATAGTTAAAATGGCCATTTTAATTTTGATGTGTTTTGGTGTGGGCCTATTTGGGTTCATCTTGTTTGGGACTCTGCATGTCATGGGTTTGTATGTCTATTTCCTTCACCAGTTTAGGAAAGTTTTCAGTAATTATTTCTTCTAATAGGTTCTTGATCCCTTGCTGTCTCTCTTCTGGTACACCTATGATGTGAATGTTGTTATGCTTCATGTTGTCCCACAGGTTCCTTAAACTATCTTTTTTTTTAGTTCTTTTTTCTTTTTGCTGTTCTGATTAGTATTTTTTGCTACCTTGTCTTCCAAATTGCTGATCCCATTCTCTGCTTCATCTAATCTGTGGTTGATTCCTTCTAATGTATTCTTCATTTCAGTTATATTCTTTACATCTGACTGGTTCTTTTTTAATTGTTACTATGTCCTTCTTTATGTTTACTATCCCTTTGTTGAAGTTCTTGCTAAGTTCCTTAAGCATTCTTGTAATCAGTGTTTTAAACTCTGTCTCTGGTAGGTTGTTTTCCTCCTTTTCATTTAGTTCTATTTCTGGAGGTTTCTCCTGTTCTTTGATGTGGGACATGTTTCCTTGTTTCCTCATTCTGGCTGCCTGTCTGTGTTTGCTTTTACATATTAGGTAGATTTCCTATGTTTCTCAGTCTTTGCTGAGTGGTCTTATGTAGTATGTGTCCTTTGTGGTCCAATGGAGCAGTCTCCCTGATGTCTTGTGTGTGTGTTCCAGGAGTGTCCCTTGAGGGTGACATGTGTGTTCTTCTGTTGTAGTTGAGCCTTGACTGCTTTTGGCACATAAGTGGGTGGGATTGACTTCCAGGCTGACTGACTGTGAGGATTGGCTATGCCCACACTGTATGAGATACTGTGTGGGGGCTGACGTCTCAAAGGATGATTTATCCCTGTTGGCTCTTGTACCTGTTGAGACCACCCTTTTGGTGTGCCACTTGTGGAACTAACCAGGTAGTGCTCTGGTATGGTCTGAAGCTGGCCTCTGAGTGTGTTGTTTTTTGTGTCTTGGGAGGGGCACCCAAGCAGGCAAATTTCAGCCAATGACTGACTTCTGGCTACCTGCTAGGAGCCACAAAGCTATATGTGGTTAGCTGTTGCCTTTGCTGAACCTGGATGCTTATGTGTAGCCTCACTGTGAACCAAGGCTGGCTGCCTCCAGTATTGGGCCTGAGGCAGCTTAACAAAAGGCCTGGGTGCCCCCTAAACCTACTGCCACTTTCTGGCTGCCTGTGGGCTCAGCCACTGAAAGAATCTCCTTAAGTGCAGGGGCTAGGCTTGTTGACCTGGAGTTTAGTGTGCCCTCAGCCATGCAGTACTACCTAGGTGGGGTGGGGTCCCAGGGAATCACAAGACATGGCTGGTTGTTTTTACAAATTTAATACAGACTCTATTCTTGAGCCAATACCTGGCCTGTGACCACTTTGAGAAATGCACTTAGAACATCGTAGCCAGTCACCAGTCACCTTAGGCTCGTAAATCCCCAAGTGGTGCCCAAGAGAGGCTGGGGCACAGATTTTGAGTCACTGCCCTCCACCAAAATCTCCCAGGCTGCCTCAGGCTGTCCAATGCTGTAAAAGACGTCCCCGGCTTGGGGGCAGGGCCAGCCTCCCAGGCCCAAGAATGTCCCTGGCAATGCAGTTCTAGGTGTGTGGGGTGGAGTTCCAGGGAGCTACAGGGTATGGGCACTGATTTTTACAAAGTTAATGCAGTTTCAGTTCTTACACTGTTGTCAGGCCTGTGACCACTTTGCAAAAACACTCTGAGAATACTGCGACCATTTGTCACTTGCCTCAGTCCCACAGGTCCTTGTGGGCTGCTTAAGAGAGGCTGCAATGCAGGTTTTGGGTCACTGCCCAACACCAAAAGTTTCCTAAGCTGCCATTGGCTTTCCACAGCTTCAAAAGGCTTCCATGGCTTGTTGGGTGAGGTTGTGCCCTCAGTTTTCAAGAGTGTTCCAGGCGATGCAGTACTAGCTGTGCAAGGCATGGACCGAGGGCATCACTAAGGTAGTATACATGTGTGCATTTTACTAGACAAATGCAGTATCAGATTTGGGGGAGTGTTCAACATAGAAAAGAAGGCATTCTCCTGTAGGCTACACACGAGTCAGGTTCCACACAGGGGTAATGGTGGCTGTTCTTCTAGCCCTCTCTCTGGATACACATAACTCAATCTATTCTTGTATGTCTCTGACACCTCTCAAGTTACGTCCCTCGACCAGAAACCAGGTGAGTGTTTGCAAGCAAGCGAGTCTGTGTGTGGGCTCTCTAAGATGGCACCTGGGTTTCCAGACACCTTCTATCTCACCAGGGCAGGGAGACAGAGTCCTCACTGATTTTCATTGCCAGATATGGAAATGCCCCATCTCGGCATAGGACCCCTAGGCTTGGGAGCCCGGCATGGGGCTGGGAACCCTCCAGGGGAACCTCTACCACCGAAGCGTCCTTCCTGGTGTTCAGCCACTATCTATGGGTTTGGGGTCAGCCCATCTCACATCTCCTCCCCTCCTATCAGTCTCAACATGACCTCTTCTTTATGTCTTTAGTTATAGGGGTTCTGATTAGCTTGTCTTCAGATAATTCCTGAGGTTGATTGTTTTATAATTTATTTTTAATTTTGGTGTGATCCTAGGATGCAGCAGGCATAGCATTTACCTAACCCACTATCTTCTGTGTATTTATTGATTTTTTTTAACTACCTATGTTTATGCTCAGCACCAGGCAAGGTATAGGTATACCAAACTAAATAAACATTTGTAGTTTCTACCCTCATGCAGCTTATAGTTTAAATGGCAAGAAAGAGGCTTTGAACAAATAATTAGACAATTAAATATGTATATACAAATGACAAGTGTGTTTTACTCTATAATTTTAAAAATGAAGAAAAAAGCATTTTTAAAAAGGGAATGCAAAGTAGTTTTAAAGTTTTTCTTTCTTCCTTCCCTTCTTCTTTCCTTCCTTCCCTACCTCCCTCCATCCCCTCTTCTTGTTGCTTTATTGGAGAATGTGAAGGACGTTGGAATATATAAATATGAGGTCAACCTAAGAGACAACATGAACTGTTTTCTCAAGTAAAAGCATGGGAAGAAGAAAAATAATAGGATATAAAAAATGGAGTGGAGTAGGGAAGAAAAAACACTAAAGAACCCATGAATTCCATTTAAATTATACAATAATGGAAATCAATGTCTTAGATTGTTAAGCTTAGGAATATAAATCCAGAAAGACATCATTTAAGAAAGATCAAGACAAACAAATGAGAAACAAAAACTCATAGACACAGACAATAGTTTAGTGGTTACCAGAGGGTAAGGGGGTTGGGGGGTGGGAGATAAGTGTAAGGGGGATCAAATGTATGGTGATGGAAGGAGAACTGACTCTGGGTGGTGAACACACAATATGACATATAGATGATGTAATACAGAATTGTACAGCTGAAATCTATGTAATTTTACTAACAATTGTCACCCCAATAAACTTTAATTAAAAAAAGAAAGAAAGAGAGAATTGTCTTCATTTTTCTATAAGTGGAGCGGAGCTTTGTTTTGTTTTTGAGCCATTTTCATGAAATATATTTTATTGGCAGAATTTCTGATGGAGTAATTAATTACTGGCTCAGAGGAATGAAATGTGATGCTCATGGTCACACATTGGCCAGAGCCACTAGGTCTCCTAATGTCTTTTTCACTATATTACACCAATTCTAAGGAAAGAAAGCTTTCCAATGCCGTACTATTTTTAAAGGACACCTTAATTTGCATATAAACAAATTGTCTACTATTTGGCGGGAGGCGAATACTTATTTCTCATTACTCTCCTTGTTGCCTGTGGTCACACTCCTGGCCTCTATCCAGCTCTCACTCAGACTTACCTGGTGGATGAGATTGGGAGATAAAACTGGGCAAGCACAATCCTGTTTCTTCCTCTCACTGCAGAGAGCTGTGAGTTGCCACAGAAAAGGCCTGTAACTGGCAGATAATCCTCCCTAATGCCTTGATGCTGTACCAGGAAGTCTAGTCTGCCCCCCACCTAAGCTTCATTCTCCAAACAGCTTTAGCAATAACAAAGCTGATAATGTTTTATCTCATCTTTTGTGTCCTGCAAGCTCAGATAGGAGAGAGGTGTAAATTGTTGCAACTCCTCAAAGCTCAGCATATTCTATTGAGACACATATTTCAGAGTGGTTAAAAACATGGACACTAGAGCCAGAATGACTGAGTTCATATCCCACCTCTGACATTTACTAGCTGTGTGACCTTGCAAATTGCTTAATTTATCTAGGCCTCTGTAAAATGGGATAATAGAATCTACCTCAAAGTGTTTGTGTAACAATTTTTTAATAAAAAAAAAGTGACACAAAGTAAGCACTACATCAATATTAGGTTTGTTTTTCTATCAGATAAAATTAAATAACTAGTTTTTAACTGTAGTTTATTACTGTATACAAGGGACAGACTTTCAAGAAGCCTGTCCTTTGTATATAGGGATTTTTATTACATAAATATTTCAAATATTTATTTTAATACAGAAGACAGTGTACTTTGTGGTTAAAAGTATGGACTCTAGAGTCAGACGCCTGAGTTCAAATCCTAGCCTCATGACTTACCAGTTGTGAGACCTCGGGCAAGTTACTTAACCTCCCTGTCTACCCACCAAGACTGCTGGCATACACACAGTAGACACTCAGAAATTCTTGTTGAACTGAATTGGTTTCTACTAAATTTTCTCAGCTTGTCTCCGAGAAACTCAGTCCCCTGCTGTGTTACTCTGATTCTAGATATCTGTCCTAGATGATCACTACCTTAGATCTTTTTGTTTTCCTTAGCTATTCTAGTGGATATGAGTCTGGCTCATTCTACCTCCAGCCAAGCTCCATTTCTGACAGTGCCGGGCAGATCTCCTTCCAGCTACCTGTCAAGTGACCTCAGATGGCTGGAGAGGTAATATGGTCTTATACAAGAGAATGAGAGTTAAGAGTCCAAACCCCCACAATGTCTAATTTAGGTAAACAGCAAAGCCTAATGTATCTTGTTTCTCTCCCCATCGCTTCTTTCCTACTTCATACTGCAGAAAGATTGATCTTTAAAAAATGTAAATTGGTTCATTCCTCTTCCTTGCTTAATTGCTTACATGGATTGAATGATTAATGTCAAGTACATTTCTAAGCTCTTTATGTCTACTTACCCATTAAATCTTCACAATAAGTATTATTCTTATTTTACAGATGAGCAAGGTAAGGCATAGAAAGGTTAAGTTGCTTATCTAAGAGGACACATCCACTAAGTGGTTGGGATGAGAAATGAACCCAGATAGCATGGTTTCAGAGCTCTTGATCTTGGCACTACACCATTCCCCTCTAAATAGCTGTTTATCCTACTGAGAGTAAAATCCTTACGATTACTTTCAAGGCCTGCATGATCTTGATCTTGCACCTGCTTTCCTCATCTCCTACCACTGCCCAGTACCTGCGCTCACCATGCTCCAGTAACACTAGCCTGCTATACCTAGCATGTGTCAAGCTCTATCCCACCTCAGTGCCTTTGCACATTTTCAGTTTCCTCTATAATCCATCTCCTCTCCTCTCCCTCCTCCACATGCCTGGCTGTTTAAATGTTACCGTGTCAGAGATCTTTCCTGATCTTCCTCTCTTAGCAAACACTCCCTCTCCAGTTCTACATCCTCAAACTATTCTTATATGACAGCAGCCTCCTCATTTTGTTCAGATAACTTTTCTCAGTGTGTTTACCAGATTATGAACTGTCTCCCCTGCTGGACTCTGGGATCTTCAAGGCAGGAACGATATCTGGTTGGTTCACCTGCACCTAGCTGTCTATCTGGCACAATAGCAGCACTTAATCAAAATTGGCTTAATGAATGATAAAGGAGACTTAACCAATACAGTTTTTATATGACTTATCAACTTACATTGCCACTGTTTTGAGTTTGTCAAACTAGGGCTCTATTTTGTTAATTTCTCTGCCCTTTGTGTCTAGTATATAGTAGTATTCAATGTATGTTAATATATATTGAGTAAAGAGAAAGAATAAAGGAGTGAGCCAATAAAGACTGGGATTTATTGAGGATGGTTTTATAGATGAGGTATGCTTGAATAACTTACTTCATTTACCAACATTTTTTCAAACATAAAAAAATGTGAATTTTTAAGGCTCCTTATGAAGCAAACAGTTCTTGCTAAACAACATATCAATCATTCAAGTGTAACTAAGGAAATAACATATGGATACTTTTATTACAGAAAGCCATGGGCTTAAGTTATACGGAGACCTACAGAAAAAGATAATTTTCCAAACATGTAAGTAGTAGCAAAGTGTTAATGCTGGTTTCCAAACCCCCAAAGTGGCAAACATATCTACACCCACCTTGTGAAGTGGACCAATTCAGCTGATTTAATTCTCAACTGTGATAGATACTAAGAATCAATTTTTAGTTCAAATGAGTGATCATGAAGACAGATATGAATTACGTAAGTTGTTGTGTAGGCTGTTCATTTTACTCATGCTTAATTAACCTACACTTTATCATTCTTATAATATAGTGCTTAAGACAAAAGTCTCTGAAATCAGAGTGCAGGGTTAGAAGCCCAGCTCCAGCTCTATCTTTTACCTGCTGTGTGACTTCAAGCAAATTACTCTCTAAGCTTTGGTTTCCTGGCTTGTAAAATGGGGGTAATGATAGTACCTGCCTTAGTAAATTTAAAGCGCTTCACACTATGCCTGGCACACAGAAATTCTTCAATAAGTGTTAGATGTTCATAGTAGTATTTTGGGTCATGTGGGAGAGGAAGCACTGAATTGGCTATCAAGAGATATTCTAATCCGAGTTATGACACTAACTAGCTGTAGAACTTTTGGCAAACCCCTTGGTCACTTTCTGTCCCAGCATCCTCTTCAATAAATGTGGGCATTTACATGACTATTTGTTTCAGGTATCCATTATTGCATAATAAACCACCAAAACTTAGTGTCTTAAAACAACAATTCATTATTCTCATGATTCTGTGAGTTTACTAGCAGCAGCTGGGAGTATAGTTTTGCCCTGTGTAGTGTAGCTGAGGTCACTCAAGTAGCTGCATTCAGCTTGGAGTGTGGCTTGGGGCAGTAACATGTAAAGTGGCCTCTCACCCTCTAGGGTCTCTCTCATCATGTCCTCTTCCCATTCCGTAGTTTAGCCCAAGTGTCTTTACAATAATGCCTACAAGAGGGAGTGTTCCTAAAGCACAAGTCCCAACATGAAGGGCTTATGAAGACTATGTCATCTTGCTTGTTGATGTTCCATTGGCTAAAGCCAGTCTGATGGCCAAACCTGAGTTAATTTTTTTTCCTTTTTAAAAAATTTTATTTTTTTAATTAAAGTTTATTGGGGTGACAATTGTTAGTAAAGTTACATAGATTTCAGGTGTACAATTCTGTAATACATCATATATATATATATATATATATATATATATATATATATATATATATATATATATATAATTACATTGTGTGTTCACCACCCAGAGCCAGTTCTCTCTCCATCACCATATATTTGACCCCCTTTACCCTCTTCTCCCACCCCCTTCCCCCTTCTCCTCTGGTAACCTGAACCTGAGTTAATTTTTGAAGGGGAATACACAAGAGCATGAATGCTGGGAGATGTGATTCTTCGGAGGGCACCAATATAACAAACTACACCACCATGATTTTAGATTTTCTTCAGAGTTGGCAAGATGCCAGTTTATCAAGCACTCACTATCTGTATTTCTTTCCATAATCCTTTTCATTTTATCATTTTGCTTCTCAACACACTACTGTTTCTGTAATATGACATTCTTATAGAAGCCATCATAAGTTTAATTTCTGTCTTAAAAAAAAGTTGTAAACAAATTTCCCTTTGTTGTTATTGTAGTTTTCCCTATCTGTTGACTTGGCCCCTAATTTCTTAGATCCACTATATTTTAATATATTTAACTTCTACATATTATTCCTGAACTACCAAAAATTTAAGCACCTTTCCTTAGGCCTCTTTTTCTTCCCCGGTTCTATTCTCCTTTTCTAAATCCCTGAGAGGCACTTACATAAGGTTTTCAGCTCTAGCTGCTCAGTGTTTACACAGGTCCAATCTTGATCTTTTGTGGTGCTTTCCCCTTACACTTTACTGGGAACAAAACAAAGGCAGCTCTCTTCACATAATGTTCAAGTGTTGCTCTTGTGTCACATGTTTCAGCAAAGGCTGATCATCTGCATCTTCATACTGAAAGGAGAAGTTCCTAAGTTAATATCCATCTGGATGCCTACTAGAAGATTTGTAGGTTCAGGAAAACCCCCATCTCTCCAGCTGATGGCACCATGTGCACAAATGCCATTGCCTCCACTGTGTTCCTTGTTATCTACACACATTTCTAAAGGCAAAGCAACAAACCACTGTTCATCAGAACAAGCTGTTTTACACTATTTTCAGGGACATACCCCATTGCTGATATAAAGACTTTGTGCAGGGGTTGGCTTTTTCATCTCAAAATGCCCCATTCTGGTCTCTGGGTGAGTCATTTCAGGTTGTAATGGAAACCTAACAACTGTCTGGTTAATTGATCAATTTAGGCAGCAGGAGGTCTGGCTGGGTTGTACAGCTTAGCATTTAGCAACAATGAAGAGCTCAGAGTCTAAGCTTTCCATAAGGCTAATAAGGCTTGTTAAAAGGCATTTCAGGAAGCTAAACAGGTACTTCTCTGGCATTCTTCTCCTTAGAAGTCAATAAAACAAAAATCACACAGATCTTATCTGATAATTGCTATTAACTATGCTGTAATGTTTTCCCAATATTATCTATTAGGTTGGTGCAAAAGTAACTGCCATTTAAGAGGTTAAAAACAATCGCAAAAACTGCAGTTACTTTTGCACCAACCTAATTTGCCATTCATAAGACACAGAATAGAGCTAGGGTGGTTCTTTCAAAAAGCATCATGCCAGGAAGTTACTAATATCTCAAATAATCACAGCTTCAAGGAGATACACCAAGCACAGTGATAATTTTTTTGAAACTATGCATTTTATTAAACAATATGGATCCATCAATGAAACATCAGCACTGAATACAAACCACTGACATGTGTGCTTCTTTCTGAAGAAAAATTTAAAAATATATTGTTCTCATTAATTTGCTCACTTTTAATTTAGTAGAAATATATCTGAGGTTGATGTAAGTATGTTTTGGAAAGAACTCAACCACCACCAAAAATCAAGTGTTCCAAAAATTCTCAAGGTGATGTAAATGATCCAAGAATAGTATCCTGATTATATGTGTATTTTAAGAAAATAACTTTTAAAAAACAAATTTTAACAAGAGAGATACTAGAAAGAATAATAAATTAAATACATCAAAATATAAAATATATTCTTCATTGTGTCTGTTTCTAGCAGTACCGTATGATGGGAAAATTCTTACCTTAAAAAGACTGATATTGTATATGAATTAAAAATATCTAGGAGGATTTACAAGAAAATAAAAACAATGATTGACTCTGGGAAAGGAAAGCAGGGTAGCAGAGAGATTTACATTACATTTTATGTACTCATTATATGGTGGATTTTATAACACTTACTTCATAAAAAAATTATTGCAAAAAGACAAACCTAAGCTTTTTAATGTTATTATCCTTATCCCCAGGTCACAGGTAGAATTTAATAAGGATCTAATTCATAGAATTTATAGAATTCACAACATTTTAGAGTTGGGAACTTTTGAGATCATCTGTCCCATTACATCAACTATTTCTAAACTAGAGCTCAGTTTGCTCAATTTGCCTAGCACTAAATACAGCTACATTCCAATAGAGCTAAAGAATGTGGGCAGCCCATGGCATTCACCTTAATAGAATTTGACCTACAGTTGAAGGTGTGTGGTGTAGGTTTCTGCTTTACCCCTTAGTGTGATTAATTGTCAAGATCATTCTTTGAAGGAATGGAGAGGATGGGCAGAATAGGTGTTTGCCTACTAGGGTGAGCCTGAGTAGATTTTTGAACGAAGGCACTGACATTTACTGAAATGCATATGCCCATGTGAGAGGTAAGCAATAAAACATCACCATAAAGAAGAATAAAATCTTCTGATTATTTCCTGAAAATTGGGAAGCAAGAAGGTGGGAAGGGAGAACAAAAATTGGGGGTACCATAAAGAAGAAAGAGAATGCTGAAGAAAGCTTGGCTTGCTTCATATTTCTTCCTAAACAATCATATTGTTGTGTAATAAGCTTTAGAAAGTGGCTTTTAGTGATAACTTAAACCTTTCTAAAACTGAGCAACACCAGCAATTGGCCAAGTTCTAAAACCTCACTAGCTCCTCTCCTCATGATTTTATTGCTCTCTCATCAACCTTTGGTCTTATTACCTTTTTCTGGGAAGAGCATGATTTGTCAGTTTACTCTACACTTGCATAACAATACAGTAAATATTGAGTATCGCAATACAGTGGGAAAGAGAAACATTGAACAACTGGAAGAACAGATGTGAAGAAATTCAAGATGCGGTGGGAGAGTATGCATGGATGTGTGTGTGCATGTGTGTGTGTGTGCATGCACATACATACATGTGTGCACACACATACAGTCTCCTCATCATTCAGGACTCCGGGAATTGGACCCCAACTCCTGGAACATTCCCTAACTACCCATGGCATACTGACTAAATACATATCTCATAGACTTTTCAGCACTAAATTGTAATTATTGCTTTTATTACTTATCTTCTTCACTAAACCATAAAAACTTTGTTAGCGGTTACTGTGTCTTCTATTGCAATATCTCCCCACATCATGCTGGCATACAGTAGGGGCACAATACATTTTTATTAAATGAATAAATGAAGAAAACAAAACCAATTAGCTACATTTCTTTAATTAAAATTTATTGGGGTGACAATTGTTAGTAAAGTTGCATAGGTTTCAGGTGTACCATTTGCGACAACATGGATGGATCTTGAGATTATTATGCTAAGCGAAATAAGTCAGACAGAAAAAGTAGAGAATCATGTAATTAGCTGCGCTTTAACACTAAAACTATACATTTCTCTCTAAACAGAACACACATTTCTTTTTTTTAATTAAAGTTTATTCGGATGACAATGGTTAGTAAAGTCACATAACTTTCAAATGTACAATTCTGTAATACATCACAGAACACACATTTTTAAAGAATTATGAATGCATCCCTCCTCCAGCAATGGTTTTTATGAGTTCTCTGTGGCTATAGCTTGGGTGTGAGTCTTACAAACAGCATTCCTTCCATGTCTTCTAGGAAGAGCGAATTCTCAGTGATGGTTATTTAAGACTTCTCAGGTTTTCATATGGCTATTAAGTTGGGAGTTTTGGGGGAGGAATGGTTAGATAATAAGCTGAAAATAATAAAGGAAAAGAATTAAAAAAAGAATGTAAAGTACCAGCCATTCTGGGTGGGGAAAACCAGGGTGAGAGTTGAGAGATTTGGCAGAATCTCCAGGGCAAACTTGGGTTAGGTTGGCTGTTCCCATTTCAAGTCTGCACATGCTTCTGGAACTCCCTGAAGTCTTCTGTGGGGGGAAAACCCCACCTACAGGTTCTGGATGAAATGTTCCTCCAGGCCTCCAGAAACTAGTCACTTGGTCTTATTATTATTCATTTCCTGGAAAAGTCATAGCTGGTCTATCCTGACCTTCAGAGCCTGAAGGAGTACAGATTCATCTTCCAAGTTCAAGAATTTAGAGGAACCATTCAGAAAAACCTCAAAAACCAATCTTCCTGTCTTCTGCTTTATTTATCAAAAATGTCATGAACATTTTTACTGGTACTTTTTTTCGTGTGATCTGGGTGAATCAGCATGAAAACAAAGTGACTTCACTGCCAAATTTAAATTTAAATCTGCAACCGACGTTATTTCTAGTTTTGAAAAAACTCTGCTCAGCACTAAAATCTAAGGTAATGATACACCCTTGCCAGCCTTATGTAAAATCATCCCTATAACATGCAGCTTGGCATGATCTTTAGTTTTAGTAGTGCTGTTATTACCTATATTTCTTCATTTGTCCCAACAACTCCAGTTTTGTTTTCCACCTTGGCATTGGTAAGAGTAGCTTACCTTTCAGGGAAAATATGTTTATATTACCCTTACCTGGGTATGATTACCTGGCAAACAGAATAGCCAGTCTTGAGAATACCATTTGTGATTTTGTCCTTCCTTTTGACAAGCTTTCGGGATTTTAGCATTTTAATTAGGCAAGGCTCTTTTCTACAATTCAGTAATGTCTTTTCTGGCAGAGTATCAGTATGACCTATGGATTCAAGCCCTGGACAATAACAAGCAGAAAACTTGTTAATGGTCCCTCCTGGAAATAACTGCCATCAACCAAACGAAACAGATAGTCCCCTTCTCAGAACAAGGCAGCATGTTTCACAGTGCTGTTTTGCAGGCATACCTATGTGGACTTGTAAGAAAATCTGGCCTAAGTACTTCAGAATCCATAGATAAGCAAGCATACGGTTTACCCCAGTCTACCCTTTCCATCAGAATATAACACATGCATCATGGTATTAATAAAGTTCATGGGTCAGGAATAGGTTTCAGTGAACCGTCCCAAAGCATGTTCTACTTCTTGCAATCATTGCATTTCATCTTTCACACAATACATTCATACTATTGATACCCACAGATTATATAGATATGGATATGGATATGGAGATAGAGATAGAGATAGAGATAGAGATAGAGATAGAGATAGAGATAGAGATAGAGATAGAGATAGAGATAGAGATAGAGGTAGAGATAGAGATAATTTGGGTTTATGTTTACGGCACTACTGAAACACTGAACCAAGAACTAATTTACCGTCACAAGTGGAACGATCCGGGCATTGGGGGAGGCTACATTGGGTGGACACTAAAATTTTTATTCTATTCATACCCTACCAAAAACTCTTGGGATGATGAAATTCTTTTTTTTAATTAAAGTTTATTGGGGTGACAATTGTTAGTAAAGTTACATAGATTTCAGGTGTACAATTCTCTATTACATCACCTATAAATCACATTGTATGTTCACCACCCAGAGTCAGTTCTCATTCCATCACCATATATTTGATCCCCTTTACCCTCATCTACCACACCCCTCCCTACCCCTTACCCTCTGGTAACATTAAACTATTGTCTGTGTCTATGAGTTTTTGTTTCTCATTTGTTTGTCTTGTTCTTTTGTTGTTTTAGGTTTATGTACCACATATCAGTGAAATCATATGGTTCTCCGCTTGTTCTGTCTGCCTTATTTCACTTAGCATTATAATCTCAATATCCATCCATGTTGTAACAAATGGTCCTATTTCATCTTTCTTACCACCGAATAGTATTCCATTGTGTATATATACCATAACTTCTTTTTTTTTTTTATTAAATTTATTGGGGTGACAATTGTTAGTAAAATTACATAGATTTCAGGTGTACAATTCTGTATTACATCATCTATAAATCCCATTATGTGTTCACCACCCAGAGTCAGTTCTCCTTCCATCACCACATATTTGATCCCCTTTACCCTCATCTCCCACCCCCACCCCCTTTACCCTCTGGTAACCACTAAACTATTGTCTGTGTCTATGAGTTTTTGTTTCTCATTTGTTTAAAAACAATTTTTAAAATGACAATAGTAAGTCCTTACCTATCAATAATTACTTTAAATTTGAATGGATTAAATTCTGCATACAAAAGATGTAGAATAGCTGAATGGATTTAAAGAAAAAGATCCAACAATATGCTGTCTACAAGAAACTCACTTCAGCTTCAAGGACACACATGGATTGAGAGTGAAGGGATAGAAAAAGATATTTCAAGCAAATGGTAAGTAAAAGAAACCATGGGTACCTATACCTATATCAGAAAAAAATATACTTTAAGTTAAAAGTGGTCAAGAGAGACAAAGAAGGTCATTATATAATGATAAAGGATTCAATCCATAGAGAAGATATAACAATTGTAAGTATTTATACACCCAACATTGATGCACCAAAATATTCAAAGCAAATATTGACAAAACTAAAAGGAGAAACAAACAGCAATACAATAATAGCTGGGGGCTTTAATACCCCACTTTCCATGATGATCCAGAGAGAAAATCAATGAGAAAACAATAAATTTGAACAACACAGACTTAACAGACATATGCAGAACATTACAACCAATATAGCAAAATACACATTCTTTTGAAGAGCACACATGGAACATTTTCGAGAAACATATGTTAGGCCACGAAACAAGCCTCAACAAATTCAGGAAGACTATAACCATACCAAATATCATTTCCAACCACATAATATGAAACTAGAAATCAATAACAAGAGGAATGCTGGAAAATTCACAAATACATGGAATTTAAACAGCACACTCCTGAACAACTAATGGATCAAAGAAAATAATCAAAATGTAAATTAAAAAAATGTCTTGAGACAAACAAAAATGGAAACATACCAAAACTTAGGGGAAGCTGCAAAGCAGTTTTAAGAGAGAATTTGTAGAAATAAACACATACAAAAGAACAAAGAAAGTTCTCAAATAAGCGACCTGACATTACATCTCAAGGAATTAGAAAATGAAGAATAAACTAAGCCCAAAGTTAGCAGAAGAAAGGATATAATAAAGATTAAAGCAGAAATAAATGAAATAGAGAAAAGGAGAACGATAGAAAATATTAACAAAACTGAGATTTGGTTCTTTGAAAAGATAACCAAAACTGACAAACCTTTGGATAGATTAACCAAGAGAGAGACCTAAATAAATAAAATTATAAATGAAAGAGGAGCTCTTACAACTGATACTACAGGAATAAAAAGAATAAGAGACTACTATGAAAAAAATTGTACACCAACAAATTGGTTAACCTATAAGAAATGGAAAAACATCTATAAACATAAAACCTACCAAGACCAAATCATGAAGAAATGGAAAATATGAACAGACCAATAAAAATAAGTAAGGAGTCTGCATCAGTAAAAACAAATTTCCAATAAAGAAAGCCCACATCAGGGGGCTTCACCGGTGAATTCTACCAAACATAAAGAAATAATGCTAAGCTTTCTTAAAAGCTTCCCAAAAATTGAAGAGGAAAGAACACCCCCTAACTCATTTAACAAGGCCAGAATTACCCTGATGCCAAAGCTAGATAAGGACACTTCAAGAAAAGAAAACTGTAGGCAACTTTCCTGGTGAATATAAATGCAAAAATTCTCACCAAAATGCTAACAAACCAAACTCAACACCATATTGAAGAATCATGCACTGTGATATCAAGTGTGATTAATCCCTGAGATTCAAGGATATTTCAACATATGCAAATCAGTAAATGTGATACATCACGTTAACAGAATGAAAGATAAAGTCACATGATTATCTCAATAGACACAGAAAAAGTATTTGACAAAATTCAACATTCATTCATGATAAAAACTCTCAACAAATTGGGTATAGAAGGACATAACTCAACATAGCAAAGGCCATATAATGACAAGCCTACAGGAAACATCATACTCACCAGTGAAAGGATGAAAGCTTTTCCTCTAAGAAGAGGAACAAGAAAGGGTGCATACTCTTACCACTCCTACTCAACATAGTAATGAACATCCTAGCCCAAGGAATCAGGAAAGAGAAAAAAATTTAAAGGTATCCCAACTGGAAAAGAAGAAGGAAAATTATTTCTGTTTGAAGATGGCATAATCTTACAGGTAGAAAATCCTAACGACTCTACAAAAAAATACTATTAGAACTAATAAACGAATAAAGTTGCTCAGTATAAAAGCAATATACAAATATCAGGTGCATTTTTACACATAAACAATGTATTATCCAAAAAAGAAATAAAGAAAACGTCCCCATTTATAATAGCATCATAAACAATAAAATACTTAGAAATAAATTTAACCAAGGAGGTAAAAGATCTGTCCACTGAAAACTATAAGAGATTTATGAAAGAAATTGAAAAAGATTCAAATTAATGGAAGGATATCCCATGTTCATGGATTGGAAGAACTAATATTGTCAAAATACCAATACTACGCAAAGTAATCTACAGGTTCAGTGAAATCCTTATCAAGATTTGAATGGTATTTTTTTAACAGAAATAGAATAAACAATCCTAAAATTGGTATAGAACCAAAGCAGAGCCTGATATATCCAAAGCAGTACTGAGAAAGAATAACATGGGTAAGGGGGAGGAGGGTGGTAGATGAGGGTAAAGGGGATCAAATATATGGTGATGGAAGGAGAACTGACTCTGGGTGGTGAACACACAATGTGATATAGAGATGATGTAATACAGAATTGTACACCTGAAATCTATGTAACTTTACTAACAATTGTCACCCCAATAAACTTTAATTTAAAAAAAGAACAAAACATCACACTTCCTGATTTCAAACTGTTACAAAGCTACTGTAATCAAAACAGTATGGTATTGGTATAAAACCAGACAAATAGACTAATGGAACAGAATTGAGAGCCCAGAAATAACCCTATTCATATATGGTCAACTAATATTTGACAAGGGAACCAACAATACTCCATGGAGAAAAAATAATATCTTCCATAAATGTTGGGGAACCTGGACAGCCACATGTAAAGGAATGAAACTGGATAACTACCTTTTACTACTCACAAATATTAACTTGAAATGGGTTAAAGACTTAAATGTAAGACCTTAAACCATAAAACTCCTAAAAGAAAACATAGGGGAAAACCTCCTTTCCATTGCTATTGGCAATGATTTTATGGGCATGACACCTAAAGTACAAGCAATATAAGGAAAAATAAACAAGTGGGACTACATCAAACTAAAAGCTTCTGCACAACAAAAGAAACAATCAATAAAAAGGAAAAGCAACTTGTGGAAAGAGAGAAAATATTTACAAACCACATATCTGATACAGGGTTAATATACAAAATATATGAGGAGCTCATATAACTCAGAATAATAATAATACCAACAACAATAATAATAATAATAAAATCCAATTTAAAAAATGAGCAAAGAACCTGAATAGACTTTTTTCCAAAGAAGTTATTCGAATGGCCAATAAGTACACAAAAATTGTCTAACATCAATAATTATTAAGGAAATACAAGTCAAAATCACCATGAGATATCATCTCATGCCTATTATTAAAAAAAAAAAACAAGAGATAACAAGTGCAATCACATGGTTCTCTGCTTTTTCTGTCTGACTTGCTTCGCTCAGCATTACTCTCTCAAGATCCATCCATGTTGTCACAAATGTTCCTATATCATCTTTTCTTACTGCCGAATAGTATTCCATTGTGTATATATACCACAACTTCTTTATCCATTCATCTTTCGAAGGACATTTTGGTTGTTTCCATGTCTTGGCCAAGGGGGGCGGAGGGTGGGGGGTGGGAGATGAGGGTAAGGGGGATCGAATATATGGTGATGGAAGGAGAACTGACTCTGGGTGATGAACACACAATGGGATTTATAGATGATGTAATACAGAATTGTACACCTGAAATCTATGTAATTTTACTAACAATTGTCACCCCAATAAATTTAATAAAATAAAATTTAAAAAAAAAAAAGAGATAACAAGTGCTTGCAAGGGTATGGAGAAAACGGAATCCTTGTACACTGCTGATGGAAATGTAAATTTATACAGCCACTATGAAAAACAGTATAGAGGTTTCTCAAAAAATTAAAAATAAAACTACCCTATGATCCAGTAATTCCATTTCTGGGTATATATCCAAAGGAAATGAATTCAGTATCTCAAAGAGATATCTTCACCCTAATGTTCATTGCAGCATCATTTGCAACTAAGACATGAAAACCACCTAAGTGGATGACGGATAAAGACTATGTCATATATATAATGGAATATCATTCAGCCATAAAAAAAAAAAAAAGGTAATCCTGTCATTTGCAACAACATGGATGAAACTTGAAGGCATTATGCTATGTGAAATAAATCAGAGAAAGACAAATACTGTATGATCTCACACATATGTGGAATTTAAAAAACAGTCAAACTCATTGAAACAGAAGGAGTGTGGTAAATGGGTGAAGGTGGTCAAAGAGTACAAACTTACATATAAGGTGATTAAGTTTGGAGATGTAATGGACAGCATGATGACTATAGTTAACAATATTGTATTGTATACTTGAAAGTTGCTAACAGATGTGTTTTTGGTGTTGTTTTTTCCCATTTTTTATTAGTTTCAGGTGTACAAAGCAACGTAATAGTTACACATTTAAACCCCTCATAAAGTGATAACCCACCCTCCAAGCTACTACTCCTCTGACATCTCATATGGCTGTTACAATACCATCGATGATGTACTCCACATCCCATGACTGTATACTCCGTGTTTCCCCAAAAATAAGACCGGGTCTTATACTAATTTCTGCTCCAAAAGACTTATTAGGGCTTACGTTCAGGGGATGTTATCCTGAAAAATCATGCTAGGGCTTATTTTCCGATTAGGTCTATTTTGGGGGAAACACGGTACCTATATATTTAGTTATAGTTAACATTAAATATTATTCTACTTCAGCTTCGGGTGTATAGTGCATTGGTCAGGCATCTACACAGTCTATGACGTGATCCTTCTGATAAGTCCAGTGCTTATCTGGCACCTTACATGATCTTTATAACATTGTTGATTATATACCCCATACTGTATTAACTACCAATTGTTTTTTAATGCCTTTACCTTTTTCATCCTGCCCCCAACCTCATCCCCAACTGTCACCCTGATAGATCTAGTACCTATCTGGCACCATACCTAGTTATTACAATATTATTGAGTATATTCCTTATGCTATACCCTACATCCCCATGACTACTGTATTACAACCAATTTGTACTTCTTAAACCCTTCCCCTTTCACCCATCCTTAATCCCCCTCCCATCTTAAAGAAGTCCCTCTAAGATTCCTTATAATACTGGTTTGGTGTTGATGAACTCCTTCAGCTTTTTCTTGTCTGGGAAGCTCCTTATCTGTCCTTCAATTCTAAATGACAGCCTTGCTGGGTAGAGCAATCTTAGTTGTATGTCATTGCTTTCCATCACTTGGAATATTTCCTGCCAATCCCTTCTGGCCTGCAAAGTTTCCGTTGAGAAATCATCTGACAGTCGTATGGGGGCTCCCTGTTAGGTAACTAACTGCTTTTCTCTGGCTGCTTTTAAGATTCTCTCTTTGTATTTAACCTTTGGCATTTTAATTATGATGTGTCTTGGTGTGGGCCTCTTTGGGTTTATCTTGTTTGGGACTCTATGTGCTTCTTCAGCTTGTGTGTCCATTTCCTTCACCAAGTTAGGGAAGTTTTCTGTCATTATTTCTTCAAATAGGTTTTCAATTCTTTGATCTCTCTCTTCTCCTTCTGATACCCCAATAATGTGAATATTTGTATGCTTGATGTTGTCCCAGAGGCTCCTTAAACTCTCCTCAGTTTTTTGGATTCTTTTTTCTTTTTGCTGTTCTGGTTGGGTGTTTTCTGCTACCTTATCTTCTACATCACTGGTTGGATCCTCTGCTTCATCTAATCTACTGTTGATTCCCTGTAATATAGTCTTCATTTCCATTATAGTATCCTTTATTTCTGACTGGTTCTTTTTTATGGTTTTCATCTCTCCGTTGAAGTTCTCCCTGAGACCATTGAGCATTCTTATAACCAGTGTTTGGAACTCTGCATCTGATAGATTGCTTATCTCCATTTTGCTTAGTTCTTTTTCTGGAGCTTTGTTCTGTTCTTTTATTTTGAACATGTTCCTTTGCCTCCCCATTTTTGCTGCCTCCCTGTGTTTGTTTCTATGTATTATGTAGGGCTGTTTTGTCTTCCAGTCTTAGTAAAGTGGCCTTATGTAGTAGGTGTGCTGCGGGGTTCACTGGCACAGTCTTTCTGGTCACCTGAGCCACGCCTCCAGGTGTGTCCCTTGTGTGGGTTGTGTGTGCCCTCCTCTTGTAGTTGAGCCTTGGTTGATAATTGCACATCAATGTGAGGGACTGACCCTTGGACTTCCTGGTTGTGAGGACTGGCCTTGACTACACAGTGGAAGAGTTGTTGTGCAGGATCTGCCTCAGCAGGACTCTGCCCAATCTGTCCCTTGGGTGTGTCATACTTGGAGATGGCTGGGTGATGCTCCAGCTCATTTTGAAGCTTGTCACTGGGGGCGCCAGCTCCAGGACCACATTGGAGAGGATCCGCTGTAGGTCTACTTCAACCACAGCCCATGCCCCACCTGGGGCCACCCAGCAGGAGCCAGAAAGAAATCTGTAGATGGCTGCCAACCCCGTGCTGTGCTTGAAAGTGCCTTGAGAGGCCAAGCCCTGAACGTAAGCCGGCTGCCACTTGTGCAGGCTTAGGGCTGCTCAGCCAGAGGTACAGGACACACACAAGCCAGATGCTTCTTATCTGGGTTCCGTGAACCTTTGAGAGTCTAGGAAAGTCTGCGGCTTGAGCCAACGCAGGTGGTTTGCATGAAAAAGCCACTGAAAGTGGCCTGGGTGTGCCCAAAATTTGGGCAGGGCCAGGTCTCAAATCGCCAGGGTGTGGTGAATGAACAGCAGAGATTCAAATATGGTGGCCGCCTGTGTCTGCACATGGGGAAGGCAAAGGACTCAACAAAGAAACAATGGCCTCCTCCAGCTCCCCTGTCCAGGAGAAAGCTGCCTCTCCAGCCTCCGTCCCAAGCCAGACAACTCAATTCCCCACCATTTGTCCCTGCCACCTCTCCTGTCACTGCCCCAGCACTGGAGCTCAGAGCAAGTGATTCCACTGGTGGGTAAGTCCACACAGTCCCTTTAAGAGGAGCACCTGTGAGTGCAACTGTACTCAGTCTCACTCAGTCACAATCTCTGCTGGTTTTCACAGCCAGAAATTATGGGGACTTCTCTCCCCGACACTGGAACCCTGGGCTGGGGTGGGGCTGGGATCTCTCGCCCTTCTAGATGATGGGGAGGGACCCCACACAGCTCAAATAGCCCTCCTGATCTTTAATGGTAACATGAGATTGTGGGACCAGCCTGTTCCACGTCTCTGACCTTCCTACCAGTCTGGAGGTGGCTTCGTCTGCATGTCCTTAGTTGAACGGCTTTAGTTCAGCTTGATTTTAGGTGATTCTCAATCATGGTTGTTTTGTAGATTAGTTGTAATTTTGATGTGGTTGTGAGAGAAGGTAAACACAGAGTTTACCTGCTGCGCCATCTTAGTTGTCCTGTCCTAACAGAGTAGATTTTAAAAGCTCTCAGCACACACAAAAAAACTGTAACTATTTGAGGTGATAGATGTGTTAACTAACTTTATTGTGGTAATCATTTTACTATATATACATATATGCAATCACTTCATTGTACACTTTAAACTTACACAATGTTATATGTCAATTGTATCTCAATAAAGCTGGGGGGAAAAGGAGGAGAAACCTAAATGATTAAAAGCTAACATCTAATCAAATCTAATGAGTTTGCCACATTTTCCCATTTCTGGAGTAGATTATTACAATTTTATTTTCCTGTTTTGGGCAGTTCAGCAACAGCCAAATGTGTAGTCACAACTTAGCAGTGTGGTTCATGTGACTCATCCAAATTGGGGCACAATTAGCAAAATGTGCTCCTATAAATGATAGTTTTGATACTAAATTATGAGGAGAAACCAGGAAGCATGTAAGACAGAACAGCACAGAGAAAATGGTAGGTCGGTTTTACTGAAGTAAAATACATTGGTCATGCCTTTGGGTAAAGAAAGTCAAAGTCAAAATGACTTGGGCATTTAAAAAAAGTACTACATATTAGAATTCGCAAGCTGAACAGCAGTCATGGTCTGTAGAATTTTTTGAATGGGAAAATAATATGTAAACTCTAAATATTAGACTCAGAAAAATAGTGTATTTGTCAGACTAAGCAAACACTCCAACTTAAGCAATTCTAAATTTAGAACCAATCTTGAACTGCTGGAGGTCTCTATCCACAAGGGCTGAAAAGGAAAGTTCTGAGTTTCCACTCCTTAGTGCCTATAAGAATAACAACTGCTTGATCCCAGGGTCAATGAGGACAAAGAAGAGGTTGATTTTTTCCTTCTATATCTCAAACTTGAGTCAGTTGTGAACCAGAGTTTAGCCATGATTCAGAACCACAGACCTGCATTTCTCAAGTATGCAGCAATTACTTGTGGGGATGTGAGGAGATGCAGGGAGTTTTGGAAAGCAGAGTTATGGAGCTGCCAACAAATAAAACAGATGTAGAAAAGAATGATAAAACAAGATCCTACAAATGCGTTTCCTGCCCTGGAACCCTCTTTTGGCCTGTACTCTGAAGTGGGGTAGAAAAGCATTTTCACCTGGCTTCCTTCAGAAAGTGAAGTTTGACCTGAGCTCTGAAGTATGCAAAAGAAGAAAACAATGTTTCAGATAGAGCTGTGCTAAGGCCCTGTGTCAAAGATATTATGGCACATTCAAGGCATAGGAATAAGGTTAGTGTGGCTAAATTACAGACGTGAGGGGGAGAGTGGCTGGAAGCAAAACTGGGGTGTCAGATCACCCTTGAAAGCCATGTCATTTTTATTTGTATATCCTTATGCTCAGAACAATGGGTAGCCAATGAAGGTTATTTGGAGACACACTACATACCCAGATTCTCATTTTGTGATTACTCTGTATGGATTGCGGTAAATGGAGGCAGACAGACTGAGTTCAAGACTTTTCAGGGGACTATTCTAATAGTCCAAGCAGGAAATAATTGTATCTTAGACTAGGGTGATTGTAGCAAAGGAGATGGATGGAAGTGGATGGATATTGGAAGGAAAATTGACAGGGCTTATTGGTGGATTGGTTGTGGAGAATAAAAGAGTTGAAAGTGCTACAGATGATTCCTGGGTTTCTATCATTTTCAATTTGGTGGAACTACTGATTAAATAAGGAACACTAAAAGAGGTCAGATATTGGAGAGAAGGCATAAGGTCAGGCTTGGACCTGTTGAACTTGAGGTGTCTTTTAAACTTTAACGGGAAAATGTTAATAGGATTTTGGATATGCTGGTCTGAATCTCAGAAGTGAAGTTTGGGATGGAGTTACACAATTTTTAACAATCAGCTATAGATGTGGATGAATTTGACTCAGAGGAAGAGTTATAGAGAGGCAAAACAGAGGGGGTCTCAGACAAACTGAGTCTTGAGAAACGCTGTTAATGGGCTTACAGAGGAGGATGCACCTCTTACATAGAAGTAGAAGGAAAACATGATGTCAGGAAGAAAGTTTCAAGAATTACCTAAAATTTAACAGTGTCAAAATGAAAAGAAATACCTGAACAAAGAAATCTACAAGGTAGAAGCTTTAAGAAAGTTTGGCCTGCTAGTGGAGATAAAAGTCGTATTATCGCTCAAGAGAGTGGTCAGTGGCAAGAATTCAAAGGTGTAAAAGTGGCACATTCATCAGAATAGGTTGTCCTCAAATGAGTTCTGGTATGGATTTGTCTAAGATTTTGTGGCAAGAGATGTGGGGATTAGGACTGGGTTTGGATAGCTGTTTCAGGAGATGGCCTAAGGATGACCTAGGAGAGTTTTAAGGGATGAGAGGTTGATTTCTTTTCACAGTGAGGACTGTCATTTTATTTGTCCTCAGCCCAACCAGTGATCCCAACTGACTTGACAGTTTGACTTCTTGCTACATTGCTTGTGCCTCCATTTCTAAAATGATTCTTAATCTAATACAAATTTACAACAATAAATTAATAAACTGAAAACACTTGATTTAGTTAATTATAGACACACATGTTTATTCTAGTTGTAAGGTCTCCTCTCTGATTTATGATTTTATATGTTTGAGTCTCCTAACTTTTTTTCTTAGGCTGGCTAAAGGTTTGTCAATTTTGTTTATATTTTTTTAGAAAGAACTCTTAGTTTTGGTAATCATTTTATTGTTTTTCTGGTCTCTATTTCATTTCCTTGTGCTCCGATCTTTGTTATTTCCTGCCTTCTGCTAACTTTGGGTTTAGTTCTTCTTTTTCTAGTTCCTTGAAGTGTGAAGTTAGGTTATTTATTTGAGATGTTTATTTTTTCCTAATGTATTAATAGGTGTTTATCACTATAAATTTCCCTTTTAGAAGTGCTTTTGCTAAGTTTTGGTATGTTCTGTTTCCATCCTTCTTTGTTTCAAGATATTTATTTCCCATTTGATTTCTTCTTTGATCCATTAGTTGTTCAGAAGTGTGTTGCTTCATATCCACATCTTTGTGAATTGTCTAGTTTTTCTCCTGTTATTGATTTCTAGTTTCATAACACTGTGGTCAGAAAAGATACTTGGTATGATTTCAATCTTAAATTTGCTAAGACTTGTTTTATATATGTAGGGTTTGGTATTATTCATGGTTCCAGGCATCTACTGAGGGTCTTAGAATGTATCCCCTGCATATAGGGAGGGTGCTGTGTAAAACTTTTTAATTTAATCTATTAATGTAAAAATTTTATTGAATTTTTCTATTTAATCCAAATCGCACTGCTGTAATATACCTGCTTTTGTCATGATGCATTATCTTTATTACACATAACATATGATCACATAACATATGATCTATCCTGGAGAATTCCATGTGTGCTAGAGAATAATGTGTATTCTGCTGCTGTTGGATGGAATGTTCTGTATGTCTGTCAGGTTGCTTTGATCTGAAGTATAGTTCAAGTCCAATGTTTTTGTATTGATTTTTCTTTCTGGATGGGCCATCCATTGTTGAAATAGGGGCATTGAAGTCCCCTACTATTATTGCAATACTATCTATTTCTCCCTTCAAATATGTTAATATTTGCTTAATATATTTAAGTGCTTCGATGTTGGGTGCATATATATTTACAATTGTTATATCCTCTTGATGAATTGACTACTTTATCAAACTAGACTTTGTCTCTTGTTACAATTTTTGACAAAATCTATTTTTGCCTGACATAAGTTTAGCTATCCCTATTTCTTTTGGTTTCTAGTTGTATAGAATGTCTTTTCCTTCCCTTTAATTTCACCCTATGTGTGTATTTAAAGTTGGAGTCTCTTGTCGGAAGTATATAGTTGGGTTTTATTTTCTATCCATTCAGCCACTCTATATCTTTTGTTTGGAAAATTTAATTCATTTACATTTAAAGTAATTATTGGTAGATCAGGACTTACTAATGCCATCTTATTAATTGTTTTCTGAATGTTTTGTAGTTGACTTTTTCTTTTCCTTTCTTCATGTCTTCCTTTGTGAATTGATGGTTTTCTGTAGTGATATGCTTTGATTCCCTTCTCTTTGTCTTTTGTGTATCTATTGTAGGGTTTTGTTTGTTTGTTTGTTTGTTTGTTTTCCATGAGGCTTACATAAAACATCTTATAGATATAACAGCCTATTTTTAGCTGGTAACAATTTAACTTGGATCACATACAAAAACTAGACCTTTGTGTTTTCACCATCTTTCTTTCTGTCCAGCAGCCACAGCCATAAAGGTTGAGTTGTGCAGTGTCAGTGGGTACAAGATCCACCCCGGACACAGGAGACACTATGCCAGGACCGACGGGAAGGTTTTCCAATATCTTAACTCAAAATGCAAGTCAGCATTCCTTTCCAAGAGGAATCCTCAACAGATAAGCTGAATTGTCCTCTACAGAAGAAAGCACAAAATGGGACAGTCAGGAGAAATTCAAAAGAAAAGAACCTGCCATGCAGTCAAATTCCAGAGGGCCATCACTGATGCGTCTCTTGCTGATATAATAACCAAGAGGAAACAGAAACCTGAAGTTAGGAAGGTTCAATGAGAAAAAGTTATCAGGGCTGCCAAGGAAACAAAAAAGGCTAAGCAAGTGTCTAAAAAGACAACAAAGTCTGCTGCTAAGTCTCCCACAAAGGCAGCACCTAAGCAAAAGATTGTGAAGCCAGTGAAGGTTTCTGCTCCCCAAGTTGGTGGAAAACACTAAGTTGGCAGGAAAATTTTAAATAAAGATCTGACTATAACTAGAAAAAGAACCTCGACCGTTTACTGCCTCCCCTTTTATGTTTTTGCTGTCACAATTTACATCTTTTTTATATTGTGTATCCATTAACAAATGTATTATAGAGGGCAATTTGTTCCTGAATATGATTTTTTCTTTCTGGTATCTTGCTATTTTTTTTTATAAATTAGGTTTTCTATAGAGACAGTAATCTCATAGTTGAGAAATAACAGTTTTCCATTTCTTTCTTTTTTTTGACATAACTTCTTTCCTTACTGTGTTGTTATGACATTTCTAAATATTGAAGTACTTATAACAGAGGTCCTTATCTTGTTCCTGCTCTCTATGGATATGCTTCCAACATTCTTATATTAAGTATGAATTTTGTTTGTAAATATTTTAGATGCCCCTTTTTGGATTAATGGAGTTCCCTTCTGTTCTTAGTTTAATAATTTATTTTAATCAGGAATTTTTAAAAATTTCATTTAAACAATTTTTGCATGTTATCAGATGATTACCATCGTTTCCCTCCTTCCCCCTTATCCACAGTTTCACTTTCTGCAATTTCAGTTACCTGCAGTCAACCATTGTCTGAAAATATTAAATGGAAAATTCCAGAAATAAACTATTCATAAGTTTTACATTGTACACCATTCTGAGTAGCGTGATGAAATCTCATGACTACATGCTCCATCCCCCGCAGAATGTGAATCATCCCTTTGTCCAGTGTACCCTTGCTGTATCCTCTCTCCACCCACTAGTCACTTAGTAGCCATCTTGGTTATCAGATTTACTGTTGTGCTATCGCAGTGCTTGTGTTCAAGTCACCTTTATTTTATTTTACTTAATAATGACCCCAAAGTGCAAGAGTAGTGATGCTGGCAATCAGATATCCCAAAGAGAAGCCATAAAATGCTTCCTTTAAGTGAAAAGGTGAAAGTTCTTGTCTTAATAAGGGGAAAAAACCATATGCTGAAGTTGCTAAAATCTATGGTAAGAACAAATCTTCTGCCTGTGAAGTTGCCTAACTTACAAATCAAACTTTATCATAGGTATGTATGTACAGGAAAAAACTAGTATATATAGGATTTGGTACTACTTGTGGTTTCAGGCATTCACTGAGGGTCTTAGAATGTATCCTCTGCAGGGGATATAAGACTGGATCTTATATTAATTTTTCCTCCAAAAGACGCATTAGAGCTGATTATCCAGCTAGGTCTTATTTTCGGGAAAACACGGTACATGGTAAGAGCTACAAAACCATCTGTGATTGTTCACTGCCTGTGCTAACCCTTGAGGCATATTGGGGAAGCCACACTGCAAACTGAGGACAGCTGCCACTAGTACCAGGCCTGGGGTAGCTCTGCAAAAAGCCAGGACACCCCAAGGCCTGCTGCTATCTGCCAGCTCCCTTAAGTTTCAGCCACTGATAAAGCCTCGTGCAGTATGCAAGTTAGGTGAGGCAGAGTCTCAGGGAGTCACTAGACTGGGAAGAGTTGTGGTCACCAGGTTAATGTAAATTCTGATTTGGTGCCAGTGCTGAGCCTGAAGCTATTCAGCAAAAAAGGCTCAGAGCACACCGAGGCCAGTGGCCATCTGCCTCGGTCTGTCAGACTGTGATAGTTTACCAAGATAGAATGCAATGCAGTGGAGCTGGCTGCTCTTGAAGAAAGTGCCAGTGAGTCAGCAGGGCAGAGCTGCGGAGCTCACCAGACCAATCAGATTCAGATTTGGCTGTGTGGAGGCAGGCTCAACACAGGAATGATGGTGCCTGCCTGCAGGCTGCATGGGAGGAAGACCTCCTCACAGGGAAATGGCGACTGTCCTCCAGCCCTCAACCTGAAGCAACACAACTCAGTCTGCCCCCCGTATGTCTCTAACACCACCACCCCAAGTTACTGTCCCTCTGCTGGAGGCCAAGGTGAGTGTCTGGGAGTGAGAGAATCTGTATGCAAGCCCTCTAAGAGGATGCCTGGGTCTCCTGCCGCTTTCTGTCCTACCCAGATGGTCAGAATCTCCAGTTTTTTACAGCCAGGTGTTATGTGGACTCCTCTTCCAGGCTCCAGTATTCTGGGTTCGGGAAGCCGGTGTGGGGCTTGCATTTCTTGCTGCTGTGGGGGAACCTCGACTGCTGAGATATCCCTCCCAGTTCTCACAGAGTTTTGGGGTTAACTAGTTCTGTATCTCCACCCCTCCTACTAGTCTCAATGTGGCTTCTTCTTTATATCCTTAGTTATAAAACTTCTCTTAAGCCAGACTTCAGATGGTTCTCCAGGTTGATTTTTCTGTAATTTAGTTGTAATTTTAATTTGTTCACAGAAGGAAGCAGGCACAGTGTTTATCTACTCTGCCATCTTGAATCTCCAGAGTAAGGTTTTGATATCAAACTTATGCTGGTTAAATGAAAAAGGTTGGAGAATTTCCCTCTGGAATTGGCTATGTAAGTGTATTTGTTCTTTGTATGTTTATAGAAATAACCTGTAAAACTGTTGTGCTTGTGCCCTCTTTGTGAGAGAAGTTTTTAAACTACTAATTTAGGCAAATAAATCTTCTTGAGTTAATTTTAGTAGTTATATTTTCTTAGGAATTTGAATATTTACCTAAAATTTTAAATGTATGGACAAAGTTCTTTATAACAATATATTAGTTTTTAAATAATTGCGTCGTTTGTCATTCTTAATAATTTTATGATTTTGCATTTTTCTTGCTATATCTTGCCAGAAGTTTGTAGATTCATTAGTCTTCTCTAAAAATGCACTATTGGTTTTATAAACCCTCTCCTAAGCTGGATGATTATCTCTTTACTTTTTTCTTTTCTTCTTTTTTAACTTAAGCATTTAATGCCATATATTTCTCTCTAAGTGTCACTTTAGCTTAGTTTTTGAAATATACTTTTTAAAATTAAAATCCAAAAAGGATTCTTGGGTCAGAAGTGTAAGAAACCATAATGTGAAAAGGAAAGATGAAGAGACATAAGGAGAAAGAAGGTGAGAGTCAGTGGAGTGATAGAAGGCCCTGTATTCAATGACTTAACAAGTCTCTATGGCCTTTAAGATCTACAGCAAAATTGCTGAACTCTTGATAATCTTACCTGTGAGATGATTTTCTGTGAAAACAGGTTAAGAAGCCTACCAGTCTTTTCACTTTCAGTCATGTGGAGACAGACAGGAACATTTGCAAGTAAGTCTCAGGAGCAATTGGAAATCAGTACTTCTAAAAGGGTGTAGATTTGGGGCTCATGCCAAATTAACCAAACAGTGATTAGTGTAAGGGAGAAACTATGCAGATTTCAGTGTAATAGTATGAAAGGAGACCTATGTTAGAGTGGCCCCTAAGTGCTAGTCCACTCTCCCTTGAAATTTCTTCTACTCCAAAATATTCACTTCTCATTAGCCATATAAAAGAGGCTGATAATATATGGCATAGAGAGGGGTAAAAAATAGCCCTTTTATTCATATTCTCCTGGATAAGAATCAAAGAAAAGAAGTGTGAGTACCACCGTCTTCAAATTGGTTTTTTCTCTTGTTTCCACAAACTCTGGACAAAGTTTTAATCCCAGGGGAAGAATGTGTCCACTAGAAGACATACTAATGATTGGAGTGTTTGAAAATTAAAAAGAAATTATGCACTTTAACTTTTTACTTAATAGATAGAAACTCTGCAATTTTAGTTAGTTTAACAAATAGAGGCATTTTGCTTGTGATTAAATTTATCATTTAAGTCTGCAGACAGTTAAATGGTTAAAACATACACAATTTAATGGGATCACACACAAAAAAAGAGGACAAATGGGCACCATCTGGAGACTATAACCTAACATAGTCTAACACTTCACCAATATATTTCAATGAATACAGTTTTAATTAACTGCTACCCCACATCACCACAAAAGTTAGTAGCTTACAAGAACAATTATTTTATTATCTCTTATAGTTTCTGTGTGCCAGGAATTTAGGGAAGAGCTAGTTTGGGTAGTTCTGCCTCTAGATCTCTTATATGGCTGCAGTCAGACCATGAACCCAGAATAGCAGGGTGCTGAAGCTAAGGACTACTCAGGTATCTCTCATTCTTCATGGAGTCTCTGGAACTCTCTATGTGGGACAGTGTTTGGGTTTCTTTGTAACTATTGCACTGTTTAATGGTTGCTGAAAGTTTCAAGACCAAATGTTCCAGCTCATAAAACAGAAGCTGAACCATCTTTTATGACTTAACCTTGAAAGTCACATAATGTTAATTCTGCTATACTCTGTTGGTCAAACCATTCACAAAATCCCACCCATTTTCAAGGGGAGGGGACATAGACCCAACCTCTAAATAGGATGAGGGTCAAAAAATTTGAAGACATATTTTAAAAATCATTGCAAATGTACAGAAAGTAGAGGACAATTTACAGTTCCTGTTTAGAATGACTGAATGTTGGTCAATCTTAAAATACACTTTCCTTCACCCAGATATTCACCCCACAAATATATACTTTTTGGTGTTTTAGGTATCTGGAGTATTGACTTTTTTCCCTGCCATTACCTCTATTTTCCTTCAACATCATAATAGAAGCAATCTTGGGCTTGCATGCCACATGGTGAAAGTCCTCTGGGGAAAAAAAGGAAAGAAGCCAATGTTAATAAGCACCCATTTATGCCAAATATCAAGCTAAACTTGATACTTTTATTTATCTCACTGAACCCATCCAGTTATCTATTGCTGTATAATAAATTACTCTAAACCTTAGTGTCACACAGCAACAATTATGTTAGTCTCATAAATTTTGGAGTCAGGAATTCAGACATGGCACAGTGGAGCCAATTCATTTATGTTCCACAATAAGTAAGGTCTTAGCTTGAGTTGATTGAATGGCTGGAGAAGGCTGTCGTGGTTCTTCTGGGGCCATAGGTCTGGGAACATGACTCTAGTTTTTGGTTGGGTTCCTTGATGCCTCTCCACATGGAATCTCCTGAAGTTGGAGTGTCCAAGATGACTTTATCACTTAACATGTCTGCCTGTGCTTGGGTAGCTGGAACAGCTGGATTTATCTAGGTATCTCCCTCTATCTATGTGCAGACTCTCCCCAATGACTAGCTTAGGCTTCCTCACAGCATACTGATCTCAGGCTATTTAGACTTTTTATACAATAGTTGGCTTCAGCCAGAGTGAGTGTTCCAAGAGACCAAGGTGGAAGCAGTGAGGCTTTTTATGACCTAGCCTTAGAAATCACCCAGTATACTTTCCACCATAATCTACTGGCCAAAAGTGAGTCACAGAACCAGCCCAGATTCCTAGGCGTGGAGGAACATGGAAGAATGGCTGGTGTACATAGGGAAGGAAGGAATTGATAGTGGCTATTGTGGAAACAAGCTACTACACTCCTTTATCATAGGTAAGAAAAATGAGACACAGAGAAGTTAAATAAAATGTTTAGGATTACACAGTAAGTAATAAAGTAAATAAAGGATATAGAACACAAACCCAGGTAGTCTGACTTAAAGTTCAGAACTCCTTTCTCTTTATGTTGCAGCCTCTATCCAACCTATCAGTCAGTGCTTCCCAATATTTGTTCCTAAGAAGCTCTGCTTCCTCAAAACCCATGCTTTGAAGTAGTTTAGGAAATATTGCATAACATATTTCTTTTGGGAGAATCAAAATGCACATTAATATAAAACAGGCATTGAGATGTCTGTTTAAATTTCCCAAAGTTGTTCGACTCAGAAACCTCTTTTGAAATATATGACACATTAAATCAGTCCATGAAAGATGCTTTCACAAATACTGTATTAAATAATGCAAAGAAAATGTGCCATTGTTGATGATATAAAATGTAATATTATAGGCAGAATCTTATTTTAATGAACTGAATTGTCAAAATTCCATGACAAGACTATTTTCATGATCTGATTAACCATCCAGATTGAAATTACTCTGTTAATTCATATCCATCAAATTTTCATGAAAGAGAAATCTCATTGTGACCAAAGGGTCCCTAGGTCCTTACTAATCTATCAGTGAAACAAATGTTGAATATAATGACTGCCTATTTAAAGAATTTGGGTGTTTATATTTTAATACTTACAGAATGTTCAATTTTATTAATAAGATATTTAACATCAAATATACTGTTATTATATTGAAGATAATATTTGTTATATTGAAGAGAATTTTCTCACCTGTATATATTTACATGTTAAATATATCTTGTCTACATTCAGATAATCTGTCAATCCTTTGGCACTTTTTATATGATAAGCCCTGTTGTGCGAGATTATATATATATATATAAATAACACACCACCAATCCTCAGAAACTTAAACACTATTTGGAAGAAGTGAGACTTGCATATCTTTTTTCCCTCTTTTTAATTAAAGTTTATTGAGGTGACAATTGTTAGTAAAGTTATTTCAGGTATACAATTCTGTAATACATCATCTCTATCTCACATTGTGTATTCACTACCCAGAGTTAGTTCTCCTTCCATCACCATATATTTGACCCCATTTACCCTCTTCTACCACCCCCTCCCCCTTTACCCTCTGGTAACCACTAAACTATTGTCTATATCTCTGAGTTTTTGTTTCTTAATTTCTTTGTCTTGTTCTTTGGTGTTTTCAGTTTTATATACCACTTATCAGTGAAATCATATGATTCTATACGTTTTCTGTCTGATTTATTTCACTTAGCATTATAATCTCAAGATCCATCCATGTTATTGCAAATGGCACTATTTCATCTTTTCTTAGCAGAATAATATTCCGTTGTATATATATACCAAAACTTCTTTATCCAATCATCTATTGAAGGACACTTCGGTTGTTTCCATGTCTTGGCCACCCTAAATAAAGCTGCAGTGAACATTGGAGCACGCTCCTGTTTATGGATAAATGTTTTCAGATTTTTTGTGTAGACACCCAGGAGAGGGATTGCTGGGTCATATGGTAATTCTATTCGTAATATTTTGAGGAACCTCCACACTGCCTTCCATAGTGGCTGCACCAGTCTGCATTCCCACCAACAGTGTATGAGGGTTCCATTTTCTCCACAACCTCTCCAACACTTGTTACTATTTTCATTGTTGATGATACCCATTCTAACTGGGGTGAGGTGATATCTCATTGTGGTTTTTATTTGATTTTCTCTGATGATTAGTGATGTTGAGCATTTTTTCATATGTCTATTTGCCATTTGTATGTCCTCTTTGGAGAAATGTCTCTTCAGGTCCTTTGCCCATTTTTCAATTGGGTTGTTTGTTTTTCTGTTGTTGAGTTGTATGTGTTCTTTGTATATTTTGGACATTAGACCCTTATCGGAGGCATTGTTTGCAAAAATCCTCTCCCATTCAGTTGGTTGCCTCTTTATCTTGTCAATGGTTTCTTTTGCTGTGCAGAAGCTTTTTAGTTTGATATAGTTCCATTCATTTATTTTAGCTTTTACTTCCCTTGCCTTTGGAGTCAAATTCATAAAATGCTCTTTGAACACAGGTCCATAAGTTTAGTACCTATGTTTTCTTCTATGCAGTTTATTGTTTCAGCTCTTATGCTTAGGTCTTTGATTCATTTTGAATTAATTTTGGTCCATGGTGGCAGATAGCAGTGTAGTTTCATTCTTTTGCACGTAGCTTTCCAATTCTGCCAGCACCATTTATTGAAGAGGATGTCTTTTCTCCAGTGTATGTTTTTTACTTCTTTGTCAAACAATTATCTGTCCATATTTATGTGGTTTTATTTCTGGGTTCTCAATTCTATTCCACTGGTCTATGTGTCTGTTTTTCTGCCAATACCATGCTGTTTTGATTATTGTTGCCCTGTAATACAAGCTAAAGTCAGGGAGTGTGATAGCTCCAGTATTGTTCTTTTTTCTTAGGATTGCTTTGGCTGTTCAGGGTCTTTTGTGGTTCCAAACAAATCTGATGATTTTTTGTTCTATTTCTTTAAAAAATGCCATTGGGATTTTGATGGGGATTGCATTAAATCTGTGTATTGCTTTGGGTAATACAGCCATTTTAAACATGTTTGTTCTTCCAATCCATGAGCACAGAAGGTCTTTCCATTTCTTTGTGAGACTTGCGCATCTTAAACAATAATACTGCCAAGCAAAGCTATATAATAAAACAAAAAATGAAATAAAATCCCAAGTCAAATGCCTCCAACAGTCAAAAAATGCTGTGGAAAGGAAGGAAATAGAAGAGCTAAGTAACTGAAGCAGTTTTCATGGAGTAAAATGTGAGACTTGACTTTCATCTTGGTGGATATCACAGAATTTAAACTGGCAGAGATGAGAAACAAGTACCTATTAGACAGAACACGATCAAAGGCAGGGGTAGTGAAGCCCATTTCCCCCTAGAATTGGCAGTCCCTGCATACATTGCTTGTGTTGTTTGTTCTTTCTTCCTGTCTCAACCTGCTTCTGATTGTTGGCCTCCTTCACAGCTAATCAAAGTTTGTCTGGCAGCTATGCTTGTCCACCATTCAATTCCAGTCATATTGTCAACTCAAGTACCTACTCCCCAACAGTTGTGATCCTCTTTTAGAACTAGATAGCATTTTGGCATCAGAAAATAAAAAACAATGCCTAAATGTACAACAGGACAGCTAAATCTGATGGATCCATTATTGAGATTTATGAATGAGTCCATTGAAGTAGTGAAGATTGATGTAAATGTTTTCTCTGGACACGAACATGGATGGATAAAATTTAGAACTAGGGAAAAGTATGACAATGATTAATTGATTAGACTACTGTGGTCCATTGGAAGTGCTCTAAAAGGGACATCCTTGGTCAAAAGTGGGGTTTTGTGATGATTACTGTCAGAGTAGTGCTGTAAAGAATTAACTGAAGGAAGGGGAGACTATGGAATGGAAGATGCAGTGAGGAGGTGAGTGAAGTTCACAATGAAGTGGTGAGAGCTGTTTTGATGTGTTAGGAGTAGACATAAAGGAGACAAATCTGTTATATTTAAAACAAAGGTTTGCAAAACATGGTAACAGAATGACCATAGGGGACAATTTTTTTTCATTTCTAAAGCAAGGGAATTAAAATAGATGCATGTTTCCTTCAAAGTATATAATATCTATGAGTCTAGGATACTCAAGGGGGAGGAAAAAATGGAAAACAAATGTGTTTTTGTCATATAACTCAGGCTGCTATAACAAAATACTACAGACTAGGTGGCTAAACAACAGACATTTATTTTCTCACAGTTCTGAAGTGTGGGATATCCAAGATCAGTGTGCTGGCTGACTCTGTTCCTATTAGAGCCCCTTCCTGGATTGCTGATTGCTGAGGAAGGAAAGAAAAGTAGTTCTCTGGTCTCTCCTTATAAAGTCACAAATCCCATCACTAGGACTCCATATTCATGACCTCTTCTAAACCTTATTACCTCCCAAATGCCCCACCCCTTAACACCATCACATTGGGAGTTAGGACTTCAAAACCTGAATTTGGGAGGAGGGGACACAAACATTCAATCCATAACAGTTTACCTTTCTGAATTTTCTATTCTTAAATTCTACCATACTCCTAAACACTGGTGTTATTAAACTATGGTTATGTTTGTGGATGCATTCATGCAAACCATAATTATTTTTATTGTGGAACTATACTTGTATTGTACAAGCATACACATTGCTGACATTAATTAAGCATCTTTCCCTTCAATAATTTTGAACAAGCCTTCAACTTTTTTTTTCTGATTTTATGTGTGTGTATATGTATCAGCTGGGATTCAGTTTGGTTGAATGCAATATAAAAGCCAAATAAAAACGTCTTAAACACAATAAAAATTTCTTTTCCACATAAAACAATTGTGATGATAAACTCTTTAGAGCTGATATGGCAGGTCTATGAGATGTCAGAAACAGGCTCCTTTACTCTCTCTGCTCTTCTATCCTAGCACATCGCTTACATTTTCAAGACTGTCTCATCATCTAAGATGGCTCTAGAACTCCAACAATGGAGGCATCAAAAAGGAAGAAAGGGGGAAGAGAGAAAAGACACACTTACTAATTAAATCAGCACCATTTAAGGAGCCTACCATAGAGTACCACACAACATTCCTACTTACAACTTATTGGCTGCCCCTATCTGTAAGAGATAGTAGTTTTTAGCCAGGCACATTGTTGCTTCCATTAATATAGGGTTCTAATCATTAAGAAGAAGGCAAGAATGAATATTATCTCTGCCATTACTAATATGCTTAATAATTAATAATATAGTTCTCTGAGTATTGAGTTCTAGATCTCTCTGGACTACTTTTTTAAAATTTTTTAATTTTAATTTTAATTTTTTAAATTAAAGTTTATTGGGTGACAATTGTTAGTAAAGTTACACAGATTTCATGTCTCTGGACTATTTTATAAAAGCAAAGAAACATGGACATATTGCCTGAATTTTGTTATTGGCATCAAAATAAGATATTCTGTATATATGCAAAATTACATTTTCTTCACACTTCATTAAAATTTCCTTCAAGTACACAGAACTGCCTGTTTGTGAAGTTTACCTTTAGGGATAAAGAGATGACACCATTGAGGAATTGTCTACCAAACCTGTATTTTGACTTTTTTATTAGGTGAAAGAATGGGCTTTCTCCAATCCATTCCACACTCTAATGTGGCCTCTCTAGTTGCCAAGTGGACTTCTATGGTAAGGGGAATGGCTAAGATTAGAAGTACAGGAAACTGATGCTAATATTCCCCGTGGAATAAGAATAATGAAGTTGGCAAAATTCCTATTGCAGTGAAATCTGGTATTTAGGTTTGCTTTTAATGCATTTCCTCTGTTTTTACTTGGAAACACCACTTTCCATCAATTTAGGTTACACAAGTGGGTTTGATGCTGTCTTACTTTGAGCTTTTCCAAATACAGACTGTGAAACAAGGACTTGGGTGCAGGTGGTTAATTTGGGTGGTGATCCCAGAAGCACAAGTGAGAGAGTGGGGGAAGTGAGACAGGAAGGGAGGAAAGGCAATAAAGGATGTGCTAATGGGAATTTTGCTCATTTCCACTAGGACCTTCAGAATTGTGTGGAATATGCCTCACAGTTGTTCCATCAAGGGTGAGGGAAGCTGAAGTATTTAACCACTGACTCTCATTCCTCTCCACTTGGGGGTTGTCCCAGGTAGTGTGACATATCTAGCATTTCTGGGTTACCCTAAAGAAAGACTGAGCAAGCCCTCAGGCAAAAAAGCAGAAAGGTTTGGGAACTCGAGGTTGAAAAGCTGTTAGCATGCAGGAAACTGTCTTCTGAAGCTATCAGTAAACTACAGGTGAGCTTAGAAAAAGGGCATCAACGGGGTCTGCTATTAGTTGCCTCCAGGACTCCATGTTCCGGGTGGTCACGTGATCCAAGTCTGATCAATCAGAGTGGCTACAGGGATTGGATTAGGTATTGCCATACCAATGATCAGGCATTTGTTACCCCACAAACACAGATCCACACCACTACAAACTCTCTTTCCTTCCTAAAAAGCCACCATTTCCCCAGAAGTAACTTTTCTTTGCTCAAAGATCACTAAGGGCTCCTCTTTACTGTACTTTCCCTTCTGTATTAGTTATCTGTTGCTGAGTAACGAATTACCACAAACTTACCAGCTTAAAATAACATTCAGTTTCTGTGGGTCAGGAATCTGAGCATGGTTTAGCTGGGTCCTCTGCCAGGCCGTGATCAAGGTGCCGGCCAGGGCTCAGTTTTTATCTGGAGGCTCAACTGGGGGTGGATCTTCTTCCAAGCTCACTCAGGTTGTTGGCAGAATTCACTCTCTTTTGGTTGTAGAATTGAAGGCTACAGTTCTTTTGGCTATCAGCTAGAGGCTGCCCTTAGCTCCTAGAGGCTTTCCACAGTTCCTCACCAGGTGGCCCTCTCACTAGGCCCCTTAAGAACATGGCAACTTGCTTCTCCAGAGTCAGCAATAAAGAAAGAGGGTGAGTCTTCTAGCAAGATGGAGTTTTATATAACCAAATATAATCACAGAAATTACATTCCATCACCTTTGACGTGTTTTATCAGTTAGAGGCAAATCACAAGTCCTGCATACATTCAGGGGGAGGAGATTATAGAAAGGTGTGAATTTTAGGAGGTAGGGATCATAGGGACCACCTTAAAGTCTATCTGGTACCCCCTCTAAGGTACTCAGGTCTACCATGATAAGAAAGTTTCTCTCAGGGATTCCAAGGTCACCACTCCTTTGAGGCAGATTTCTTGCCTCTGCCTACACTGTGATGATCTGGTGAGCTATCTCTCTAAAGAAGAGAAAAACCTCACATATGTAGTCTGTCATGGAGCACTCTCTGATACAGCCTCTGATAAGTTGGGATTTATTTCCATTGTGTTGGAAACCATATTTCTCTTAGTGAATCCCAATACTGAATTAACTCTCTTGGCAATCATGTCATATTGCTGATTTTTTTTTAATTAAAATTGATTGGGGAGACAACAGTTAGTAAAATTACATAGGTTTAAGTATACAATACTATAATACATCATCTATATATTGCATTATGTGTTCACCACCCAGAGTCAGTTCTCCTTCCATCACTACATGTTTGACCCCTTTACCCTCTTCTACCATCCCCCGCCTTTCCCTGTGGTAACTACTAACCTGTTGTCTGTGTCTATGAGTTTTTGTTTCTTTTTTGCTTGCCTTGTTCCTTTGTTGCTTTCAGTTTTATATCCCACATATGAGTGAAGTCATATGGTTCTTGACTTTTTCTGTCTGACTTATTTCACTTAGCATAATAATCTCAAGATTAAACTCATATTAAAAACAGGTAATCCATCTAGGTCTTCTTTCATTATGAGCTGCTGTTAAGTCAAATCTGTTCTTTCTAGCACTTTTCAGATCTCAGTGAATTACTTTATACTTATCCCTATTAAATTTCATTTTGTTGATTTTTTTGAACCAGATTTTTAAAAAAATATATTTTATCATATATTTTAATTGATTTTGGCTATCCTTCAAACTCTGGGTAATTTGCAGGTTTGATAAATGTGTCTTATATGTATCCAGCCAGATATTTGACTTAAAATGCTGAAAAAGGCAAAGTTAAGTGGAGTCTGGAGGGTGTCACTATGATGGACACTAATTAATTTATGCATTTAACACTGGTTTTGCTTTTCCCCAATGACCCTACCCAGGTTCTTAGTTGTCACCACTTTCTTTTCTAAAGGCTCCAAGACCATCTTTTTAATAGTCATGCCAGAAATTGGTTGAGGTGCATTATCAACTTCACTGGTACATAGTTTCTAGAACCTAAATTTCCTTTCCTTTTATAAATTGGGATATATGGTAGTGCACTGCCACATACCCTATTCAAGACCAAAGAACTCATTTCCCCAGCTGTTGGCAGCTTGGGCTGTTGACAGTTTATAGCTGAGTCCCTCCCTGGGAATTACCTTCTGCTAAAGAGAGCCACTTCTCCTAAATTTACCTCCTACTCCTGGAGTGGGGGTGAAAGATAAGTCCAAATGCATCAACTGATGGAAGTGGGTTTATAAAGGCCTGGCTCTCTTGCCTCAAGATGAGACAACTCTGCTCAGGCCCTCCCAACACCCCACGATGGGATCAACCCAGGTCTTTGTTGTAACTGAATTACAGTTCAATTTCTCCTTCTGTCCAGTTCTGCTTCCTTTATTCTTCCACATGTGTTGGTCCAGAAGGCGTAATATTAGTCTCTGACTCAGAGTCTGTTTCCTGGGGAACCAGACCTGCAATACCATCCCTATTCTTAAGGAGCCTCTTACATCCTCCAAAAGTCCTCTTTCAGTGCCCAGGGTATAATTTAAATACTTTTTCTGGAGGGATGGGGGTGGGGGTAAGAGCTCGCTATAGCTCTCTAATTCCCTTACTCTTTTGTTCCTCAATATATTGTTAGCTACATATTTTGGAGGTTAAAGACCCTTTTTCTTGATTGTGAAGGAAAAAAAGTTGAGGCATTTTGTTTTTGGCCTGTGACTGGTTCACATTTGGTGAGCAGCTCCCTTTCTTGTACTTCATCTGGTTTTGTGCATGACCTAATGAGTCCTTTTCGTGCTCTTTATGCTTTCCATATGCCTTAACTTACTCTGGGCCCTAGCCCTCTCAGCACTGTTTATACCTCACCCCATGCCTTGCAGATCTTAATAGTGATTGATGGTGGTCTCTAGGAGACCTCTTAGGATATCTGTTTTGTAATTCACAGGTGAAGTCTGCTTTGATACAGAAAAGACCTGTCTTGGTTTTATCACTCCCTTTTAACTTCTGGTTCACATACAAAAAGGTTCTTTTTCTCAATTCCCCCAAACCCACCTTGCACAGCCCTGCTTTGGATAGCAATTTTACTACAACCAATGCCTTTGAATACGCTTTTTTGTACCACATTTTTCAGACCATATGAAGCCAGCCTAAGCAGTGTTAAATGCATCTTGATGTTTTCCAGCCAAACATATAATTGAGTTGATTTTTATGACATTTTAGAGCCACCCACTCAACTTCAAATTTTAAAAAACTTACATTTGCACCTTTGTTTTTTGCTACCACCTAAACAGAACTCAGCACACATCACATTTTTCTTTTGGGGAAAAAAATAATAACCTTCTGAGAACAAGGGAATGGAACTGCTATTTCCCATGAAGTCCCAAGTAAAACAGAAGAATGATGACTGTTAGAATAATAGCCATATTTATGTTCTATAAGACATAAAATTATCCAGACATATGCAAGGCCCATATTTCCATGTATATAAAGTTTAAGTCATTTCCAGTTAAAGGGGAAAACATTGGTACAGTCTGAACTTCTACAGATCTGCTCAAATTTTCCCACTCACTGCTAAATTCCCAGCACATATCAAACTGAAAAAGCTTCCTAATGAGGTGCATTTGGAAATGAAAAGTGATAACTTAGGTAAAGTGAAGTACATTTACAGTGGGTTGAGGTCTTGGATCACTAAGATCAAGCACTGAGCCAAATCAAGCACACGTGGTAATAAACAAAAGAATGGGAACACCATTTGAGATCTTCAGTCAGAAAGTGCTCAAAGAAATTTCAAAGATGACTAGGGCTCTAGCTTCTCTATTAGCAACCACATGCAAAGGGAAATACAGAGTGAGATAGAAGCATTATGCCCTGGCTAACAAAAGGAAGCAGATGGAATTAGCATGACTGCATGTCTTACCTAGTTACTGTGTATTTTTAATTAAATATTTCAAATGTAATAGAATGTAGATGAAGACCTTCTTTATCCACAGGCAGGGTACTATCCCTGATATCTGATCCTGAATTCTGACTCCAAGACTGTTTAGCTGTGTGACCTCTGGCAAATTACTTAACTTCTTTGGTCTCAGTTTCTTTATCTGTAGAAAGGGAATAATAATTCTAAATTTTTGTAAGAATTAAATAAGATATGACATTGGAATATCTTAGCATAGTACCTGGTTGTAAAGTAAAAGTTAAATGAATTTTAGCCACAATTACAATTATAATTATTACCATAACTAATTTTGATGACTTTTCAATGAAAGCCATTTTTTATGTGGCACCCCTGACTAGAAATTCATCATGATTAGTTAAGAATCAGCAAAAAGAATCAGTCTTCCAATGAATGGGCATTGGGAGGGCCAAGTTAGAGGAAGGGGTGATGCTTATAAAAATGGGTAAGATCCTATGAGTTTTATGGGCCTATTGCCATTTTTGTGGACCTAGACAATTTTCAATCCCTTTTGGATAAATTGTGGTGAATGCAGCTGGCTACCAGCTCTAATTGGCCCTTACCACCTTAATTAAAATTGAGACAAAGGTCTGACTCACAATTAAAGCACTGTGTCATCAGACTGCAGAGCCCTGCCCAGAAAGCTGGGGCACTTTTACTTCATGGGGGCCTTATTTTTGTCAGAAGTTTCTCAGCCTTGGGATATGGGGGCTGAGTATACATTGCCTCTTTTCTTAAAGAAAAAATTGAAAAAATAAGCAGAACTTCAGTCTTCACATCTGTTTACAGCCTCAACCTTCGGACATAGTGTCCCTCCCACGGGCAGAAGAGACCTTCAAGTTTCAGAGGCCTCAAACTCAGATGCCTGCAACATCCCAGAAATAAGTGAAATAGACTAGGAGATCAGTAGGGTTTGTGATTACATGAAAGTTTGGGTTTCTCCAGAGGGCAGCTCTAGCCAATTGCTCTCATGTAAGAATATTGGCGCAATAATGTTAGATCCTCCAATTTTTCAACAGAAGCTACAAATCTACCTTTTTATACTGAATCTCCTAGGTTTTAAATGCTGGCAAATATTCAGCTTTTTATAAACACCATGTGGGTCAAACAAAATATTTCTATTTGCCAGACATGGCCCAAGGGTTGCCAGATTGGTACCCTCCTCTACATGGTACAATTTCAAGTTCCTGGGGAAATTCCTTCTGACCCCAAACATGTTCCCTACTTATGCCACTTCACTGGAAGCCCAGCAGAGTCTTGCCCAGCTCTAAGACTTCTGCCTCGAGATGCACAGTTACCCTTGTGGGTGAGCACATTGAGCACTCATCACCCTCTAGCTGCTTAGATTATGCTATCTCATTGCATCCATTTAGAGAATGGAGAGAAGGGAAAGTTATAGATGTGGGTGGGGATAGGATAGTCCAGTGGAATGAACACCCAGAATTATTTGCTCTGATACTCACTAGTTGTTGTAACCTCAAGGAAATCAGTTATCTGGCATTCACTTTTCCTTATTTGTGAAAAGGGACCTAATAGTTGCTACTTCATTGGATTGTGGTGAGAATCATGTGGAAAAAAACATACCAAATGTCTGGCCCAGAGCAGGCTGTCCTTAAATAAAAGTTTAATCTGGAGGGAAGAAAGAAAGATGTTCTAGTGCTCTGGCATAGTTCTAAAGTTGGGGGTGGCCACACAGGATCTCTTAGAAAAGGGGTAAAAAAGGCTGGAAGGCAGGAGGGAGCTATGAGCAATCAGAGCATATCATTCTCTGGCCAGCAGCCCAGCTAGTACAGAGGAATAATGTATAAAGGGATAAATAGGCACTATGATAATAACGCACTAATGCAGCCTATTATACTCACCTGCATTCTAGGCTTACACAAGGCTAACTCATCCTTCCAATATTTTTAGCCACGATGGATCTATTTTTCTGGACACCATTTCTTTGACTTCTTTGCTAAAATCAATGTTCCATGCCTGCATTTCTTACTTCTATAACATGTAAGTGAATTGTAAGTCAAACTTTTTGCTTTTTGGAAAAAATAAAAACAACAAAATCTCTCATATTTTATGCTGTGCAGAAATCAGGAGAAATTTTAGAGAAGAAACTTTGATCAGAATGAAACCAACTTGAGATGTGTATAGCAGGGACAGGAGTGTGGGGTTGAGGAAGGAATGGGAGATAAATATAAAACTGTGTTTTTTATAGTTGGTCTCTGGTCAAAGGCAAAAGACCAGAAAGGATGTTGACCAAGGGTCTCAATGTAGATTTTCAGAAAAATATCTTACTTCTCTTGGCTTCTGTATGTCTTAGTTGCCAAGATCCACTCTCCTGTGTTCAAATCAGCCTCATTGCACCACCTCTTCTCCTGCCTCATCTCAAGTGGCCACCACAGTGGTTGGCTTTGGTACTGGAATCAAAAAAGAAGGAAAAGTCTTGAAAATATATATTTAGCTCCATGACAAGCTAGAGAAGATGTGTCAAATGCAATTCACTGCCGTATATCAACTTCACTCCATGTCTAAGTTATTGCTGCAGAGAATATTGTCTAAAGAACTGTCATCACTGAATTTGTACAAGTGTGGCCATAATTCCTGAGGTTTGTATCTCTGGGAAGAAAAAATATTGTGTTCAGTTTGATTGTCTAGGATCTTAGAAAAACTGGCTGCACTAGCAGGGACTACTTTAACTTAATTAAACTCAACCTTTGTGTTGTTTGGAAATTTCAATATATGAAAACAAACCCAGGCTGGCCCTTTAAGATACCTGATTCAATCTGGCACAAGATCCAAGAATCTGTATATTTATAATAAACTACCCAGGTGATTCTGACACAAAGAGTTCCTTAGCCTTACTTTGGAAACCATTGCTCTGTGTCACCTATGCCAGCAAGTTCTCAAATTTTTGGAGCCCAGAATCCCTTTAAACTCTCAAAAATTACTTAGGACTCCAATGAGCTTTGGTTTATGTGGATTATGTCTATTGATACTTTCCATATTAAAATTAAAACAGAAAATTTTTGAATATTTGTTTTAAATAATATTGAAATAACAATAATAAATGTACTACAATTTAACATAAGTAAAATATTTTTACGAAAAATAACTATTTTTTCTGAAGCAAGAAAACTAGTGAGAAGAGTGTCATTATTTTGCATTTCAAATCTTTTTACTGCCTGGCTTAATAGAAGAGAGCTGGATTCTCATATCTGCTTCTGCATTCTAGTTGTTGAAATATGTTGTTTTGATAGAAGTACATATATAAAGAAAATCCAGCTTAACACAGACACGTAGTTGGAAAAGAGATGGAGTATTTTAAAGCCATTTTAGATATTGTAGATATGCTTCTTTGATACTACACCAAAATGCAACAAGCTGTAGTTCCTCAAAACTGCCAGTCCTCTTCAAGTCCTCTAAGTATAGAAATGGCAGAGCATTACTTCTGCCATATTCTATTGGCTAAAGCAATCACAACACAGCTCAGATTCAGCAGAGGGCATACAGACCTCAAATCTCAATGAGAGAAGTGTCAAAGGATTTGTGGCCATTTTTAATCCACCATATTGGACTTGACAGAAATAATCTTCTGTGTAGCAATCTTCCCATTGCTATGTGTGCCTCCCCTCACCCTTCCTCTCATGTAGAACAGACCTACAAATGCCTTAGATATTCAGCCAATTTTAATCAGACTTGACTTTGCAATTTCCTTTCTGTTATAAGTTGAATTGTGTCCCCCAAAAAAGATATGTTGTACACCAGAATGTGACCTTATTTGGAAATTAGATCTTTGCAGTTGTAGTCAAGTTAAAAAGAAGTCATTAGGGTGGGTCTTAATCTAATATGACTAGTGTCCTTAAGAAAAGGGGGATATTTTGACACAGAAACAGACAAAAGAAAGACAATGTAAAGAGACACAGGGAGAAGACAACCATCTATAAGCCAAGGAATGCCTGAGGTGACCAGAAGCTAGGAGAAAAATCTGGAACAGATCCTTTCCTAGAGACTTCAGAGAGAGAATGTTCCTGCCAATACCTTGGTTTTGGACTTTTGGCATCCAGAACTGTCACAAAAAAATTCTGTTATTCTAAGCCACCTAGTTTGTATTATGTTATAATGGCAGCCCTAGAAAACTATGTAATACACCTTCTAATGTAAAAAATTCAGACTACAACAGTTCTTGGGGCATCTATATAGTCAGGAGAGTTTCCTTTTGCAATGGCCAAGCCCATGCCAAGTATCTCCCTGCTACCCCTTCCTGCTGTAGCCCCCAGCATCCCTTCCAACTGAACATGGAAAATATAAAAGAGATTGCAGTACCTTCAGCATGCATTACTTGATTTAATTTCCATAACTATTCTATAAATCAGTGTCTTAAACTGTCAGTCTGCTATAACAAAATACCACTGACTGGGTAGATTATAATCAACAGAGATTTAGTTCTCACATTTCTTGAGCCTGGGAAGTCCAAGATCAAAACACCAGCATGATCACATTTCAATGAGAACCCTCTTCCTAGTTCATAGCCAACTCCTTTTCACTGTCTCCTCACACAGTGGAAGGGGCTAGAGATCTCTGTAGAGTCTCTTTTATAAAGCACTAATCTCATTCATGACAGCTCCACCCTCATGACCTATACACCTCCCTAATGCCCCACATTCTAATACCATCAAACTGGCATTAGTATTTCAACATACAAATTTGGGGAGACACATTCAGACCCTAACAGTCCGGTATTATTACTCTCATTTTATATAAAAGGATATTGAGTCCCAGAGGTTATAGATCCTATTCAAGATCATGCAGTTATGAGCTGCTAGGCAGATGACACTGGCTTCCATTGTAGAGCTATCCTTATCATAGCACAACAGTCTCCCTTTGCACCTGGAATATTTTCAAATGGGAAGGTGTTTTGAACGTAGAACTTAATATTTATCTTAGTGCATTTCATTTTCCAAAGGCAGCCCCTTTGTCTAAGATGTTGTAAACAATCGTTCTTTTTGCTGGATATATTGCCATGAACAAAATTAAAGGTTTATAATAAAATTAAATTACAATTATTACCTCAAATTTATGAGTGCCAGTTAAGGACATGTTAAACGTTCTAAGGAAACCAAAACAAGAAACTTTCAGCAGACATTTCTTGAATAACTACAAGGTAGTAAGTCTACAGTGGTACAGAGTTGAATAAGACATGGTGACTACTTGTCCTGGGGTAGTCAAGGAAACTAACAATAAACACATACTAAGATATGTCATTGCATATCTCATAAGATATGTGATCTCACTTCTGCACCGTGAGGCTAGATGGATGGTTCACCTCAAACAGATGGCTTCCTAAACTCATCAGCAGTTTTGCCCTGACATAGATACAGCCTTCTTATTTCTAAAATATTTCCATGCCCCCTCCTCATTTTCCTTGTTGTATGAGATCAAATTTCTAACTTAGACTTTTGGGTTTCCAGTCTTCCAACCTTCCTTCTTTTTTCTACTTCCTGAGAGAGAGCCTCCATTTGTCAGGCTTGCCCACGATTCTTTCTTAAGTACAGAAGGCCCGTCCTGTTTCATTGTCAACTCTGCCCACTCTTTCAAAGCATCTGATCACCCTATCTCCTTTGGCAGAGTGTTTTGATGACTGGATACAAATGAATGGAAACAAGGCTTTAAAATTCACTCCCAGGTCAACTCACAGGCATAGAACTTTATCACCATAGTGTGATTTCAGAGTCACCAAAAGATGCTCCTTAAAATGCCATCTTCCACTGACTTTGTTAGAGAACAGAATTTGAGCTCATGTTTCATTCTTTTGGCTTAAACCAAAATTGCAACCCCTGATTTCTGTGTGTATATATAGATGTTTATGTGTGTGCCCATATTGTGTGTATACACGTACATGCCTTATTTCTTAGCTCTATTTTCTGAGAGTTCCTAGAAACACTGACACATCAGTAATAGTTAATATCTCTAGCATCATTTCTTGTTTTCTAAATACTATTCTTCATTAAAAGGAACCAGGGATCCTTGGAGAAATGGTTGCTTCCAGGGCTCGGGCATAGAAAGCATAAGACAATCCTGAAATATCTTGCTGTGTAATAAAATAAGGAAGTGCTCAGAAAATATAAGGACCTATCAAAAGGACACAAAGCCAGCCTGGAGGGGCTCCCACTGGTGAAATATTGGATAATTTGATATTTAAAATAAATAATTACAGGGGGCCAGCCCGGTGGCTCAGGCGGTTAGATCTCCATGCTCCTAACTCCGAAGGTTGCTGGTTCAATTCCCACATGGGCCAGTGGGCTCTCAACCACCAGGTTGCCAGTTCAATTCCTCGAGTCCTGCAAGGGACGGATGGTGGGCAGTGCCCCCTGCAACTAAGATTGAACACGGCACCTTTACCTTGAGCAGAGCTGCCGCTGAGCTCCCGGATGGCTCAGTTGGCTGGAATGCGTCCTCTCAACCACAAGGTTGCGGGTTCAACTCCCGCAGGGATGGTGGGCTGTGCCCCCTGCAACTAGAAAACGGCAACTGGACCTGGAGCTGAGCTGCGCCCTCCACAACTGAGATTGGAAGGACAACAACTTCACTTGGAAAAAAGTCCTGGAAGTACACACTGTTCCCCAATAAAGTCCTGTTCCCTTTCCCCAATAAAATCTTTAAAAATAAATAAATAAATAATTACAGTAATGGATTATCATTATAATAAAACTCATGAGTTCATACTGATATAAATAAATGGATGAAAGGAGAAAGCTTTTCCTGAATAGAATGCCAACTAATAAATGTAGAAGGCATGATGAAGTTAGAAAATCAACAGGTGCTAAATCTCATGAATAGAAGTTGGATGAAGAACATATTTACATAGTCTCAAAGAACCTCCCCATTTCACTTATTAATTGCCATAAGAAAAATAATAACCTTACAGTGGGGAATCATAGCAGACACCCCTTTAATAAAGGGATCACCATTTTGTGCCCCCTGATATGATGCACTGGCAAAGCACAACCTCACTTCTGTGGTATTTCTCTCAGAGGATCTAAGCATGAGGAAACACCAGACAGATCCAAATTGAGGGACATTCTGCAAAATAACTAGCCTGGACTCTGCAAAAATGTTAAGATGAAAAAAAGGCAAAGAAAATGCTGACGGACTGTTCCAGTTTAAGGAAGGTTAGGGTTACACGAAAACAAAATGCAATGCATGATCTTGAATCAAATTCTGGATTAGGCAAAACAAAATAGCTATAAAGGACAATAGGACAATTGTGAGATTTGAATATGGAGTGTGGGTTAGATAAGAGCATTATATCAATGTTAAATTTCCTAATTTTGATTGCTATACTATTCTTAGGAAATGCACACTGGAGTATTTGGTAAAGGGGCTTGATGTTGCCCACTCACTCTCAGTTTCAGGAAAAGAAACAAGACAAACTATATATATGGAGAGAAAGAGAATGATAAGCAAATCAGGCAAAATGTAAACAATCAGTGAATTCAAGTAAATAGTATATTATTGCAACTTTTCTGTAAATCTGAAATTATCAAAATAAATATCAAAAAATAATCAAATATAAAAGTCAATCATTATTGTTTTAAAAGGCAAGCTTCTTAGTAAAGATACCATGGTAAGCCTTTATTAGTCATACATTCTTTTTTTTTTTTTTTTTTTTTTTTTTTTAATTAGTTTCAGGTGAACAAGACAAAGCAAAACTTAGACATTTATCATTTATATCCCTCACACTGTGTGAACCCCCCTCCCCCCATCCACTATCCCTCTGTACGTTCCCAAAACCTCTCACCTTCCCCTTATCCCCACCCCCCTGCCCATCTAGCAACCCTCAGTTTTTCCTCCATTTTTCCAAAACTGTTTCTGATTAGTTCATTCACTTATTCTTTTCTTTAGATTCCACATATAAGTGAGATCATATGGTATTTGTCTTTCTCTTTCTGACTTATTTCACTTAACATAATGTTCACTAGGTCCATCCATGTTGTTGCAAATGGTAAGATTTCTTTCTTCTTTATGGCTGCGTAATACTCCATTGTATAAATGTACCACAGTTTCTTAATCCAGTCATCTACTGATGGGCATTTCGGTTGTTTCCAGGTCTTGGCTATTGTATATAGTGCTGCAATAAACATAGGAGTGCATAAAGATTTTTGAATTGGAGTTTTGGATTTCTCCGGATAGATACCTAGGAGTGGGATTGCTGGATCATAAGGTAGTTCCATTTTCAGATTTTTGAGATATCTCCAAACTGTTTTCCATAGTGGCTGCACCAATCTGCATTCCCACCAACAGTGCACCAGCGTTCCCTTTTCTCCGCATCCACGCCAGCACTTGTTGTTTGTTGATTTATTGATGATAGCCATCCTGACTGGGGTGAGGTGGTATCTCATTGTGGTTTTTATTTGCATTTCTCTAATGGTTAGTGAGGTTGAACATTTCTTCATATGTCTGTTTGCCATCTGTGTGTCCTTTTTAGAAAAATGTCTCTTCATGTCCTCTGCCCATTTTTTAATTGGGTTGTTTGTTTTTTGGAGTTGAGTTGAGTGAGTTTTTATAAATTTGTGATATTAACCCCTTATCAGATATATCATTGGCAAATATCTTTTCCCAATCAGTAGGATCCTTTTTGTTTTATTGATGGTTTCCTTTGCTGTGAAAAAGCTTTTTAGTTTGATGTAATCCCACATGTTTATTTTTTCTCTTACTTCCCTCACACGACGGGATATATCAGTAAAAATCTTACTCCGGGTAATGTCTGTGAAGTTTCTTCCTATATTTTCTTCTAGGAATTTTATGGTTTCAGATCTTACATTTAAATCTTTAAGCCATTTTGAATTTATTTTTGTATGTGGTGTAAGGAGGTGATCCAGCTTCATCTTTTTGCATGTGTCTGTCCAAGTTTCCCAGCACCATTTATTGAATAGACTGTCTTTACCCCACCGTACATTCTTGCTTCCATTGTCATAGATTAAGTGGCCATATAGGCATGGATTTATTTCTGGACTCTCTATTCTGTTCCATTGATCTATGGGTCTGTTTTTATGCCAGTACCATGCTGTTTTGATTACTGTAGCCTTGTAGTATAATTTGAAGTCAGGTATTGTTATACCTCCCACTTTGTTCTTATTTCTCAAGATTGTTGAAGATATCCGGGGTCTTTTGTTATCCCATATAAATTTTAGGATTATATGTTCTATTTCTGTGAAAAATGTCGTTGGTAGTTTGATAGGAATTGCGTTGAATATATATATTGCCTTAGGCAGTATGGACATTTTAACTATATTAATTCTTCCTATCCATGAACATGGTATGTGTTTCCATCTATTTGTATCTTCTTTCATTTCTTTCTTCAGTGTCTTATAATTTTCTGAGTACAGATCTTTTACTTCTTTGGTTAAATTTATTCCCAGGTATTTTATAGTCTTTGGAGCAATTGTAAATGGAATTGCTTTTTAATTTCTCCTTCTGATGTTTTATTATTGGTATATACAAATGCAACTGATTTCTGAATATTAATTTTGTATCCTGCTACTTTACTAAATTCATCTATCAGCTCTAATAGTTTCTTGGTGGAGTCTTTAGGGTTCTCTAAATATAGTATCATATCATCTGCATATAATGACAGTTTTACTTCCTCCTTACCGATTTGGATGCCTTTTATTTCTTTTTCTTGTCTGATTGCTGTGGCTAGAACTTCCAGCACTATGTTGAATAGAAGTGGAGAAAGTGGGCAGCCTTGCCTTGTTCCTGATTTTAAAGGGAATGGTTTTAGTTTTTCCCCATTGAGTATGATGTTAGCTGTGGGTCTATCATATATGGCCTTTATTATGTTGAGATATGATCCCTCTAGTCCCACTTTCTTAAGGGTTTTTATCATGAATGGCTGCTGAATTTTATCAAATGCTTTTTCTGCGTGAATTGATATGATCATATGATTTTTATTTTTCATTTTGTTAATGTGGTGTATCACATTAATTGATTTGCGGATGTTGAACCACCCTTGCATACCAGGGATGAATCCCACTTGATCATGGTGTATAATCTTTTTAATATATTGCTGAATTCTGTTTGCTAGTATTTTGTTGAGGATTTTTGCATCTATGTTCATTAGCGATATCGGCCTGTAGTTTTCTTTTTTTGTGGTGTCTTTGTCTGATTTTGGGATCAGGGTGATAGTGGCTTCGTAAAAAGTGTTTGGGAGTCTTCCCTCCCTCTGGATTTTTTGGAAGAGTTTGAGGAGAATAGGTGACAATTCTTTTTGGAGCGCTCTGTAAAATTCACCTGTAAAGCCATCTGGTCCAGGGCTTTTGTTTGTTGGGAGATTGTTGATTACTGATTCAATTTCCTTGGTGGTAATCAGTCTATTCAGGTTTTCTGTCTCCTCTTGAGTTAGCCTTGGGAGGTTGTATGCATCTAGGAAATTGTCCATTTCTTCCAGGTTGTCAAATTTGTTGGCATACAGTTGCTCATAGAAATTTCTTAGGATTTTTTGTATCTCTGCAGTGTCTGTTGTCACTTCTCCTCTTTCATTACTGATTTTATTAATTTGGGTCCTCTCTCTCTTTTTTTTAATGAGTCTGGCTAAAGGTTTGTCAATTTTGTTTATCTTCTCTAAGAACCAACTCTTGGATTCATTGATCTTTTGTATTGTTTTTCTGGTTTCTATTTCATTTATTTCCGCTCTGATCTTTATTATCTCCTTCCTTGTACTCCCTTTGGGCTTATTTTGTTGTTCTTTTTCCAGATCCCTTAAGTGTGAAGATAAACTGTTGATTAGTGATGTTTCTTGTTTCTTTAGGTAGGCCTGCAGTGCTATGAACTTCCCTCTTAGGACTGCTTTCGCTGCATCCCATAGATTTTGGGTCGTTGTATTTTCATTTTCGTTTGTCTCGAGATATCTTTTGATTTCTTCCTTGATCTCCTGTTTGACCCATTCATTGTTTAGTAACATATTATTCAGCCTCCATGAATTTGTGTGTCTTCCAGTCTTTTTCCTGTAGTTCATTTCTAATTTCATAGCACTGTGGTCAGAGAAGACAATTGGTATGATTTCAATTTTCTTAAATTTATCCAGACTTGCTTTGTGGCCTAACATATGGTCTATCTTGGAGAATGTTCCATGTGCGCTTGAGAAGAGCGTGTATTCTGCAGCATTGGGGTGGAATGCTCTGAAAATATCGGTTAAATCCAAGTGGTCCAATGTGTCATTTAAGGCTGTTGTTTCCGTATTGATTTTCTGTCTGGAAGACCTGTCCCTTGTTGTCAGAGGTGTGTTGAAGTCCCCTACTATGATAGTGTTACTGTTGATCTCCATCTTTATGTCAGTCAATATCTGTTTTATATATTTAGGTGCTCCTATGTTGGGTGCATAGATGTTTACTAGGGTTATATCCTCTTGTCGAATTGATCCCTTTATTATTATATAGTGTCCATCTTTGTCTTTTAATATTTTCTTCATTTTAAAGTCTATTTTGTCAGAGATAAGTATTGCAACTCCAGCTTTTTCTCATTTCCATTTGCATGGAATATCTTACTCCAACCCTTCACTTTTAGCCTGTGTGTGTCTTTTGATCTGAGGTGAGTCTCTTGTATACAGCATATACAAGGGTCTTGCTTTCTTATCCATTCAGCCACCCTATGTCTCTTGATTGGAGCATTTAAACCATTTACATTTAAAGTGATTATTGATAAGTACATAGTTATTGCCATTTTTAAATTTGTGGATAAATTGTTTTCGTCTTTCTTCTATTTACAGAAGTCCTTTTAGTATTTCTTGCAATGCTGGCTTGGTGGTAATGAATTCCTTTAGCTTATTCTTTTCTGGGAAGCTCTTTATCTCCCGTCAATTTTAAATGATAGCCTTGCTGGATAAAGCAACCTAGGTTGTAGGCCTTTGTTTTCCATCACTTTGAGTATCTCCTGCCACTCCCTCCTGGCCTTCAATGTTTCTGCAGAAAAGTCATTTGATAGTCTTATGGGAGTTCCTTGTATGTAACCCTCTGTCTTTCTCTTGCTGCTTTTAGGATTCTCTCTTTGTCTTTAATCTTTGCCATTTTAGCTATAATGTGTCTTGGAGTGGACCTGTTTGGGTTTATCCTGGTTGGAACTCTCTGCACTTCCTGGACTTGTATGTTGGTTTCCTTCATCAGGTTAGGGAAATTTTCAGACATTATTACTTCAAATATGTTCTCAATCCCTTGTTTCTTCTCTTCACCTTCTGGTATTCCTATGATGCATGTTGTTGCGCTTGATGTTATCCATAGGTCTCTTAAACCATCTTCATTGTTTTTTATTCTTGTTTCTTTCTGTTGTTCTGTTTGGGTGATCTCTGCTAACTTGTCTTCTAAGTCGCTGATTCGATCCTCTGCTTCATCTAACCTGCTGTTAATTCCTTCAAGTGAGTTCTTTATTTGTAACTGGTTGTTCTTTAGTTCTAACTGGTTGTTCGTTATGATTTCTACATCCTTCTTGATGTCCTCTCTAAGTTCCTTAAACATTCTTATCATCAGTATTCTGAACTCTGTCTCTGACAGTTTGGTTACCTCTGCTTCATTTAGTTCCATTTCTGAAGGTTTCTTCTGTTCTTTTATTTGGGATATGTTTCTTTGTTTCCTCATTCTGGCTGACTCTCTGTGTTTGCTTGATGTATTAGATAGGTGCCCTGGAGTTCTTAGTTCTTGCTGGATTAGTATATAATAAATGTCCTTTATATTTGACTTGCACTACTTTTCTTCTCCCCTCGTGTGCTCTAAAAGTGACTCTTGTGTTGTGTATATTGTCCTGTTAAAGAAGATCCTTAATTGCTTTTCGCTTGTGAGTAGGTGGAGTTAACTCCTAGGCTGACTAGTTGTGAGACTTGGCTTTGCCCACGCAGGGTATTCTGCTGCGTGAGGGTTGACCGCTTAGATGTGGTTTGCCCTTTGGCCTCTATGTGCCTGTAAAGAATCACCTCTGGGTGTGTCACTTGTAGGTCAAACCCGGTAGAACTCTGGCTTGGTCTGGAGTTGGCCGCTGAGTATGTTGAATCTTGTGCCTCTTAAGCTGGGCACTGGTAGGGCAATTACAGAACAAAGCAAATCACCAAGCACAACAACAACAACAAGGAAAAAGTCAAATACATTCACATGTAAAAAAACAATCGACAACCCCCACTCGACATAGGCAAAGATGTCAAAAATATAAAGACAAGTCAAAACAGAACAAAAAAAACAGCGCCAGTTGTAGCTTAAGCCCACCAAGTAATCTCCAGGTTGTTCTCTGCTGTAGCACAGATTCCCCACTCGACACAGGCAAAGATGTCAAAAGGATAAAGACAAATCAAAACAGAACAAAACAAGCAAACAAACAAACAAACAAACAAAAACCACAGCGCCAGTTGTGGCTTAAGCCCACCAAGTGATCTCCAGGTTGTTCTCTGCTATAGCATAGAGTCCCCACTGACACAGGCAAAGATGTCAAAAATATAAAGACAAATCAGCACAGAACAAAAACAAACAAACAAACAAAAGCAAACAAACAAAAAACAAACAAACAAACAAAAAACACAGCGCCAGTTGTGGCTTAAGCCCACCAAGTAATCTCCAAGTTGTTCTCTGCTGTAGCACAGAATCCCCACTCGACACAGGCAAAGATGTCAAAAATATAAAGACAAATCAACACAGAACAAAAACAAACAAACAAAAAACAAACAAACAAAAAACAAACAAACAAACAAAAAACACAGCGCCAGTTGTGGCTTAAGCCCACCAAGTAATCTCCAAGTTGTTCTCTGCTGTAGCACAGAATCCCCACTCGACACAGGCAAAGATGTCAAAAATATAAAGACAAATCAAAACAGAAAGAAAAGAAAAGAAAAAAAAAAAAAAAAGACAGCGCCAGTTGTGGCTTAAGCCCACCAGGTAATCTCCAAGTTGTTCTCTGCTGTAGCACAGAATCCCCACTCGACACAGGCAAAGATGTCAAAAATATAAAGACAAATCAACACAGAACAAAAACAAACAAACAAACAAAAAACACAGCGCCAGTTGTGGCTTAAGCCCACCAAATAATCTCCAAGTTGTTCTCTGCTGTAGCACAGAATCCCCACTCGACACAGGCAAAGATGTCAAAAATATAAAGACAAATCAAAACAGAAAGAAAAGGAAAAAAAAAAAAAAAAAAAAAAACAGCGCCAGTTGTGGCTTAAGCCCACCAAGTAATCCCCTGCGTATTGTGCAGGTAGAGCCGGTCACCTGATGCCCAGAGTGACTCTGAGGCTGCAGCTTTAGATGCGTGGGGCTGAGGGGTCTGGACAGTAGGTTTTACAAAGTCAGTGCAGTTTCTGCCCTTGCCGGCACATATGCACACCGAGAATAGCACCACCAGCCCTGTGTCCAGCTCTCCTGAGTCTTAGGGCACCTCTTCCCTGTGTGTGTGTGTGGCCGGCAGGGAATTCCTCAGCTGCTGAAAGCTGAGTGCTGTATATACCACTTACTGCTGATCCCTGGGAGTGCCTCCGCCGATGTAATTGCCACGCCCTAGGCAGGCCAGAAAGGGTGGGGGCTGGGGATGGAAGAAGGGGTCTTCTCTTTCCCAGCCCAGCTGTGTCACACCCCACCCACAGGCCAGAAACGGTGGTATCTGGGGGTGGATGAGTCTTCTGTCTCCTAGTCCAGGGCAAACCACACTCTTCTCAGCCTCTTCCCTGGACCAAAGCCAGCGGCCAGTCTTCCCTTAGCCCAAACCCCAAGGCTCCTCTGTAATCTGACACTGCTCTTCAGATCAGGAGCCAGTTTAAGTCTCTGGAAGGGTGGGGTAGGATTGGAAGAGCGGGGAGGGGCCCAGGTATGGAGTTTAATAGTCTCAAATGCTAGATATCCTCCCTCTGCAGGAGGGAGAGGTCTGCTGTGGGACGCAAAGTAGAGTCCGGCACTTGGCTTTTGTGTTCTCTCTTTTTTCCTGGGAACCCCTGCGTCTCTGCAGCTGGGGATGTGTTTGCCCCGCTCTAGGCTGGCTAGAAAGGGTGGGGGCTGGGGATGGAAGGAGGCGACTTCTCTTTCCCAGCCCCGCTGTCTTAACACTCTTCCCGCAGGCCAGAAAAGGTGGTGGCTGGGGGCGGAAGATTCCCAGCTCCTAGCCTCCTCCCTGGGCCCGCCTGTCTTCCCGGAGCCGGGGCTCCAAGGCGCCTCTGTAATCTGCCGCTGCTCCTTAGTGCAGGGGCTAGATCAAGTCTCTAGAAAGGCGGGGTAGGGTCAGAAGAGCGGGGAAGGTGCCCAGGCACGGAGTCTGTGTTCCTTGTCCGGCCCAAGGACCAACTGAGGTTATTAGCTGAAGTTAATGCTGGATATGCTGCCCCTGCAGCAGGAGAGGACCGCTGTGGGACGCAGGGCAAAACGCCCACCTCGTGGCTTCCGGGCTCTCCTCCGTCCTGGGATATCCTGCGTATCTGTAGCCGTGGGTGTGGGCTGGAATTTCACAGGCACAGGTGCGGAGCAGATTTCCACAACCCGAGGGTGGGGCCGAATTTCTACCGCCACAGGTGTGGACCGCGATCCCAACCCGCGTCCCCACCGCCCGCAGGTGCGGCGTGTCTCCGCTCAGCTCCTTCCTTCTTCCCTGCTCGCCCAATTTTTCCCCACCTGCAAGAAATCCCTGCGCGAGTCTCTTCGCTGTTCTGCGTGATGAGCAGAGAGTCCTTTGATGGGTTATAAGCTTCCCGTTTCTGATAAGATCCGACGGAGAACTCAAAAAGTGCGCCCCGCTGCCGCCATTGCTATTAGTCATACATTCTTTAATGTAGGTGAGGTTATAAGTTTTGCAGCTAAGGCAGAGTTCTAATAAGCTGAACAGGGGAGAGAAAGCTTGAAGGCACTGGTTGTCTAGGAGGAAGAAGGAAACACATTAAAAGAAAATGGAGAGAACACAAATCAGATGCTTGGGTAGCCAGGCTTCCCTTTGCCATCTAGTCTTACTCACTCACCTCCTCCATCTTTGACACCCAAAGCAGATGGCATCCCTTAGAGAAAGGACATGGATCAATTCTATATATGTTGTTTTGAGCTAAATAACTCTTATTTCTGCTCAGTGGTTATGTGTTTTCTTCCCATTCTTCTTGTTGACTCCAATAATTATGTTTACATGTATGTATCCTTTCATTTCACCTTGTTATATCTAAGAAGGCAAGGGCGTGACTGCTTAAAATATTTACCTTAACAACTAGTAATAATATATAGATGAGGACACTATGAAGTTTTCAATGATCTGGCTATCCTCTAATTATCATTAATTCTATGATTTTGTTAATATACAGAAATGTTTCCTGAGCAAGCGACAGTTTCATATTTGATTATTTTGTCTTGTCTGAAATGGGGACTACAGTGAGGCAGTCCCAAAGGATTTAGAAATGAAATTGCCTTCTCAGAATCAAATACCTTCAATGAGAGAGGAAACCAAACTCATAGCTCCAGAACTCTAGAAGTAAGTCCTGGGTATGCTGCAAGCAAGAAATTTCTTGAAAGTTTTATGCTTTACAATAAACACTTGTGTAAAATTTGCATTTTATTTCACATACAATATGTTTACATTAATATCGAAATGTTTATTTTTGCCTTAAATCTTCGAGTGAAATTTTCCTCCAGGAAGATGGGTGGTAATTGTTTTTTGGTTACTATGAGACTTGGTTTTATGTATCTTGGGTTGAGAAAAATGAATGAATAACAGAGATATTCATACTCACCTTAAAGAATGACTCTGAGAATTATAGGATTTATTATCAACTGGATTGTCTCTATTGACTGAACAATACAAATAGCTAATACTCACTTAACACTTTCTGTGTGCCAGGTACTCTTATAGGGTTTTATTTTTATTAACTCATTTAATCCTCATGACAATCCTATGTGGTAGGTTGTATAATTATCCCTATTTTATAGATGAGGAAACAGACACGGAGTATTTACTACCATAATGTTGGAGATGGGCTACTCACTCCAGAGCCTGCACTCTTAGCCACAATACCACTGTGCCTCCATTTAATGCCTTGGATCACAGGTGCAGCCTGAAGACTAAACCTCATTGTTGGCAGCTTAGAAACCTGACTCAACATCCCACTGAGAGTGGATCTGTCTATCCAGGGTAGCTTCTCATCAACTCAGTGTATACAAGAAGGGAATTTATTAGTGTGCTTTTGGAAATCAGAATTATGGGGATGGAGATTATTGAGGCTCCCTGACCAGCATATTCTATTCCTGTAGGCAGCCCTCCACGGGAGGCCAAGCCACAGCCAAAGGAATATAGGCTTCAAACAAAGGGAGTCTATGAGTCCAGGAATGCATAGTGTTGAGCCAAGATGGTTTGATATTCATGCATTCCTCAGACTAAAGAAATCTCCACCAAAGAAATTGCTCAAGTTCCTTTATCAATCCATCTCTCTTATGGTGAAGAATGCTACACATGCTGACACAGCTTTTCCCTGGTAACACCAGGACTGATTTTGAGAACACCAGAACCCACTTAATGCAGTTCACCCAGAGTTGGCATCTACAGTGAGTACCTGTGTACATTAATCCATATTCCACCTGTATCTTTAAATATTGCCTTGTGCTGAGCTAAGTAAAAATGTTATAACATTTGAAATTCAGTTGCACTTCTATTTCAGAAGCCTTCTATCATCCTTACACAAGTTGTGCCTTTTCTTGTCCCCAAGCCTTAGTTTATGCTATTCCTTCTTTCTAGATTGCTATTTCCACCATCTTTTTCTCATCAAAATCCTCTCCATTCTTTTATGTTCAGTTTTTAAGTCACCATTCCAATGTACATAATTTCACATTCCTACACACCCCTTCCCTTGACACACAGAAGAAAATTATAGTAGTCCCCCTTATCTGCAATGTATATGTTCTAAGACCCCCACTAGATATCTGGAAGTTCTTAACCCTATATGGGAGTTCTGACAATTAAATTCGAGAACTTCCACCATGCGCTTACATTGGCAGCACTGTACAAACAGCTAGGTAAGGTTTCATAACCTTGGTATATCAGGGTCTCACAGCTATGTTCGTGTTGACATTTGGCAGTGTCTTGCTGAGTGGCGTTCATTATTGTTGTTGCATGTTTTTGTGTGATGTCACAAGAATGTCTGAGCTTGAATAAGAGCAATGAACAAACACTAAATTTCTTATTAAACTTGGCAAGAGTGGAAGTGAAATCAGGGATAGGTTAGTCCAAGTTTCTGAGGATAATGACATAAAGAAAACAGCAGTGTACAAATGGATTAAATGTTTTTCTGAGGGGAGAGAATGCATCACTGATGAAGAGAGGTCAGAGTGGCCAGTAACGAGTAGAACTGATGAAAACATTGCAAAAATTCATTGAATTGTGCGTCAAAATCATCAGCTGACTGTGAGAAGCATAGCAGACCAAGTAAACATCAATAGAGAAACAGGAAAATCTTAACTGAAAATCGTGGCGTGTGCAAAAATGGTCCTGAAGGAGCTCACCGATGAACAAAAGCAAAGGAGAGTTGATGTTTGCCAAGACCTTTTGGAGAGGCAAGATGATGTTTTGGGCCATTTTATCACTGGTGATGAAACATGGGTGTACCAATACAACCCTGAAACAAAGTGTCAAAGTGCACAATGGAAGTCAGCCAATTCTCTCCATGACCAAAAAAGTTCCATCAGTCCAAATTGAAAGTCAAAATGATGCTGCTAACCTTTTTAGATGTCAGAGGGATTATTCATTAAGAATTTGTACCAACTGGACAAACAATTAACCAAGTTTACTATTTGAAAGTGCTGAAAAGGCTACGTGAAAAAGTTAAACTAAAACGACCTGAACTTTTTGCCGACAATTCATGGCTCTTGCATCACAATGCAGCAGCTCTCATGGCACTGCCTGTGAGGAAGTTTTTAGCCAGTAAACAAATAACTGTATTGGAACACTCTCCCTACTCACCTGATCTGGCCCCCAATGACTTCTTTCTTTAGCCAAAGATAAAAGAAGACATTTTAATGACATTCAGGACATCAAGGGTAATATGGTGACAGCTCTGATGGCCATTCCAGAAAGAGTTCCAAAATTGCTTTGAAGGGCGAACTAGGCACTGGCGTTGGTGCATAGCTTCCCATGGGTAGTACTTCAAAGGTGACTGTAGTGATATTCAGCAGTGAGATATGTAGCATTTTTTCTAGGATGTGTTCTTGAACTTAATTGTTAGACCTTGAAGATGAATGATGCTATGCAATTGTCAAACCCCACAGAACTTTAAAACACAAAGAGTGAACCTTAACATATGAAAATTTTAAAAACATCAACCAGGAGGTTGGGGGATCCCAGGATGGAATACAAACTATAACAAAAGAATCTAACTATTACAAATATAAAACATAACCTCACTGAAGAGATTGAACAAAAGGCGACGATCTAAATAACAGACAAGTGGTATTTTCACTATACACTGTAAGACTAAAGACAAAAGGGACTGCATATAAACATTTTACTCTAGTTGGTAAAGTTGTTTATCATGGGGGTTAACAATTCCAACATTTTTGTATATGTATACTGTGATGAGCAAATCAATAAATGGATGGTGGGAGCCAGGCTTCTCACTATTGGTGAGGGAGGTTACAGATAAGCGAGGAGAAAGGCTAGAATGATCCATGTGGTACTGGATTAGAGTCAGAGACATCAATGTAAACTCATGCTTAGCTTAATACAGATACAAATTGATTGATACAGAAATAATTATAGATATGAGTGCATACATGGGTTTGCATACACGTATATATTTCCTAGGTTTGTCCTCTGAAAGGGCCCAGAAACAAAGGCACTCCATTAGCAACAAACACACCGAGCACCAAGATCTTGTTTTCTAAAAACATTCTCCAATAAAAGAAACTGGGACTTCTTGAGGAAATGCTTACTCTAGGGGGTAAGGAAATATATAAGATGAACCTGGAACATCTTGTAGCACCCAGAAACTAAGTATTTGAACAACAAAACAATGGCAGCTGTCAAAACAACACAGGAGCTAAGTATCTTGACAGTACCAAGGTATCTTAAAGGAGCAAGGATCATGTGATCTGCTGAATTCTAGGAAGTTTGATGGGGCAAAGGCCACCCCAAAAACCCTAGGGAACAGGTCCTAACTTTGTTTAAACCTGATTCAGAGGGAAACATTTATAAAGTCCCTCTGAGACATTTATAATGTGTCTTTATCACCTTCATATAAAAAGTCAGGAGTTCTTGTCATCTTTTAATATCCCAAATGAATCTCAGCGCCTCATGAAAGAGTTCCCAATAGCCAAAGTTGGAACAATTTGAGCAAAAATATATAATATAGTATTGGAATGTAACCCAGAGTATAAAACAAATATCCATGAATCCATACTGATAAAAGTAAATGATTGAATAAATAAATGGAAAAGACTCAAATCTCTTGCACAGAAGAACTCCCAGTAATTTTGGTAGATACTTCCTCATCAAGGAGGTAGAATTTAACTCCCCACCCCTTGAGTGTAGGCTATGACTAGTGACTTATTTCCAAAGGGTAGAATATAGAATGGGAGGTAAAAGTAACTACAATGGAAAAACCTTACAGACACTGTTTCAGATGTTCAAAGTCAATATCAACAGTGATAAATCTTGTTGCTAGTCTGTCCTGGATATAATGTGATGAGAAGAGCACTTTACCTCTATTTTCTTCCTCCCAAAAAAGCTATAACCCCAGTCTAAGCATGAGAAAAACTTCAGGTAAACCCAAAGTAAGGGACATTCTACAAAACACCTGACCAGGACTCCTCAAAACTATCAAGGTCATCAAAAACAAGGAAAGTCTGAGAAACTCTCACAGATTAGAGGAAGGTAAGGATGAATGCCATGTGGTATCCTGGATGGATGAGATCCTTAAACAGAAAAGGGACATTAGAGGAAAACTAATGAAGTCTGGATAAAGAGTGACATTTAGTTAATAGTAGTGTATTAGTTGTAACAAATGTACCATAGCAATATAAAATGCTAAATACAGGGGAAATTGGGTCATGGACATATAGGAATTCCCTGTACTATTTTTGCAACTTTTCTGTAAATCTAAAAGTATTCTAAAATGAAATATCTATTTACATAAAAATAACCAAATAATTCTAGAGCTTTATTATAAATGCTATGGAAAATATAAAACAGGGTAAAGGACATTGGGTTTCGGGGATGGGCTGGGTTCTGTTTTACATGGCAGTTGAGGAAGGCCTGTTTGAGGAGCTGACATTTGAACAGGCATGGGGGTAGCAGTAAGCTATGTGGGCATGCTGGGGAGGAGTATGTCAGGAAGTGGAAACAGCAAGAGCAAAGGATTGAGGTGGGAGCTCTCAGATAAGAGCCTCCTGAAAATAGTTCAGGTACAAAAGAAAGAAGGTCTGAACTACAGCAGTGTTGGAAGAGAAGGGGGTAGGGGACAGACTTGAGAAATACTTATTTTATGGACTAAGAAGAAGAAAAGAAGAATGGTCTAGAAGGAGAAAGTCCCCCTCACTGCTCAGTACTTACTACATTGGGTCTGCTGCTACCCTGCCATCTTGATCCCAACTTCTAGGAATCAAGACACTGAAGCCCAGACTGAGAGTTTCCAGCTCACAGCTTGCAACGACAAACTGGAAAGTTGAAACTAGGCATTCTGACCACATATTCAGTGGTTTTCCATTTTGCCTGTGTCCACCATACGTTCTGTGACAGTACAAGGTATCTTGAAGGAGCAAGGATCATGTGATCTGCTGAATTCTAGGAAGTTTGATGGGGCAAAGGGCCACCCCGAAAACCCCAGAGAACATGTCCTAACCTAGTTTAAACCTGAGTCAGAGGGAAATTTTTACAAAAGTCCTGATATTAATAATGTCTCTTTACCACCTACATATAGAAGGTCAGGAGTTCTTGCCATCCTTTGGTATGTCAAATGGATCTCAGAGCCTCATGCCTCATATTGTGTGTATATGTGCATGTCTATCTTCTAAATTTCTAGATGTGTAACACATGTTCCTCTTTCTTCTTTTCCAGTATACACATGTTTTTAGTGTTGCTGTAACTGCCCCCAAACACATTTTCCCAGGCCTAAGAACAGCTGGCTCCCCCTAAGTGGTTATTGGAGAGTGAAACAAACCACAGAAAACTATCGTGCTAATCGAGCCCTTCTTGGCTGTCAAGCCTCAGGGAGATAATGGTGGAGATTGGGAGCAGAACAGAACCCAATGTTACCTATCTGAATTCACTCCAAATCTATTTGATTATCAGACCATGTTATAATTAATATTATTAGGCCTCTGAATCATCAGGCCCCTGAAACCGTAACATATCAAGATTTTTCTATGCTATGTCTAATCTTAAAACATTTCTAATTTATTTTACCCCAAACCTCTTAGTAATGGTTCAAAACCAGTATTGAAAAGGCATCCCATCTTGCTCTCACTGCACTTCTTCCCCTGCTTGCTCCCACCTCAACCCAGTGCCACCACTCTCTCAGCCCCAAAGAGCAGCATTTCTTCTTATCCTCTGAACCCCACCCATGACCATCTTCTTCTGAATGGTTACATGCAGTGTTCCTCAGCATTCTGGTACCTTTCTGGGTATTGAGCCTTTGCAAAAGGGGACAGAATCTCATAGCAATGAGAAATTTGAGTTTGTGAAAAGATGTTTTTCTCAAGTACATTTTGGCCTCAAAGAGATAAAGGATGTTTGTGAAAATGCTTAGATGTCCATAATAATTTTTTTCTAACAATATAATTTAACTTAACCATGCTTCATGTATTAATAGATTTTAGAGCAATATCCTCCCTCCCTCTCTTACCCACTCTCTTTTCTCCTTTCTAAAAGATACATATTAATTATAATGCCCAGGTCTGATTGCCTCCGAAGTAGATTAGGGGACTTCTTCAACTGTTAAATTACTCTCTGTTCCTGAAGGGAAATAATTGGAACATCTATGTCTGTAGCCATTTTATAGAAAAACAAGATATTGAAGGCATTTAATTAAATTACATTGTAGTTCTAAGTTAAATTGTCTGAGAACTGACTTCCTCGACAGCCCTGATTCAGGCCTCTCAAAATGTCGAACACTATGACTCATGCTTCCTTCTGGAAATGACAAAACTTCCTCACCACCCTGATCTAAGCCTCCTGCTTTGGGTTCTCCGTGCTCTTAGGAAGGGATTGAGTCATATGTTACATTTTTTCCATGGTGAGCAAGGAAACCCACTTTTGTTTTTCCAAAGGGACACACACACACACACACACACACACACACACACACACAAAGAATGACACACTGAAAATTCTAAAAATTACCGAACAGAGAATCAATACTATCACCCCCACCTCCACACCCCTGAAAAATAAATAAATGACTTAAGAAGTGTAGAAACAACAGGGAGGTAACTTTTTAACCATTTATGTTCCATAGCTTTAAAAAAATGTTTAGTTTTCTAAGGAAAGAAATATATAGTAATTTGCAAAGCTAATGTTTTTATTATTCAAGATAGTCTTAAAGAGCATGGATTTTACAGGTAGCTAAAATCACTGCTGAGCAGCACTGACACATTTCCCAGGGAGACTGCATTCTCTGTGTCTCTAAGAGATGTTTGGGGGAAGAGCAAATTTGGAGTATAGAAAAGAGAGGAGAGGGAGGAATGAGACTGAGAAAGGGTATATTTGCCAACAATATGTTGTCCTGAAATCTGCTCTAGACTGTCCTGTAGCAGCCCCAAGTATAAATGTATGCCAATCTGTATATTATAATGTATAACCCAGCACTCATTAACAATACTGTTTACTGGAGTGAAAACACACCCTGAATATTAACTTAGTATAAACATTTGCCATATGGTGAATAAGGAATTATTTAGGGGGTAATAATTTTGAGATCAAAAACTTAAACATATTTTTCTATTTTCCAGCTATATTAAGTTGAAATGTTGATGAATGCTTTATATATATACATATATATGTATATAATGTGTGTGAAATAAAGTATATATAATGTGCGTGAAATAATGGCATGTGTGTCTATTTACATAGCGTTACATTTGTCCTCTGATAGTCTTCATACATGATGATTGAGTATGAGAAAACTGCCTTACGCACTTCATGTCCTTTTCTTCCCTCACAACAAGGCAATGGGTGTCAGTCCTGAGTTCTATGTCCAGCTCCACTACTGGGTTATTGTGTACTAGTAAATGTAATCAATATGGAAAGATGGATCAGAGATAACTCTCAAAGACCCTTCCAATTTTGAAATTCTATGGTACCAAGATTTTTGCCTATAGCAATGGGATTTCTCTTCTCCTTTTCAAATGAGACACCTGTTGTTGACAGCTCTTGACTGTGACATGAGGACTCCAATAGCCCTCACAAGCCTCAAGTCCTAGGAGACAAGGCGTAGGAACAGGGCACTCACCCACCCAAACCCTTTTGGAGCCCCATCTCCACTGGCAGATCAGCTGGCCTTGGCCTGATTCTGAGAGGGATGAGAAGGTCTTCCAGGACCTAAGGCAGGATTTTTATGTTTTTCCCTGTGTACTGTTGAGTTGCATTCCTTTCAAACAATTCTGAGTAGGTAGGAGAATCCCCCATTCATGCCACATGCACTTATGAGTGCTTGTTGTATGCTTAAATCACTGTGCCAAGCACTGTGGATAAGACAGAGTTGAACAAGCCCTTGACATTCATAAGCCTATGAGCAATTGTGCTTTTGATTAGGGAGGCAAAGGGACAAAACATAGTTCCCTGGCAAACAAACATGGCCTGTAAAATTTCACCAGTAATGATTCATTCTTTGAGTCTTGTAAGTTTCTTGGACTTCATGAGTACTCTGCTATAATTTTTTAAGTACTTAGAAGGAGTAAAGAGCCTTTCTTATGACCCTGAAGGAATGGGATGAAAAGGAGGAAGAGCTGGGGAGGGTAAAGAGACATCAAAGAGAGACTTATGTAATTAATGAGGGGGAATGGGTCTCAAGAGGTAGGTGTTTATAGAAAACTATTAACATATTGATTCAAATTAATATATTAAACTAAGATCTGTGTTTTGATGACAGTCTATTATCAGTTAATCAGCTGGCTGGCAAACATTGAGCACCTGTCATGTTCCAGGCACTGTTCTAGGTACTGGAGATGTATCAATGAACATGATAACACCGCTGAATGAAAGAAGCTTAAAGTCTATAGAAAAGGAGAAAGGTAGTAAGGGAGAGAGGGAGTAAGGTAATTTCAACTTATTAATGATCAACCCCTAGGGGAATAAAAGAAAAAGAATGTACTGGGTGTGATTAAGGAATGTGTGAGTGGCTCCTCTACTTGGGGTGGTCAGAGAAGAATTTTCTAGGAGGTAATATTTGAGCTAAGGCCTGAATAATGAGATACAGGTAGTTTTGTAAATATTTGGGGGAAGAGTTCTATGTTAAAAGAACAGCAAATACAAAGACTCTCACAGCCTGCTTGAGGGTCAGAAAGAAGGCTGGTGTGATTGGAGTACAGTAGACGAGAGGAGTGAGTGGTAGGAGTTGAAACCAGGGAGGTGGGCAGAGGCCACCTTATGTCCTAATAAAGATGATACTACTACTACTACTACTACTACTAATGATAATATAATAATAATAGCAGCTATCATTTATTATACCCTTGCACCATGCTAACCACTTTCTGTGGATTAGCTTCTTCATTTATCACATCTAGTCCATGAAATGGGTGCTACTTCCAGTAGTCACCTACCCAATGGTATGTACTTGAACTGGGGCATGATCCTCCCAGGGTCTGATCCCCAACCTGGTTCTAGTTCTCAACTATTTTACTCTATTGCTATACCAAGGAAATATGTCGCCTCAAATACCTTGTTGTACACACTTAAAGTGAAACACGCCCAGTATCATCACCCAACTTATAGTCTAAAAGGCACTGTGGAAAGACCCTCTTTAAAAGTCTGTGTAAGAGTGGCAAGCAGTGACTAGAAATACAGCAGTCATGTGGCTGCTTTGTCTACAAATGTCATTTCCCTTCCTTTATCTATCCTCAACCCCCACCCTGCCCAACACTATGCAATATGGTACCATTCCCCCTCTCCCACATCTCTTTAGGGCACAGTTCCTGGAGAGGAAACACTGAAGAAAGGTGAGAAACAAGCTGGCAGAACATCAAGAGCTCATGTTCCAGACTTATGCTTGCCTTGATCACACTGGAGGGTTGTTGGAGATAATCATTTAGCTCTTTGGGCTTGTGTTTTACCATCTGTAAAACAAGATTGGCCCTATACGGGGAAAAGTAACAGTAGGCAAAGGTAACTCAGGAGGCCCTAGGAGGTGCCATAAACTTGGTTCTTTAAAAGAAATCATAAATGTTTACTTGCTGAACTGCCATCCCTAGAGCCCATTGAAATTTGCAGTGTGGCTAGTGTGGTAGGTAGAATAATTGCCCCCAAAGATGTTCACATCCCAATCTGGGAACCTATGAATATGTTACCTTACATGGCAAAAGGGGCTTTGCAGGTGTGATTAAATTAAAGATTTTGAGATGGGGAGATTATCCTGGATTATCCGGGTGAGTCAAATGTAATTACAAGTGTCATAAGAGGGAAGCACGAGAGTTAGTGTCAGAGTGATTTGATGTGAGAAGGATTCAACCCACTATTGCTGGCTTTGAAGATGAAGGAAGTAGCCATGAGCCAAGGAATGCAGGCAGCCTCTAAAATCACTGGAGAAAGCAAAGGAATGGATTCTGCCCTCAGAGGCTCCAAAAGGAACCACTACTGCTGACACCTCAACTTTAGTACAGTTAGACCAATTTTTGACTTCTGACCTCCATAACTGTAAATAATAAATTAGTATTGTTTTAGACCAGTAAGTTTGTAGTAATTTCTTGTGGCAACAATAGGAAACTCACAGTTGGCCTGACCTTTGGCAATGCATGCAAGTGTTAACTCTCCATCATAAAGTCTCCTAACAATGCTAAGAAGAATTTACAGTTTCTGCCTCATGACCTGGATCCTTACATTTGTGAGCAATGTTCTGCATTAATTCATTCAGACATTGTAGAGACTCTCCTCCCCCCATACTCATTCACCCCTCTTATCTTGATTTCTTCTGCAATATCAGGCTGGTATTTGTCACTTCTTATCTCATAGGACACTGTTCTACAAAGGGAAAAAAATAACAAAATCAAAAACTAAATCCACCTGATACTCAAAAATCTTTCAGTTCTGTTTTAGGGAAAATATGCCATATATCAGCACATGTTTGTTCTGTGAGGGGTGTGGCACAAGATGGCCGCTTTTCTCTTTACCCCATGAATGAAATTCTATGAAAGTGCAAAATATTCTTTGGATTCCAGAGCCATGTGCCATATATACTGACAGATCTTACAATGCTCATTCATTGACTAAATACAGTGGGAGCTGTGAGGCCTTTAAAGGTGGAGTTGGAGCCTCCTGGGTTTGGGAGGGATCGTAACTCCAACTGTCATCAGGGCAAACATCTTAGAAATGGGATATGGGAAGGATCAATCCTTCACTAAATTAAATCAGATCATCCTTGGGTCCCTGTAAGTCCCTAAAATAACCATAGAAAGATTGTCCTTTCCTGGTGATACTCCGAAGAAGTGAGAAATTGGCCTCTTGGTCTATCCCTGTAAGAGGACCAGGGCTGCCCAACTTCTGAGGCTGGGGACGTGTTCCATTTTCCATTAGCTTGAGCTATGCCAACATTTATTGAAGCTCTGAAGCTACTGTTGCTACAGAAGCCAACTAAGCAGATGAGATGTTGATATTCTTAGAAGTGATAATTAAATAATTTGAGAAAAAATTATCTACATCAAATGAAGATTCTGGGAGAATACATACTGCAGATTTCCATCTAACTTAATGCTGAGAAATAGACACTGCCATTTAAGGTACTATAACAAAGTTATTCAGCTTTTTTTGAATTTAGAAGAGTAACAATCATGGGGATTTTTTAAGATATGAAACTTTTTGTTTTCAAGGTAGATAATTGACTGAATTGTTTTCAAAAGTTAAAAAAGAAATTTTTAAAAAAGCAAACCCTGAAAGATTGATATAATTTTCTCTGCTCTCATAACATAACCTCAAATTACAAAATTCAAAAAAAAACTGACTTCCGGAAAAATGGTGGCGTGAGGTGAGCCTCCGTAAAGCTCCCCTGGAATTTACAAACAATCGAACAACAAAAACTCCACAAAGGACTCCCTGCACAGCAGACAGGCAAGATGAAGAGGCCCACTACAGACTGAAATCACCTACAGGTGGGAGATTCGCGCGAGCAGGGGAGGAGGAAAGGGAGAAGTGCGCGGAGACGGAGCCGCGCGGGCGCAGGACGCAGACCTAGCTCAGTGCGCCGAGCTCGCTGCTTCCCGGAACTACCGCAGCTGCAGAGGGAAGAACTCGGACTGCTAGGGCTCCGCCAGAGCTCCACAGGGCTGAGGGGACAGCATATAACACGGCTGAACCCAACGCTCACGGCAGAGACCTCGGAGAAAAGACTGAGGGAAAAGGGCTGAAAACGGTGGTTTAAGCCCGCACTGCCGAGCAGAGAACGGAGCCTTAGGCACTGAGACTAGCCGTCCCCCTCCCTCCACTCCCAGAGCTCGCCCCGCCCCCACCTGCCCGGTACTAGAAGCGAAACAGTAGCAGTGTCAGATCAAAACAACACAAAATTTGCTGTTTTGAGAACTGTGGATCGCAAACACAAATTCACAGACCAGCTAGTTCTGGCAAAGGAGAGAGAGCTGTGGAAGCAGGACCGGCTGTGGTGGTGGTCACCGCCATTGCTCTGCGCGACCTCTCACAACACACCCCGTCCTTGACCCCACCTATCTGGGCGGATCCCTGCAGCAGTAAACAGAACTGCTGAAACATACGGGCTCTGAATCAAGAGCTGGAAGAGCTTGGAACATCAAAAGCTCTCCGCATACCCACCGGGACACTGCGCCCTGTGACCTAGACGAAATATTAACAGAGGAGAAGCCCGTCTCCCAGGGAATCCCCCATTGTGTGAGAAGTTAGAGTAGTGCAGAGAAAACATAGCACTACCGTGTGGGAGAAGAAAATAAGTTGCAGTTGGAGAAATAATAAAACATTCTACCAACAAGTACTGGCAAACAAAAGAAAGACCGCTTTCTATCAACCTGTTGCAGAAGTCACTCCTGTAGATGTCTAGGAAGAGAAATAGTAAACCAGTAATCGCCATGAATAACCAAGGCAACAAGATAGCTCAGAAAGAAAGTGAAAAATCTCCAGAGAAGGCACTTAAAGATACAGAAATATGTGACTTAAATGACAGAGAATTCAAGATTGCAGTTCTGAAAAACTCAACGAGATACAAGAAAACACAGATAGGCAGTTAAATGAACTCAGAAACTCAATCAAAGAACAGCATGAGCATTTTACGAAAGAGATTGAAATCTTAAAAAGAACCAAATAGAATTTCTGGAGATTAAGAACTCAATAGAAGAAATTAAGAATGAAATAACCAGCTTAGGTAGTAGAGTTGACCAGATGGAGGAAAGAATCAGTGACATCGAAGATAGAAACCTGGAAATGACACAAATAGAAGAAGAAAGAGACTTGAGACTTAAAAGAAATGAAAGAACTTACAAGAACTTTCTGACTCCATCAGAAAGAGCAATATAAGAATAATGGGCATACCAGAAGGAGAAGAAAGAGAGAAGGGAACAGAGAATATATTCAAACAAATTGTCGATGAGAACTTCCCAAATTTGTGGACAGAACTGGACCCTCGAATCCAAGAAGCAAATAGAACACCTAGTTACCTCAATCCCAACAGACCTTCTCCAAGGCACATTGTATTGAAGCTGTCTAAAATCAACGACAAAGAAAGAATCCTCAAGGCAGCCAGGGAAAAGAAGACGGTAACTTACAAAGGAAAGCCCATTAGATTATCATCAGATTTTTCAGCAGAAACTCTACAAGCCAGGAGGGAGTGGAACCAAATATTCAAACTATTGAAAGAGAGAAACCATGAGCCAAGAATAATATATCCAGCAAAGATATCCTTTAGATATGAAGGAGGAATAAAGACCTTTCCAGACATACAGAAGCTGAGGGAATTTTCTAATACACGACCTGCACTACAAGAAATACTAAAGGAGGCTATTCGACCACCATCAACAGGGACAATTTGTGGCAACCAAAACTCAAAAAGGGGAGAGTAAAGGCCTGAACCGAATATGGGAATGGAGAAAGTAAGCGTGCTGAAGAAAATGGAATACTCTAAATATCAAACTTTCTTTTACATAAACTTAAGGGTAACCACTCAAAATAAATCCAGAATTGAAATATATACTGAAATAAAAGAAGAAACAGAGGGAAACATCATAGAATACCACCACACAGAAATAATAGACAACAACAAAAAGGCAAAGAAACAATGGAGACACAGCCTTACCAGAAAACTAAAGATAGAATGACAGGAAATCCTCACATATCAATAATCACCCTAAATGTAAATGGACTGAACTCACCAATAAAAAGGCACAGAGTAGCAGATTGGATCAAAAAACTAAACCCAACCATATGCTGTCTCCAAGAGACACATCTCAGCTACAAGGACAAGCATAGACTCAAAGTGAAAGGGTGGAAATTGACACTCCAAGCAAATGGTACCCAGAGAAAATCAGGTGTAGCCATAATGATATCAGATGAAACAGACTTCAAGGTGAAAAAGATAACAAGAGACAAAGATGGACATTTCATAATGGTGAAGGGACTGTACAACAAGAAGACATAACAGTCATCAATATTTATGCCCCCAATCAGGGAGCACCGAAATACACCAAGCAACTACTAACAGAACTAAAGGGAGAAATTGACCAAAACACAATTATACTAGGGGACTTAAATACATCATTGACAGCTATGGATAGATCATCCAAACAGAAAATAAATAACGAAATAGTAGCCCTAAATGACACATTAGATGAAATGGACATAATTGACATTTATAGAGCACTTCATCCTAAAACATCAGACTATACATTCTTTTCTAGTGTACATGGAACATTCTCAAGGATAGACCATATATTGGGACATAAAATCAGTCTCAACAAATTTAAGAAGATTGAAATCATACCATGCATATTCTCTGATCACAAGGCTTTGAAATTGGATATCAACTGTAAAAAGAAAGCGGAAAAACACAAATACATGGAGATTAAACAACATACTTTTAAAGAAGGACTGGGTCAAAGAAGAAATTAGAGGAGAGATCAAAAGATACATAGAAACAAATGACAATGAAAATACATCCTACCAAAATTTTCGGGATGCAGCAACAGCAGTTTTAAGAGGGAAATTTATCTCATTACAGGCCTATCTCAAGAAACAAGAAACCTCCCAAATAAATAGCCTCATGTTACACCTCAATGAACTAGAAAAAGAAGAACAAGTAAAACCCAAGGTCAGCAGAAGAAAGGAAATAACAAAAATTAGAGCAGAACTAAATGAAATAGAGAACAAAAAGACAATAGAAAAAATTAATGTGACAAAGAGCTGGTTCTTTGAAAAGATATACAAAATTGACAAACCCTTGGCAAGACTTACTAAGATAAAAAGAGAGAAGACACTGATTAACAAAATCAGAAACGTAAAAGGGGAAGTTATCACGGACACCACAGAAATACAAAGGATCATCCAAGAATACTATGAAGGACTATATGCCACCAAATTCAACAACCTAGAAGAAATGGACAAGTTCTTAGAAACATATAGCCTTCCAAGGCTGAACCATGAAGAACTGGAAAATCTAAACAGACCGATCACCAGTAACTAAATTGAATCAGTCATCCAAAACCTTCCCAAAAGCAAAAGTCCGGGACCAGATGGCTTCACTAGTGAATTCTACCAAACCTTCAAAGAGGATCTAATACCAATTCTGCACAAACTCTTCCAAAAATTGAAGAAGAGACAGTACTCCCTAACTCATTTTATGAGGCCAACATTACCCTGATACCAAAACCTGGTAAGGACAGCACAAAAAAGAAAACTACAGACCAATATCTCTAATGAATACCGATGCAAAAATCCTAAATAAAATTCTAGCAAATCGAATACAACAATGCATTAAAAAGATTATTCATCACGACCAAGTGGGGTTCATCCTCGGGCACAAGGATGGTTCAACATAGAATCCATCAATGTGATACATCACATAAACAAAATAAAGGACAAAAATCATATGATTATATCAATTGATGCAGAAAAAGCATTTGACAAGATACAACATCCATTTATGATTAAAACACTTAATAAAATGGGTATAGAAGGAAAATACCTTAACATAATAAAGGCCATATATGACAAGCCCTCTGCTAATCTCATAATTAATGGAGAAAAACTGAAGCCCTTTGCTCTACGTTCAGGAACACGACAGGGCTGTCCCCTATCACCTCTGCTTTTCAACATAGTGTTGGAAGTCCTTGCCATAGCAATCAGGCAAGAGAAAGAAACAAAAGGCATCCAAATTGGGAATGAAGAAGTTAAATTACCGCTCTGCAGATGACATGATGCTGTATGTAGAAAACTCTGAAGACTCCACCAAAAAGCTATTAGACACAATCAATGAATACAGTAAAGTTGTTGGCTACAAAATCAACACACAAAAGTCCATTGCCTTCCTATATACTAACCATGAAATCTCAGAAAAAGAAATACAAAAAACAATTCCTTTTGCAATTGCAACCAAAAGAATAAAATACCTAGGAATAAACTTAACCAAGGATGTGAAAGACCTATATGCTGAAAACTATAAGACTTTTTTGAAAGAAATTGAAGAAGACACAAAGAAATGGAAAGACATTCCGTGCTCATGGATTGGAAGAATCAACATAGTTAAAATGGCCATATTACCCAAAGCAATATACAGATTCAATGCAATCCCCATCAAAATCCCAATGGCATATTTTAAAGAAATAGAACAAAAAATCATCAGATTTGTTTGGAACCACAAAAGACCCCGAATAGCCAAAGCAATCTTAAGGAAAAAGAACAATAATGGAGGTATCACACTTCCTGACTTTGGCTTGTACTACAGGGCTACAATAATCAAAACAGCATGGTATTGGCAGAAAAACAGACACATAGACCAATGGAATAGAATTGAGAACCCAGAAATAAAACCACATAAATATGGATAGATAATTTTTGACAAAGAAGCTAAAAACATACAATGGAGGAAAGACAGACTCTTCAATAAATGGTGCTGGGAGAATTGGATAGCCACGTGCAAAAGAATGAAACTGGACTGCTATTTGTCACCATGTACCAAAGTTAATTCAAAATGGATCAAAGACTTAAGCATAAGACCTGACACAATAAACTGCATAGAAGAAAACATAGGTACTAAACTTATGGACCTTGGGTTCAAAGAGCATTTTATGAACTTGACTCCAAAGGCAATGAAAGTAAAAGCTAAAATAAACGAATGGGACTATATGAAACTTAAAAGCTTCTGCACAGCCAAAGAAACCATGGACAAAATAAAGAGGCCACCAACTGAATTGAAAGGAACCCTCATACACTGTTGGTGGGAATGCAGACTGGTGCAGCCGTTATGGAAGGCAGTGTGGAGGTTTCTCAAAGAATTACGAATAGAATTGCCATATGACCCAGCAATCCCTCTTCTGGGTATCTACCCAAAAAATCTGAAAACATTTAGAGATAAAGACACGTGTGCTCCAATGTTCATTGCAGCTTTGTTTACGGTGGCCAAGACATGGAAACAACCAAAATGTCCTTCGATAGATGAATGGATAAAGAAGTTGTGGTACATATACACAATGGAATACTATTGGGCGGTAAGAAAAGATGATATAGGAACATTTGTGACAACATGGATGGATCTTGAGAGTGTAATGCTGAGCGAAATAAGTCAGGCAGAAAAAGCAGAAAACCATGTGATTTCACTGATATGTGGTATATAAACCAAAAACAACAAAAGAACAAGACAAACAAATGAGAAACAGAAACTCATAGACTCAGACAATAGTTTAGTGGTTACCAGAGGGTAAGGGGGTGGGGGGTGGGAGATGAGGGTAAGGAGGATCAAATATATGGTGATGGAAGAAGAACTGACTCTGGGTGGTGAACGCACAATGGGATTTATAGATGATGTCATACAGAATTGTACACCCGAAATCCATGTAATTTTACTAACAATTGTCACCCCAATAAATTAAAAAAAAAGAAGTACAAATTGGTTGTTATACAGTAGTCATGGGGATGTGGTGTATAGCATAAGGAATATCCTCAATAATATTGTAATAACTAGGTATCGTACCAGATAGGTACTAGATCTCCCATGGTCAGAGTTGGGAATGGGGTTGGGGTCAGGGTGAAAAAGATGAAAGCATTAAGACATATAAATTGGTAGTTAATACATTATGGGGAATATAATCAACAATGTTGTAAAGATCACGTAAGGTGCAAGATGGGCACTGGACTTATCAGGGGGATCACGTCATAGACTGTGTAGAGGCCTAACCAATGTGCTGTACACCTGAAGAGCTGACGCAGAATAATATTTAATGTCAACTATAACTAAATGTATGGTATATACAGTCACAGGATGTGGAATACAACGTAAGGAAGATAGTCGATGATATTGTAACAGCTATATAAGATGTCAGAGATGTAGTAGCTTGGGGGGGGGTTATCACTTTATGAAGTGTTTAAATGTCTATTATGTTGCTTTGTACACTTGAAACTAATAAGAAAATATTCTTTAAGAAAAAGGAAGTTTTGTTTATTAGTTACAGGTGCACAAAACAATGTAATAGTTAGACAGTTACCATTCATATCCCTCACACTGTGTCAAACCGCTACCCCCATCCACTATCCCTGACATCACACACAGCCATTACATTTCCACTGTCTGTATTCCTAATGCTGTACTCCGCTTCTTGTAACTACATACATACACACACACACACACACACACACACATATAAACTTGTAGTTGACATTCGTTATTGTTCAGCTTCAGCTTCAGGTGTACAGTGCAATGATCAGGCATCTACATCTTCCCTGAGGTGGTCTCCGTAATGAGACAAGTGTCCATCGGATACCCTACAAAATCTTTACATTATTCATTACATTCCCCAAATTAACTTCCGTAACCCCATGGCAATCTTGTGGTTACTGACTGTGCTTTCTAATCCCCTCACCTTCCCCCTTATTCCCACCCCCCCCTCCCATCTAGCAACCCTCAGTTTTTCCTCTATGTCTTTGAAACTGTTTCTGATTAGTTCATTCATTTACTCTTTTCTTTAGATTCCACATACAAGTGAGATCGTATGGTATTTGTCTTTCTCTGTCTGACTTATTTCACTTAACATAATGTTCTCTAGGTCCATCCATGTTGTTGCAAATGGTAAGATTTCTTTCTTCTTTATGGCTGTGTAATACTCCATTGTATAAATGTACCACAGTTTCTTAATCCAGTCGTTTACCGATGGTCATTTCGGTTGTTTCCATGTCTTGGCTATTGTGTATAGTGCTGCAATAAACATAGGGTTGCATCAATTTTTTTTTAATTAGAGTTCTGGATTTCTCCGGATAGATACCTAGCAGTGGAATTGCTGGATCATAAGGTAGTTCCATTTTCAGATTTTTGAGATACCTCCATACTGTTTTCCATAGTGGCTGCACCAATCTGCAATCCCAGCAACAGTGCACCAGGGTCCCCTTTTCTCCACATTCTTGCCAACACTTGTTTGTTGATTTATTGATGATAACCATTTTGACTGGGGTGAGGTGGTATCTCATTGTGGTTTTTATTTGCATTTCTCTGATGGTTAGTGAGGTTGAGCATTTTTTCATATGTCTGTTTGGCATCTGTATGTCCTTTTTAGAAAAATGTCTCTTCATGTCCTCTGCCCATTTTTTAATTGGGTTGCTTGTTCTTTTGGAGTTGAGTTGAGTGAGTTTTTTATAAATTTGGGATATTAACCCAAATTTGATTGGATATATTGGCAAACATCTTTTCCCATTCAGTCGGATCCCTTTTTGTTTTGTTGATGGTTTCCTTTGCTGTGAAAAAATGTTTTAGTTTGATGTAATCCCATATGTTTGTTTTTTCTCTTACTTCTCTTGTCCGAGGGGATATATCAGTAAAAATCGTACTCCTGGTTATGTCTGTAAAGTTTCTTCCTATATTTTCTTGTAGGAATTTTATAGTTTCAGATCTTACATTTAAGTTTTTAAGCCATTTTGAATTTATTTTTGTATATGGTGTAAGGAGGTGGTCCAGCTTCATTTCTTTGCATGTGTCTGTCCAGGTTTCCCTGGACCATTTATTGAATAGACTGTCTTTACCCCACTGTAAATTCTTGCTTCCATTGTCGTAAACGACATATAGGCATGGATTTATTTCTGGGCCCTCTATTCTATTCCATTGGTCTATGTGTCTGTTTTTATGCCAGTACCATGCTGTTTTGATTACTGTAGCCTTGTAGTATAATTTGATGTCAGGTATCATTATACCTCCCATTTTGTTCTTATTTCTCAAGATTGCTGAGGCTATCCAGGGTCTTTTATGGTTCCATATAAATTTTGGGATTATATGTTCTTTTTTTTTTCACTTTTATTAGAATTTATTTTATCCCGGGCCATAATTTTTTGTTTCTTCAGTTTCTTTTGGGAGATCCTTTTCTTCTGTGCAACCTCTTCTTCTGGTTTAGGAACAATCTGTTCTTTTTTCGTTAGGATCATCTCAGTGTGGCAGGGAGAGCTCATGTGTGGGTTAATCCAGCCATGAGCTCTTTTAAGTTCTGTGCCACATCTTGGGAGCTTTGTTCACTTGGCTGTGTTCAATGACCAGAGAGTCTACATCTCTACCCTTAAGTTGAGCATTGCTCTCTGCATTTTTAAGCATGTGCAGTAAAAATTCTTCACTCTTTTTGAGCCACCAACCCTGTGTCCAACCCCACTATTTGGCTTGGGCACACCTCCCAACTCCACCATTGTAATGATAGAATGGCACACATTGCTTTTGTAATGTGACATCCTTTAGATGCTTGGTGACTTTTCATATATGCATACCCTTGATGGCCTGGGCAATTTCATGAAAATTCTTGAAAGAAACACATAGATTTGAACCTCTCAATTTACATGATTTTGTGGAGTTCTCTGGGTCAAGTGAATAGCAAACCATTTTCAGAGGTCACCTCAGGCTGCTTACGGGAAGAGTAAAAAGGAAGTAAGTTCTGATGCATGCTACAACATGGATGAATGTTAAAGACATACTAAGTGAAATAAGCCAGACACAGAAGGACAAACATTGTATGAATCTACTTATAGAGTTACCTAGAATAGTCAAATTCATAGAGCTAGAAAGTAGAATAGTGGTTACAGGGTTTAGGGGGAGGAGGGATGAAGAGTTCGCGTTTAATGGGTACAGAATTTCAGTGTGGGATGATGAAAAAGTTCTGGAGGTGGATGGTGGTGATTGCACAACAATGTGAATGTACTTAATAACTATACAATTAAAAATGGTAACTTTTATGTTGTGTATATTTTACCATAATTAAGAAAACTTACGAAGAAGAGTTTGAGCAGTACTTACCTCTTCTCATTGTAATATTTATGATATGGAGAGAACATTATTTATATTCCTTAGTGAAAGTTCACATACTTTTCCAAGTTTGGATCAGCTTCCTTTGTTTTCATAGTCATGAAAAATCTCTGAGAGTTCCTTTAATGTGAAACTTTTCACTGGTGTGACTTCCTCTGGGATATCTTCATCCTTTTCATCATGAGTCATGATCACTTTCTTCATTTATGTCCATACATTTGACTTCACTAAGTTCCTCTGGGTGCAAATCTAGAGCTTCTCAAACATCAGTAGTGTGTCCACATTCCCACAGTCAGCTATTTCTTCTATAAATCCATTTACCTTCAATTAGAAACCTATAAAGTACTTACACAGTGCAATAAAAGTTCCTGACATGCTGTGTGCATACTACTTGCTGGATGCTTGAATATTTTCAATTGCATGCTTCATGTTTTATTTCTTTGAAAACTCAGCTAAAAAAAAATTGCATGAAATTCTCTCTCTCTCTCTCTCTCTCTCTCTCTCTCATAGTTTCAATAGCCTGTCTGAAAGTCCATCTAATAGGCTTTAAAAGTTGAAATAACTCCATGGTCCATTGGATAGACTAATTAAATTGTGTTTGGTAGTAAAAAGTAAACTTTCACATTTCCATTCAAGGGAATAAGGGTGACATTGAGCATTATCCAACAGTAATAGTGCTTTAAAAGTTGATTTTTTTCCTGCAGTGTCTCTCTATCACAGGGAGATAAGGAGGCAACACAACTAGATGTTTTGCTGCCCTTGTATGAACTGAAGAACAGATGAGCAGTAACCAGTCACTGACTGACTTTGAAAAGAAGGGATATGACTGGTCACTGACCATAATGTGCATTTTGTCAATTACATGGTGATTTGTGAACTGGAAAGCTAGCGTGAAATTTGTACTTTATGCAGTTACTCGTAATTAATATATATGGTGGTGACTGAAATTTGAACTGTACTATTTAGGGGACTGTTGTTAACTAAATGATGGCAACTGAAATTCATCTATATCGTAACAAAGCAAAATGAGGGCTCTCTGTATTATATATTTATTTACTTACTTATTATGTGTCCCCCACTAGAATGTAAGCTTCATGGAATGGACACAAAGCCTATTTTGTTTACAGTTATATTCCCAATGCCTAGAACAAAGCCATAGTAGGGGCTCAACCAATACTTGTAGAAAAGAAGAAAGGGAATGGAAAAAAAGAGGAAGGAAGGGGAGAGGGATGTAAGATCATGAAGTTAGATCAACTGTGATGTGCAAATAGTATTCAGAGAAGTAAAATAACTTTCCTAGAGGCACCCAGCTCTCCAAGGATCTGATTTGGAGTCTCGCATGTACTCCCTAACTTATAGTGTTCCACTTTCTCCTTCTTTTTCTCCTTCTCTCCAAACCTTCTTTCAGGTTATGCATTCACATGAAGATGTGAGTAACAATAGTGTAGGGGCCTTAATCACTTGACCTTTGTGGAAAGATTAGAGCCTTACCTCAGAAGACCACAGCCCTGTGGGGGAAGGTGACATTAGGGTCTTCCCAGACTCCCTAGTATCAGACCACAGAGGATACTAACTTTTAGTCTATGTCAAACTATTTGCATTTTCTTTTCTAAATGTCCTTGTGTGGTGCTACAATCAGAGTGTACAGGATGCTGGGGTTTTTCTCTGAGTATCGCACTCCCCTGAAGTTAGGTTTCTAATTTACTCATGAGGTTCCAGTGTCCCAGAGCAAATGGGGCAGGCTGGCCAACTCAAAGAGGAAAAGCCTGACTTCAGATGAAAAACTTCTGTTTCTGTGACTAAGGACTTAGTCAGCTACCTGGTTTAGGATGCACTATTTGTCAGAAGGTAGATCTGGAGGAAATATCACTCATTCTGGTTAAAGTAATGGTTTTCAGTGCATTTTTTTCACTTATGAAATTCAGAAAGAATAGGGTGCCAGTTTAACCTTGTGGTTGAGGCTATAAATGAGAAAGGAAGTTTAAAGTGCCCAGTGAGGCCATCCCCTTAGTCAGAATTTCAGAGAATTCCAGACTTTTGTGTCAATTAAAGCATAGTGAACTTCAATAAAATACCAAAAAGGCAAATGGTGGTCTGTTTGGAGATTCCCCCTTGCCCCTTCCATTTTTGCTTGCTCTCTTTTTCTCTTCCCCTCATTCCCTACTTCTTTCTTCCTTCTCTCTCTCTCTTCTCCTTCCCTCCCCTCCTTTCCCCTCCCCTCCCCTCCCCTCTCTTCTTCTTTTCCTTCCTTCCTTCCTTCCTTCCTTCCTTCCTTCCTTCCTTCCTTCCTTCCTTCCTCCCCCTCTTCCTTCCTTCCTTCCTTCCTTTTCTCTCTCTCTCTCTCTCTCTCTCTCTCTCTCTCTCTCTCTCTCTCTCTCCCCCCCCCTCCCTCCTTCTCCCTCCCGCCTTCCATAGAAGCAGCAGCTATCCTGTATAAGAATAAAATTGCCTACGTAATTAATTGAAAATGACCTTAGATGATCTCTTCTAAAGTTCTAAACCCGAGCCCTATATAAATAATGAACTGTATGTTTTCTTTAATTCTTAGATCCTGTGTTTTTCCCTTTCCTTCTCCACTTTCCTCCCTTCTTCTTGTTCCCTCAGATCACCATACTTTGGACCTCCCACTAATGGTTTGAACCTAGAAGGAATGAGCTTGACTCCCTCAAGGGAGAGTTGCGAGCAGTCAGTGTTTACTGAGCCTCTTGTTAGAAGGTCTTGCAGAAAGTTTGATGAAAAAGAATTAGTTGGCTAGAATTAATCTTGGGTTTGGTACATTTCCAGTATCTGTGCTTTTCCTGGTTGTCATTAGCATAAATATTTGAGACTCAACAACTGAAAGAATTTAAAAAACGTATTGACTGAAGATTTTTGTCACAGACACTCCATTTCAATTGGCATCTTTCATTCTTTAAAGGTCTCTCATTTTATATCACTTTTTTCTTTCTTCCTATTGAATTTCAATTATGTGCAAGCCCTGTAGGGAGACACAAAGATGGATTCAACACAGTTTCTACCCTTACAGCTGAAAATCATGCAAGGAGATAAGATTCAGGTTGGACAAAAGATAAATAACAAGGGGCTAATAGTAAAGAAAACATTGAACAAGCAAGGACCGACACAGGCCCTGTTTAATTTACAGGTTATCATTACAGACCAAATATGCCAAAAGACGTCTGAGGAAAGAGGAACACCTTGGGAATTGTTGTCAGGAGAGGATGCAAGGATAGAGAGAGTAGATCAGATCGCAGATGCATCTGGAAGGAGTTGGAAGACAGAGTTGCAGGGGAAGGTATTTTAGGTGGAGTATATATGGGCAAATAGGGCTGCCATGTGAGGTTGTGCAATGCACAACTCAAGGGGTTGTCATTCACATCATATTCTTAGTTCAGAACACAATCTGTGTGGCCATTGGTGGCAATCCTGGAGTAAAAGTCTAAGAGTTATCCAGTACAGGACCGTTTGTGGAGATAGGCAGTAGACTTGCTATAAAGATGTAAGTCCTCAGATGGCTGGGAATGGGTCTTTTGCCTTGGAAGGCTTAGAGATTTGCGCAGTATCTGGCACATATTGGGTACTTGATATATGTTTCCCAAATGAATGCACTATAACTCTGTCTTGTCCAAACCCTACCAGCTTGTTTATACAAATGAGGGTGAGGTCACAGAATGGGGATACCTCATATTTCTTTGATAACTCTGGATAATGTTGGGCCTTAGCCCCAGCATTGTACCCCTTCCACATCATTTCAGTTACATCTAGGACCTTAACGGGTGTTTTACGTGTGCTATGCACTGTCCTTTCTTATTATTCCATTCTGGCCTTTATCCAATGTTTCTGAAAGGGGCAGCACCCCAGTTATGCCCATTGTGCAGAGCCACCACACCCTCTGTGAGTATGGTGTATCTGCCCAGGTATTTATCTCCAGTGCACCCAAAGCTGTTATACTGGAAGCCATGATGGTATCATGGTCCCTTCTGACTTCTGGGTAGAAGACTTGTTAATTCTATAGTGAAATGGGGAGAATGGCCTTTTGTCCTCAAGGGTTATACACACAGACATCAAGCTATACCACATGTCTCATGTCTGACACAGCCCTCCTTAAAACAATGTCTTCAGCTTCTGCCTGTCCCAACACTAAGAAAATATTATTGTTTGGCTGGAGCAAAAGGTATGTCCAGGTGAATGGGGTCAAATGTTGGCCCCAAGGGAGTCTGAATTAAACAGTGAGAATAGATGAGTAAGAACCCATAAACACTAGTGGAAAACCATTTAAAAGTTTTTTGAGGAGAAGCCATAGTTTTATACTTAAATATGGAGAAAACCATCATTATGACTGGTTAAAGATGTAACAAAAGTCTAGGTAGAATAGGACAGTGTAGTTACATAGACCTAGGTTTGAGTCTTAGTGATCTTGGTTAAGTCACTTAAACTCAAGAATTCTTTGTTTTCTTATCTGTAAAATAGGCATACTACCCACTTCTCAGGATCTTTTGTAGGAATCATGTTCATAAAATGTTTAGCACAAAACCTGGCACATAGTAAAAACCAAATACAGAAAGTAGTGTACGAGGTCTGACAATTAAGTTCGTGAACTTGTTGCAATGATGTTGCTAACCTTTTTTGATATCAGAGGGATTATTCATTATGAATTTGTACCAACTGGACAAACAGCTAACAAAGTTTACTATTTGGAAGTGCTGAAAAGGCTGTGTGAAAAAGTTCGACGACCTGAAAGTTTCGCCAACAATTCATGGCTTTTGTATCACGACAATGTACCAGCTCACATAGCACTGTCTGTGAGGGAGTTTTTAGCCAGTAAACAAATAACTGTATTGGAACACCCTCCCTACTCACCTGATATGGCCCCCAATGACTTCTTTCTTTACCCAAAGATAAAGGAAATATTGAAAGGAAGACATTTTGATGACATTCAGGACATCGAGGGTAATATGATGACAGCTGATAACTGTTCCAGAAAAAGAGTTTCAAAATTGCTTTGAAGGGTGGACTAGGTGCTGGCGTCAGTGCATAGCTTCCCAAGGGGAGTACTTCAAAGGTGACTGTAGTGATATTCCTCAATGAGGTATGTAGAACTTTTTCTAGGATCAATTCATGAACTTTATTGACATATCTCATATTATAAGGTATTCATACTTCTATGGTAATCTCTCACCAGGGATCCCTAAAGATAGTCGTGAAAGTAAGCAAACCTGTAAAGGAGACAGGATTTTATTTGGGGCTCCTCAACTTCTCCTTTTCAAACCAATGGCCCAGATATTAACTAGGGAACCAGTTTGGTTAATTAATTCACATCCTGGTAGTAACACCTGTTTTTCTTCCATAAATCCCAAAAGGAGAGAGGGTGGGGAGTCACTGGTTGCAGAAGTTCAGGGATTGGTAGCAGTTTGGGACAAGGGTGATGGTCTTTTGAGTGTTAACTTCTTGTCCTTAATCTTTTGTACCACATCCTTAAGGTAGCTGATATCCAGAGTTTATTTTGAATAAAAATGACTCAAAGCTTTTACTCCATTGAGCATTCCGTGCATTTTGGTCAAAGAGTTCATTGTGGAAGGCTTGCACTTTATATTATAGGTGTGGCCTAGAGCGGCCCATCCACCATCATTTATAAGCACTCTCTTCTCAGAAGCCAAAAAACTCTGGATTCCAGGACAGGCTCCACTTATCAAGAATTTCTAAGCTCTTTGAAGATCAAGTTCTACCTCAAGTACCATCCAATTATTCTGAAATGGGTAACAACACTATTTCCTCTCAGGATTGTGTTTGCCAGTCTAGAGGTTCCTGAAGAGCATTTACTATTGTATATTTTATTTCTGCTGACATAAATTCCACTAATATGAAGAAGAAAATGTGTGTGATTGAAAGTCATGGCTATTTTGTAATCTATAGTGTATTTAAGAATCATTCATACTAGGTGGCATTAGAGCAAGAAGTTTCTTGATGTTGTCTACTTCCCTGAAAGACACAAAAACCACCAAATCTTGTCTCAGCCTGAAAACTGAGTGATCATGCTGTGAGATGTCTGCCATGTTTGGGGGACTGGATTAATATTCAGGAAACCTAGGTTCCTCATTCTCTCTGCCCACATTCTGTAGCCTTGTAAAAGGGAGTTTCCAGGAGCCTGCTCACAATATATGACACTGACTGCTCACCTTGGACACTGAGAATTAAAGAAGAAAAGAAATTAGTAAGAGCTTCGGACTAACTGGAACTAAAAAGTTGTCCACCAATAATGCTCAAATGTGTAGTCCTCATGAATACAAATATTTTAGCCAATATTTCTGACATTTTAGGAGCCTGGGAAATGTCAGTGGGTTTCTACTGTCTGAGGCAGAGTTTCTTCTGAGAAAGTCCTCCTGAAGTGGCAAGTGTTTTCTTTCCCACTGCTTGAAGGTCAAACCAAATCACTTCTTCCTCAAATAGATCTCACTTTCATGGGCTTATAAAATGGCCAAGTTAGAATGTGTCTTTGTTGATGAAGTCAGTTGCCGGTGTGAGGCTGACTCAGGCTTACGCAAGTTCCCCTGTTTATTCAGTACCGAGAATATTTAAATCAGAGCTGACCTCATAATAGCAAATCTTTGAAGAAAGGCTCAGCACTGACTCCTGAGAATCTTCTGAAACCACCCCTCTTACTTTTCTGCTCCTGTGGTCACTGCTTAGAAAGTCTAAGATGAATATGCCTCATGTCTGATATTTTCATTTTCACTGATGAACATTATTACACCACATAAAACTCTAGAATTTATGAGGGCTGATGAGAATACCTTAAATGCCTTTGCTCACTGGAAGAATGTTATGGCAGAATTTTATCTCCTGCACTGTGATACTTAGATATTGGCCTGCATGAATATCTTTGCTTGATATATATTTGAAGTACAAAATTCTTCATTAAAGTTTTTCACATGACAAAAATGCAGTATTATTTTCTTCTCATTTTATGTACTATGATCAAATGAATTTTGATCATTCTAACTACATTATACCATTGACCCTCAAACCTCTCTCTTGAGGTCCAGTTGACTGCTATAACTCTACCTGAATAATTCACGAAAATCCCAAACCCAGTGGGACTAAAAGATAATTCAAACCTATTCTGCCTTCTATCTCCATTTTAGTTAATGACACAACATCTGCCAATTCTCTCAAATTGGAAAACCTGAGGCATTTACGCTCAAGTCTCCCTCTCATTCATTCTTAGTGTGCAATTGGTCTGTACAGTGCAGACTCTCCTTCAGAAATGTCTCTTGGATTAGTCCACATCCTCTCTGTCTGCATTCAGGGACTCATATTCTTTCTAGGGTAGCTTCAGAAGCCTCCTGCAGAGATCTCTTTCTACCTTCCTCTCCTAGAGCATCCAGGACCCACATCTGATCATGTCACTTCCCTATTCTGAAATTGAGGCTGTGGAAGATTAAGATCTAGACTTCTTGGCTTGGTGCTCACAGTTCTTAGCTTGGCCCCAACCACCTCTGCAGCCTGATTTCCTGCCAAGTCACATGCCCCCATTTTCCTTGGCTCCAGCCACGGTCAGCTTTCTACCACTCAAGAAAAAGGACTGACTTTTTTCCCCACTCACCTTGGCCTAATTCACTCCCTCTCTCTTACATGTTTCTTCCCTACCACGTCTGTCAAGCCAAATTCTGCTCATTTTTCAATACTCATTTCAAATGTATCCTTCCAGGAGAGGCCTTCCATGATCTGTTCCCCAGCCCTTCCCCAAGGTAATGACTCCTCCCTCCACATTGACTCAGCATTTTATTCACACCTCTATGACAATAGAACCCTCACCCACCATATGTGAGCACTTTGCAGGGGGTTCCCTGTCTTATAATTCATTTTATCCCTGACACTCAGTAGCATTTGATAAGTGGATTAGTAGATGGATGTGTTGAGTAGTAAAGTTTAAATTTAGGGGAGTAGGCAGACATTGGAGAAAAAGTACAGTAAAAATGGAGAAAAGAAAAAAAAGTCAGAAATCATGTCTCCTCATTCATTCACTTTTTTTTTTTATTAGCTTCAGGTGCACAAGACAAAGCAAAACTTAGACGTTTATCATTTATATCCCTCACACTGTGTGAACCCCCCTCCCCCCATTCACTATCCCTCTGTACGTTCCCCAAATTAATTTTCAAACCCCCATGACCATCTTGTGGTTACCGATTATTTTTCAAAACCTCTCACCTTCCCCTTATCCCCACCCCCCCGCCCCTCTAGCAACCCCCTGTTTTTCCTCCATGTTCTCATTCATTCACTTCTAATCCTTTATTCTATTCATCCATTTTGCTTCAAACACAGTTATTATGGACATTGATCTTCTTAATACCCCCATGCCCATGTATTTAAGGAGTCGAGAAATTAAATTTATCTTCAAAATGTTCTTACTGAATTTATGGAAAAGATTTTTCTACAGCTTACTAGTTGAAATTTTATTGCCCTTTAAATTTTTTATAGCAAACAAAAGTACTATGAGAAACCTCCTCTCCTAGCCAACATGGAATAACAGGGAGAACATTCATCCTCCTATCTTAAGCAACTAAGGGATTGGACAAAATATACGAAACAATGGTTTTCAAGACATTGGACAGTGGGCAAATACACAGTCATACCTGACAGACAGGAAACAAAGAAGGTGCGCCTTATGACTGCTCTTGCTTACTGCCTGGAGAAGGAGTCCAGGTCATAGTGCAGGAAGTGGGAATTCAGGGAGGGGGCAGAAAACTCCTTGAGTTGAAGAAGTGAAGGTGAAAGTCTGGGAGATCAAGGCAACCAGAGTTCACAGTGTAGAGAGAAAAGAGCTGTATAGAGGGAAAAAATCCAGAAGAGCTGCAGAAGGTGCCCGTGGAGTACAGTAGTCCCTTCTTACCCATGGATTCACTTTCCACAGTTTCAGTTACCTGCTGTCAACCATGGTCTGAAAATATTACATGAAAATTTCCAGAAAGAAACAACTTATAAATTTTAAATTATGGGCTGCTCTGGGTAGTATGATGAAATCTGGTGTCTTCCTGCTCCATCCCGCTCAGGACATTAATCATCCGTTTGTCCAGTATATCCACATTTTACAGGCTCCTCTCCTGTTAGTCACTTAGTAGTCAGCTTGGTTATTAGATCAACTATCATAGTATCACAGTGCTTATGTTCAAGTCACCCTTATTTTACTTCATAATGGCCCCAAATCACAAGAGTAGTGATGCTGGCAATTTATATATGCCAAAGAAAAGCTGTAAAGTGCTGCCTTTAAGTGAAAAGGTGAGTACAGTACAAAAATATATTTTGAGAAACAGAGAGAGACAACATTAACATAACTTTTTTTACAATATATTGCTATAATTGTTTTATTTTATTATTGTTGTTCTTAATTTTTCATTGTATCTAATTTGTAAATTAAACTTTATTATAGGTAAACATGTATAAATTGGGGAGGGCAAAAAAGTTGAAGGGATTAAGAAATACAAATCACTAGTTACAAAATAGTCCTGGGGATGTTAAAGTACAACACAGGGAATATAGTCAATGATATGGTAATAACTAGGTATAGTGCCAGGTAGGTACTAGACTAATTGAGAGGGAACAATTTGTAAATTATATTAATGTCTAACCACTATGCTGTACACCTCAAACTAATACATAATAACACTGAATATCAAATGTAACTGAAAAAAATAATTTAAAAAACTGGTGTATAAAAAAGGAAAGAAAAAAATGTATATATAGGGTTTGGTACTATCTGCGTTTTCAGGAATTCACTGGGGTCTTGGAAAGTATCCCCCCCCCATGGATAAGGGAGAACTACTGTATTCAGTGAAGTACTGATCAGCATGAGTGTGTGAGCAAATTATGTGAAGCTGGGGAATGAACGAGCCAAAGATTTAGAAGGAACAGTGTCCAGTCCTCACACAGAGCCAGAAATAGTGAATAGTACCTCTTGCTACCAGTCTGGGGATGGGGTCCAGGGCTACAAGGAGTGGGAGGGAGAGGATATAAAAAATCATGAGGACACCGTTGGTGGGAATGCACACTGGATCAGCTGCTATGGAAGTCAATGTGGAGGTTCCTCAAAAAATTACGAATAGAATTACCGTATAACCCAGCAATTCCTTTCCTGAGTATCTATCCAAAAAATCTGAAAACATTTCTCCATAAAGACACGTGTGCTCCAATATTCATTGCAGCTTTATTTACAGTGGCCAAGACATGGAAACAACCAATATGTCCTTCGATAGATGAATTGATAAGGAAGTTGTGTCATATATACACATTGGAATACTATTCTGTCATAAGAAAAGATACCATTTACGACAACATACATAGACTTGAGATTATTATGCTGAGTGAAGTCAGACAGAAAAGGTCGAGAACCATGTGATTTCACTGGTATGTGGTATATAAAACTGAAAACAACAAAAGAACAAGAGAAACAAATGAAGAAACAAAAACTCATAGACACAGACAATAGTTTAGTGATTACCAGAGGGTAAGGGGGGAGGGTGGTGGTAGATGAGGGTAAAGGGCATCCAATATATGGTGATGGAAAGAGAACTGACTCTGGGTGGTGAACACACAATGTGATATATAGATGATGTATTACAGAATCATACACCTGAAATCTATTTAACTTTACTAACATTGTCACCCCAATAAACTTTAATTTAAAAAAACTGACTTTTTTGCGGTGACAATTATAAACTTATATAGGTTCCAGGTGTACAATTCTGTAATTGTCACTCCAATAAACTTAAAAAAAAAGTGATGCCTTTTTTTTAAAATTAAAGTTTATTCCGGTGACAATTGTTAGTAACGTTACATAGATTTCAGGTGTACAAGTCAGGTGTACAACTTCAGGTGTACAATTTACATCATCTATAAATCCCATTGTGTCTTCACCACCCAGAGTCAGTTGTCCTTCCGTCACCATATATTTGATCACCTTTATCCTCATCTCCCACCCCCCACCCCCCTTACCCTCTGGTAACCACTAAACTATTGTCTGTGTCTATGACTTTTTGGTTCTCATTTGTTTGTCTTGTTCTTTTGTTGTTTTTGGTTTATATACCACATATCAGTGAAATCATATGGTTCTCTGCTTTTTCTGTCTGACTTATTTCGCTTAGCTTTATAATCTCAAGATCCATCCATGTTGTCACAAATGGTCCTTTTTCATCTTTTCTTACTGCCGAATAGTATTCCATTGTGTATATATACCACAACTTCTTTATCCATTCATCTATCGAAGGATGTTTTGGTTGTTTCCACGTCTTGGCCACCGTAAATAAAGCAGCAATGAACATTGGAGTACACTTGTGTTTATGTATAAATGTTTTCAGATTTTTGGGATAGATACCCAGGAGAAGGATTGTGGGGTCATATGGTAATTCTGTTCTTAATTTTTTGAGGAACCTCCACACTGCCTTCCATAGCGGCTGCACCAGTCTGCATTCCCACCAGCAGTGTATGAGGGTTCCTTTTTCTACACAGCCTCTCCAACACTTGTTACTGTTTGTCTTGTTGATGATAGCCATTCTGACTGGGGTGAGGTGATATCTCATTGTGGTTATGATTTGCATTTCTCTGATGATTAGTGATGTTGAGCATTTTTTCATATGTCTATTTGCCATTTGTATGTAGAAGTGACTTTTCTTTCCCCTCTTCTTTAGTATGGGCTGATCTTGTGACTTGTTTTGATCGACAGAATGGTTAAATATTTTTATTAGTTTCAGGTATAGAAAGCAATGTAATAGACATTTACATCCCTCACAAAGTGATAATCCCCACCAATCTACTACCCCTCTGACATCGTATATAACTGTTACAAAAACTTTGACAATATTCCCTATGCTGTAGTCCACATCCCATATATATATAATTATAGTTGACATTCAATATTACTCAACTTCAGGGCCGGCCTGGTGGCTCAGGCAGTTAGAGCTCCATGCTCCTAACTCCGAAGGCTGCCGGTTCGATTCCCACATGGGCCAGTGGGCTCTCAACCACAAGGTTGCCAGTTCAATTCCTCGAGTCCCGCAAGGGATGGTGGGCTCTGCCCCCTGCAACTAGGATTGAACATGGCACCTTGAGCTGAGTTGCCTCCCGGATTGCTCAGTTGTTGGTTGGAGCGCGGGCTCTCAACCACAAGGTTGCCAGTTCAATTCCTCGAGTCCCGCAAGGGATGGTGGGCTCCGCCCCCTGCAACTAAGATTGAACATGGCACCTTGAGCTGAGTTGCCTCCCGGATTGCTCAGTTGTTGGTTGGAGCGCGGGCTCTCAACCACAAGGTTGCCAGTTCAATTCCTCGAGTCCCGCAAGGGATGGTGGGCTCCGCCCCCTGCAACTAAGATTGAACACGGCACCTTGAGCTGAGCTGCCGCTGAGATCCCAGATGGCTCAGTTGGTTGGAGCATGCCCTCTCAACCACAAAGTTGCCGGTTCAACTCCTGCAAGGGATGGTGGGCTGCGCCCCCTGCAACTAGAAAACGGCAACTGGACCTGGAGCTGAGCTGCGCCCTCCACAACTAAGACTGAAAGGACAACAACTTGAAGCTGAAAAGAACCCTCCACAACTAAGATTGAAAGGACAACAACTTGACTTCGAAAAAAGTCCTGAAGTACACACTGTTCCCCAATAAAGTCCTGTTCCCCTTCCCCAATAAAATCTTTTTAAAAAATGTATTACTCAACTTCAGATTCAGGTGTATAACGTAGGGGTCAGGCATCTACACAGTCTATGAAGTGATCTCCATTTTAAATCCAATGCCCATCTGGCATCCAACATTATCTTTAAAACATTATTAATTGTATTTGCCATACTGTATTTCATATCCCCATGACTATATTGTGACTACTAATTTGTACTTTGTAATCCCTTCACCTTCTCACCCATCTTCAACACCCTCTCATCTAGCAACCATCAGTTTGTTTTTCCCTGTATCTCTGACTCTATTTCTGCTTTATTAGTTTATCCTGTTCTTTAGATTGCACATGTAAGTGAGATCATATGGTATTTGTCTTTCTCAGTCTGACTTGTTTCACTCAGCATAATATTCTCTAGGTCAATCCATGTTGTTGCAAATGGTAAGATTTCATTCTTTTTCTGGTCAAGTAATACTCCATTGTATAAATGTACCACAGTTTCTTTATGCAATCGTCTATTGAAGGGCATTTTGGTTGTTTCCATATCTTGGCTATTGTGAACAGTGCTGCAATAAACATAGGGGAGTATATAAGTTTTTGAATTAGTGTTTTGAATTTCTTTGGATAGATACACAGAAGTGGAATTGCTGGGTCATACGGTAGTTCCATTTTCAATTTTTTTGAGGTATCTCCAGACTGTTTTCCATAGTTGCTGCACCAATCTGCAATCCCATCAACAGTGCACAAGGTTTCCCTTTTCTCCACATCCTCAGCAACAGTTGTTGTTTGTTGATTTATTGAGGACAGCCATTCTGACAGGAATGAGGTGGTATCTCATTGTGGTTTTTATTTGCATTTCTCTAATGATTAGTGAGGTTGAGCATCTTTTCATATGTCTATTGGCCATCTGTATGTCCTCTTTAGAGAAATGTCTCTTCATGTCCTCTGCCATTTTAATTGGGTTGTTTGTTTTTTTGGTGCTGAGTTGTATGAGTTTTTAAATAAATTTTGGATATTAACCCCTTATCAGATGTATCATTGGCAAATATCTTCTTCCATTTAGTAGGATACCTTTTTTTTATTAATGGTTTCCTTTGAGTGAAGAAACTTTTTTAGTTTGATGTAATCCCATGTGTTTATTTTTCTTTTGCTTCCCTTGCCTGAGGGGATGATATATTGGTAAAAACATTACTAAGAGTAATGTCTGCAAATTTACTTCCTATATTTTCTTCTAGGAGTTTTATGGTTTCAGGTCTTACATTTAAGTCTTGAATCCATTTTGAATTTATTCTTGTATGTGGCATAAGAAGGTGGTCCAGTTCATTATTTTTTTGCATGTATCTCTCCAATTTTCCCAGCATCATTGATTAAACAGACTGTCTTTACCACAGTGAAAATTCTGGCTTCCATTGACATAGATTAAATGACCATATAGGCCTGGATTTACATTTGGGCTGTCTGTTCTATTTCATTGACCTATGTGTCTGTTTTTATGCCAATACCTTGCTGTATTGATTGCTATAGCTTTGTAGTGTGATTTGATGTCAGGTATCATGATACTTCCCACTTTGTTCTTATTTTTCAAGATTGCTGTGGCTATACGGGGTCTTTTATGGTTCCAAATAAATTTTTTTTTTTTTTTAATCTTCTTTTTTTTTTTTTTTTTTTTTTAATTAAATTTATTGGGGTGACAATTGTTAGTAAAATTACATAGATTTCAGGTGTACAATTCTGTATTACATCATCTATAAATCCCATTGTGTGTTCATCACCCAGAGTCAGTTCTCCTTCCATCACCATATATTCAATCCCCCTTACCCTCATCTCCCACCCCCCACCCCTCGCCCCCCTTACCCTCTGGCAACCACTAAACTATTGTCTGTGTCTATGAGTTTCTGTTTCTCATTTGTTTGTCTTGTTCTTTTGTTGTTTTTGGTTTATATACCACATATCAGTGAAATCGCATGGTTCTCTGCTTTTTCTGTCTGACTTGTTTTGCTCAGCATTACTCTCTCAAGATCCATCCATGTTGTCACAAATGTTCCTATATCATCTTTTCTTACTGCCGAATAGTATTCCATTGTGTATATATACCACAACTTCTTTATCCATTCATCTATCGAAGGACATTTTGGTTGTTTCCATGTCTTGGCCACGTAAACAAAGCTGCAATGAACATTGGAGCACACGTGTCTTTATCTCTAAATGTTTTCAGATTTTTTGGGTAGATACCCAGGAGAGGGATTGCTGGGTCATATGGCAATTCTATTCGTAATTCTTTGAGGAACCTCCACACTGCCTTCCATAACGGCTGCACCAGTCTGCATTCCCACCAACAGTGTATGAGGGTTCCTTTTTCTCCACAGCCTCTCCAACATTTGTTACTATTTGTCTTGTTGATGATAGCCATTCTGACTGGGGTGAGGTGATATCTCATTGTGGTTTTGATTTGCATTTCTCTGATGATTAGTGATGTTGAGCATTTTTCATATGTCTATTTGCCATTTGTATGTCCTCTTTGGAGAAATGTCTCTTCAAGTCCTCTGCCCATTTTTCAATTGGGTTGTTTGTTTTTTGTTGTTGAGTTGCATGAGTTCCTTGTATATTCTGGATACTAGCCCTTATCGGAGGCACTGTTTGCAAAAATCTTCTCCCATTCAGTTGGTGGCCTCTTTATTTTGTCAATGGTTTCTTTTGCTGTGCAGAAGCTTTTAAGTTTCATATAGTCCCATTCGTTTATTTTAGCTTTTACTTCCATTGCCTTTGGAGTCAAGTTCATAAAATGCTCTTTGAACCCAAGGTCCATAAGTTTAGTACCTATGTTTTCTTCTATGCAGTTTATTGTGTCAGGTCTTATGCTTAAGTCTTTGATCCATTTTGAATTAACTTTGGTACATGGTGACAAATAGCAGTCCAGTTTCATTCTTTTGCACGTGGCTATCCAATTCTCCCAGCACCATTTATTGAAGAGGCTGTCTTTGCTCCATTGTATGTTTTAGCTTCTTTGTCAAAAATTATCTGTCCATATTTATGTGGTTTTATTTCTGGGTTCTCAATTCTATTCCATTGGTCTATGTGTCTGTTTTTCTGCCAATACCATGCTGTTTTGATTATTGTAGCCCTGTAGTACAAGCCAAAGTCAGGAAGTGTGATACCTCCATTATTGTTCTTTTTCCTTAAGATTGCTTTGGCTATTCGGGGTCTTTTGTGGTTCCAAACAAATCTGATGATTTTTGTTCTATTTCTTTAAAATATGCCATTGGGATTTTGATGGGGATTGCATTGAATCTGTATATTGCTTTGGGTAATATGGCCATTTTAACTATGTTGATTCTTCCAATCCATGAGCACGGAATGTCTTTCCATTTCTTTGTGTCTTCTTCAATTTCTTTCAAAAATGTCTTATAGTTTTCAGCATATAGGTCTTTCACATCCTTGGTTAAGTTTATTCCTAGGTATTTTATTCTTTTTGCTGCAATTGCAAAAGGAATTGTTTTTTGTATTTCTTTTTCTGAGATTTCATTGTTAGTATATAGGAAGGCAATGGACTTTTGTGCGTTGATTTTGTAGCCGGCAACTTTACTGTATTAGTTTATTGTTTCTAATAGCTTTTTGGTGGAGTCTTTAGGGTTTTCTATGCATAGCATCATGTCATCTGCAAAGAGTGATAATTTACCTTTTTCATTCCCAATTTGGATGCCTTTTATTTCTTTCTCTTGCCTGATTGCTCTGGCAAGGACTTCCAACACTATGTTGAAAAGCAGAGTTGATAGGGGACATCCCTGTCGTGTTCCTGAACATAGAGCAAAGGGCTTCAGTTTTTCTCCATTAATTATGAGATTAGCAGAGGGCTTGTCATATATGGCCTTTATTATGTTAAGGTATTTTCCTTCTATACCCATTTTATTAAGTGTTTTAATCATAAATGGATGTTGTATCTTGTCCAATGCATTTTCTGCATCAATTGATATAATCATATGATTTTTGTCCTTTATTTTGTTTATGTGATGTATCACATTGATGGACTTGCGTATGTTGAACCATCCTTGTGCCCCGGGGATGAACCCCACTTGGTCGTGATGAATAATCTTTTTAATGCATTGTTGTATTCGATTTGCTAGAATTTTATTTAGGATTTTTGCATCGGTATTCATTAGAGATATTGGTCTGTAGTTTTCTTTTTTTGTGCTGTCCTTACCAGGTTTTGGTATCAGGGTAATGTTGGCCTCATAAAATGAGTTAGGGAGTACTGTCTCTTCTTCAATTTTTGGAAGAGTTTGTGCAGAATTGGTATTAGATCCTCTTTGAAGGTTTGGTAGAATTCACTAGTGAAGCCATCTGGTCCCGGACTTTTGCTTTTGGGAAGGTTTTGGATGACTGATTCAATTTCACATTGGTGATCGGTCTGTTTAGATTTTCCAGTTCTTCATGGTTCAGCCTTGAAGGCTATATGTTTCTAAGAACTTGTCCATTTCTTCTAGGTTGTTGAATTTGGTGGCATATAGTCCTTCATAGTATTCTTGGATGATCCTTTGTATTTCTGTGGTGTCCGTGATAACTTCCCTTTTACGTTTCTGATTTTGTTAATCAGTGTCTTCTCTTTTTATCTTAGTAAGTCTAGCCAAGGGTTTGTCAATTTTGTTAATCTTTTCAAAGAACCAGCTCTTTGTCACATTAATTTTTTCTATTGTCTTTTTGTTCTCTATTTCATTTAGTTCTGCTCTAATTTTTGTTATTTCCTTTCTTCTGCTGACCTTGGGTTTTACTTGTTCTTCTTTTTCTAGTTCTTTAAGGTGTAACATGAGGTTATTTATTTGGGAGTTTTCTTGTTTCTTGAGATAGGCCTGTAATGAGATAAATTTCCTCTTAAAACTGCTTTCGCTGCATCCCAAAAATTTTGGTAGGATGTATTTTCATTGTCATTTGTTTCTATGTATCTTTTGATCTCTCCTCTAATTTCTTCTTTGACCCAGTCCTTCTTTAAAAGTATGTTGTTTAATCTCCATGTATTTGTGTTTTTCCGCTTTCTTTTTACAGTTGATATCCAATTTCAAAGCCTTGTGATCAGAGAATATGCATGGTATGATTTCAATCTTCTTAAATTTGTTGAGACTGATTTTATGTCCCAATATATGGTCTATCCTTGAGAATGTTCCATGTACACTAGAAAAGAATGTATAGTCTGATGTTTTAGGATGAAGTGCTCTATAAATGTCAATTATGTCCATTTCATCTAATGTGTCATTTAGGGCTACTATTTCGTTATTTATTTTCTGTTTGGATGATCTATCCATAGCTGTCAATGATGTATTTAAGTCCCCTAGTATAATTGTGTTTTGGTCAATTTCTCCCTTTAGTTCTGTTAGTAGTTGCTTGGTGTATTGCTGTGCTTCCTGATTTGGGGCATATGTATTGATGACTGTTATGTCTTCTTGTTGTACAGTCCCCTTTACCATTATGAAATGTCCATCTTTGTCTCTTGTTATCTTTTTCACCTTGAAGTCTGTTTCATCTGATATCATTATGGCTACACCTGATTTTCTCTGGGTACCATTTGCTTGGAGTGTCAATTTCCACCCTTTCACTTTGAGTCTATGCTTGTCCTTGTAGCTGAGATGTGTCTCTTGGAGACAGCATATGGTTGGGTTTAGTTTTTGATCCAATCTGCTACTCTGTGCCTTTTTATTGGTGAGTTCAGTCCATTTACATTTAGGGTGATTATTGATATGTGAGGATTTCCTGTCATTCTATCTTTAGTTTTCTGGTAAGGCTGTGTCTCCATTGTTTCTTTGCCTTTTGTTGTTGTCTATTATTTCTGTGTGGTGGTATTCTATGATGTTTCCCTCTGTTTCTTCTTTTATTTCAGTATATATTTCAATTCTGGATTTATTTTGAGTGGTTACCCTTAAGTTTATGTAAAAGAAAGTTTGATATTTAGAGTATTCCATTTTCTTCAGCACGCTTACTTTCTCCATTCCCATATTCGGTTCAGGCCTTTACTCTCCCCTTTTTGAGTTTTGGTTGCCACAAATTGTCCCTGTTGATGGTGGTCGAATAGCCTCCTTTAGTATTTCTTGTAGTGCAGGTCGTGTATTAGAAAATTCCCTCAGCTTCTGTATGTCTGGAAAGGTCTTTATTCCTCCTTCATATCTAAAGGATATCTTTGCTGGATATATTATTCTTGGCTCATGGTTTCTCTCTTTCAATAGTTTGAATATTTGGTTCCACTCCCTCCTGGCTTGTAGAGTTTCTGCTGAAAAATCTGATGATAATCTAATGGGCTTTCCTTTGTAAGTTACCGTCTTCTTTTCCCTGGCTGCCTTGAGGATTCTTTCTTTGTCGTTGATTTTAGACAGCTTCAATACAATGTGCCTTGGAGAAGGTCTATTGGGATTGAGGTAACTAGGTGTTTTGTTTGCTTCTTGGATTCGAGGGTCCAGTTCTGTCCACAAATTTGGGAAGTTCTCATCGACAATTTGTTTGAATATATTCTCTGTTCCCTTCTCTCTTTCTTCTCCTTCTGGTATGCCCATTATTCTTATATTGCTCTTTCTGATGGAGTCAGAAAGTTCTTGTAGAGTTCTTTCATTTCTTTTAAGTCTCAAGTCTCTTTCTTCTTCAATTTGTGTCATTTCCAGGTTTCTATCTTCGATGTCACTGATTCTTTGCTCCATCTGGTCAACTCTACTACCTAAGCTGGTTATTTCATTCTTAATTTCTTCTATTGAGTTCTTAATCTCCAGAAATTCTATTTGGTTCTTTTTTAAGATTTCAATCTCTTTCGTAAAATGCTCATGCTGTTCTTTGATTGAGTTTCTGAGTTCCTTTAACTGCCTATCTGTGTTTTCTTGTATCTCGTTGAGTTTTTTCAGAACTGCAATCTTGAATTCTCTGTCATTTAAGTCACATATTTCTGTATCTTTAAGTGCCTTCTCTGGAGATTTTTCACTTTCTTTCTGAGCTATCTTGTTGCCTTGGTTATTCATGGCGATTACTGGTTTACTATTTCTCTTCCTAGACATCTACAGGAGTGACTTCTGCAACAGGTTGATAGAAAGCGGTCTTTCTTTTGTTTGCCAGTACTTGTTGGTAGAATGTTTTATTATTTCTCCAACTGCAACTTATTTTTCTTCTCCCACACAGTAGTGCTATGTTTTCTCTGCACTATTCCAACTTCTCACACAATGGGGGGATTCCCTGGGAGACGGGCTTCTCCTCTGTTAATAGTTCGTCTAGGTCACAGGGCGCAGTGTCCCGGTGGGTATGCGGAGAGCTTTTGATGTCTCAAAGCTCTTCCAGCTCCTGATTCAGAGCCCGTATATTTCAGCAGTTCTGTTTACTCCTGCAGGGATCCGCCCAGATAGGTGGGGTCAGGGGCGGGGTGAGTTGTGAGAGGTGGCCCAGAGCAATGGCGGCGACCACCACCACAGCCGGTCCTGCTTCCACAGCTCTCTCCCTTTGCTGGAACTAGTTGGGCTGTGAATTTGTGTTTGCGGTCCACAGATCTCAAAACAGCAAATTTTCTGTTGTTTTGATCTGACACTGCTACTGTTTCACTTCTAGCACCGGGCAGGTGGGGGCGGGGCGAGCTCTGGGAGGGTAGGGAGGGGGCGGCTAGTCTCAGTGCCTAAGGCTCCGTTCTCTGCTCGGCAGTGCGGGCTTAAACCACCGTTTTCAGCCTTTTTCCCTCAGTCTTTTCTCCGAGGTCTCTGCCGTGAGCGTTGGGTTCAGCCGTGGTGTATGCTGTCCCCTCAGCCCTGTGGAGCCCTGGCGGAGCCCTAGCAGTCCGAGTTCTTCCCTCTCCCGCAGCTGCGGTAGTTCCAGGAAGCAGCGAGCTCGGCACACTGAGCAAGGTCTGCGTCCTGCGCCCGCTCGGCTTCCCCTCCGTGTCCTTCTCCCTTTCCTCCTCCCTCCACTCGCGCGAATCTCCCACCTGTAGGTGATTTCAGCCGGTAGTGGGCCTCTTCATGTTGCCTGTCTGCTGTGCAGGGAGTCCTTTGTGGAGTTTTTGTTGTTCGATTCTTTGTAAATTCCGGGGGAGCTTTACAGAGGCTCACCTCACGCCGCCATTTTTTCGGTTCCACATAAATTTTAGGACTATTTGTTCTAGTTCTGTGAAAAATGTCATTGGTAATTTGATAGGGATTGTGTTGAATCTATATATTGCCTTAGGTAGTATAGACATTTTAACTACATTAACTCTTCGCATCCGTGAGCATAGTATATTTTTCCATTTATTTGTATCTTCTTTAATTTCTCTCTTCAATGTCTTATAATTTTCTGAGTACAGGTCTTTTACTTCCTTGGTTAATAGAATGGTTAAATTTACATCACATAAGTGGGGCTTGTTCAACATAATAAGTACTTCTTAAATCCAGGTCTTTCTGAATCCAGAAAAAAAAATGTTTGCTCAGCCCTTCAATCATTTTAAGGTGTCACATTCTTTGCTACCTTCCACTGTCAAGCATTTGCTGTCTCTCTTGCATGTAAGTGGGGCCTTGTGATTAGTTCTCATTACTGGAAGTGTACAGAAGTGAAGTGTCACTTTTGGGTTGAGGCATTAAGAGGTGGGAGGCCTTTTTTTATTCTTTTCACACCACCCCTACCCTCTATCAGTAAGTGGATGTCCTGGGGTAACTATGAAGCCATGTGAAGATAGTGGAGCCCCACAAAGCAAGGAGCTGAATCACTGGGTTACTGCCTAGAGCCAGAATCCCCATCAGCTAATATTACACAGTGATGTGAGTCAGAAATAAAAATGTATTGTATCAAGTCACAGAGATACTGGGCTTGATTGCAGCAGTAGCTCATATAACCAGTTGTTTGCTGGTAAATGTTTAGCAACTGGATCTCCAGTTGAATGAAATGGCAAATACGGAGTGGCAAATATTTAGAACAAAATAAAACAAAATCCAAACTCCTGATTTATAGTGTTTATTGATTTCCATTATATAAATATTCTCATCACTGTCGATTTCAAGCTACCAAAGTGATTTCACTCAACATAGAGTTGGGAAGAGATGCTAACCACTCTTGTGAGCCTGTATGAACTAAGTCCAGCACACCATTGTGCATAATTTACTCTGACTAATTTACTCTGCCATCTTCAACACAGGCTGGATTTGATGAGAATCCAACTAGGGAGCCACAGACTGGATAAAGCTCGGGTGACGCCACCATCCTGCCTACACTTGCTGACTACATTGGCCTGTGATTCAAGTGTTTAACTACTGAGATTTGAGGATTGTTTAAGGAAATTCAATACCTCCTTAGCATCTAACACAGTGTGTTGCACATGGCAGGCATCAATAAATGTCTGCAAAATCAAATTTTCAAAGCTAGTTCTTTATAAAATTTGCAGTGTTCAAGCCTCATATCCCTTTTTTGGGTGTTATTCTTAAGACTAGGAATGTTCAGAGTCCAAATTAGCATCATATGATATATTTATATATAATATTTATATGTACTTTATATATTTTTTTTCTTTTCTTCACATTTATTATGTGCTAACAAAATATTCAAAATTAGAGATATATAGCCATATCAGTTTGATACATTCATGCTTATGATTACCATTCTTTAAAGTTATTTTGCCGAAAGTAGATATGTATCATGGCTACTACCTGGGTCTCAGTACCCTCATCTGTAAAATGAGGGTGCTAATCTCTATTTTTGAATTGCTGGCATCTCTGAATCTAAAGGTCTTTGAAAGGTAACATTTTAAAAAAGGAACTTATATAATATGCTCTAGAATTAATTTTCTAATTTTTTAGTTTCTTCCCAGTTATAAGGTTGTTTTGAAAATGGGGCCTTAAAATAAACAGAGAAATCAACAAAGCTCGGTCCTTGTAATATTGGAAGTAGCCCAAAGACTTTAAACATATCTTAAGCAAGCACAGCGCAGAACAGAGGACAAGGTGATTGTCAAATTCCTGTAGAGAGTTTTTCTTTTTAGCACTAAATCTTCCAGCAAACGGCATCAAAGTTTGGATTAAAAAACACTCCATATTTGCCCTTTCATTCAAGTGTTTTTCTTAATCTGATTCACAACTTTGGAAATGCATACCATCAACTGAGATATATATGTCACAGGTTAAATATTTTCCTTCAATTCTATGTATAATCTTAGAATAAGTTTAGATATGAATACTGATGAACCATGGGCTGTGGGTAGATTCAGTCATTGAAAAGGGAGAGAAGGACATTTGTACAAGTGATCAAACATGAACCCAAATGGTAACTTTCACCAAAGGCCATGTAAACTACATAACAGACAAAAGAAGGTACAAAAATATCCTCTTCCACTGTAAAGCAGCAGAAAATGTAGTTTGTACAGTTTCTTCAAAAATGTCTTCTTGAAATTTGAGCCTGTGTTATCTTTAAAAAGGCTAAAAAGATGGATTTGAGGGTATTTTCTTACATTTCTGATTCTAAACAAAGAATTATATTCACAATAACAGCTATGATGTAGGAAAGAACAAAATGAGAATGAACTTTGCTTACTCCATAATATGAGAGCTCAGACGTAGACTAAACTCCTTACATCTGAGATGCGTTCAAATGAGAAAAGTCCAATTTACTAAGGTGGGGGGTGGGAGATGAGGGTAAGGGGCATCAAACATATGGTGATGGAAGGAGAACTGACTCTCGGTGGTGAACACACAATGGGATTTATAGATGATGTAATACAGAATTGTACACCCGAAATCTATGTAATTTTACTAACAATTGTCACCCCAATAAATTTAATAAAAAAAAAAAAAAGAAAGAAAGAGCAATATAAGAATAATGGGCATACCAGAAGGAGAAGAAAGACAGAAGGGAAGAGAGAGTACATTCAAATAACAGTCGATGAGAACTTCCCAAACTTGTATAAAAACTGGATCCTCGAATCCAAGAAGCAAATAGAACACCTAATTAACTCAACCACAACAGGCCTTCTCCACGGCACATTGTATTAACGCTGTCAAAAATCAATGACAAAGAAAGAATCCTCAAGGCAGTCAGGGAAAAGAATACAGTAACCTACAAAGGAAAGCCCATTAGATTATCATCAGAATTTTCAGCAGAAACTCTACAATTCAGGAGAGAGTGGAACCAAATATTCAAACTATTGAAAGAGAGAAATTACGAGACAAGAATAATATACTCAGTAAAGATATCCTTTAGATATGAAGGAGGAATAAAGACCTTTCCAGACATACAGAAGCTGAGGGAATTTTCTAATACACGACCTGAGCTACAGGAAATATTAAAGGAGGCTATTCGCCAACATCAACAGGGAGAATTTCTGGCAACCAAAACCTAAAATGGAGGAAACTAAAGACCTGAACCAAAAAATGGAAATGCATGAAGTAGGCATGATAAAGAAAATGGAACACTGTAAATATCAAACTTTCTTTTACATAAACTTAAGTGTAACCACTCAATAAAATCCAGAACTAAAATATATACTGTAATATAAGAACAAAGGGAAACATCATCGAATACCACCACACAGAAATAATAGACAACAACAAAAAGGCAAAGAAACAATGGAGACACAGTCTTACCAGAAAACTAAAGAAAGAATAATAGGAAATCCTCACATATCAGTAATCACCTTAAATGTAAATGGACTGAACTCACCAATAAAAAAGCACAGAGTAGCAGATTGGATCAGAAAACTAAACCCAACCATATGCTGTCTCCAAGAGACACATCTCAGCTACAAGTATAAGCATAGACTGAAAACGAAAGGGTAGAAATTGACACTCCAAACAAATGGTATCCAGAGAAAATCAGGTGTAGCTATACTGATATCACACAAAAAAGACTTCAGTGTGAAAAAGTTAACAAGAGACAAAGATGAACGTTTCATAACGGTAAAGGGGACTATACAACAAGAAGACATAAAAGTCATCAAAATTAATGCCCCAGATCAGAGAGCACCGAAATATACCAAGGAAGTACTAACAGGACTAATGGGAGAAATTGACCAAAACACAATTATACTAGGGACTTAAATACATCATTGACAACTATGGATAGATCATCCAAACAGAAAATAAAGAACGAAATAGTAGCCCTAAATGACACATAAGATGAAATGGACATAATTGACATTTACAGAGCACTTCATCCTAAAATATCAGACTATATATTATTTTCTAGTGTACATGGAACATTCTAAAGGACAGCACATATATTGGGACATAAAATCAGCCTCAGCAAATTTAAGAAGATTGAAATCATACTAAGCATATTCTCTGAACACAAGGATATGAAATTAGATATCAAATGCAAAACGAAAGCAGGAAAAATCGCAAATACATGGAGATTAAACAACATACTTTTAAAGAACGACCAGGTCAAAGAATAAATTAGAGGAGAGATCAAAAGATACACAGAAACAAATGACAATGAAAATATATCCTACCAAAATTTTTGGGATGCAGAAAAAGCAGTTTTAAGAGGGAAATTTATCTCATTACAGGCCTATCTCAAGAAACAAGAAAACTCCCAAATAAATAACCTCATGTTACACCTTTAAGAACTAGAAAACGAAGAACAAATGAAACCCGGTCAGCAGAAGAAAGGAAATAATAAAAATCAGAGCACAAATAAATGAAATAGAGAACAAAAAGTTAATAGCAAAAATTAATGTGACAAAGAGCTGGTTCTTTGAAAAGATTAACAAAATTGACAAATCCTTGTCTAGGCTAAGATAAAAAGAGAGAAGACACTAATAAACAAAATCAGAAATGAAAAAGGGGAAGTTATCACGGATGCCACAGAAATACAAAGGATCATCCAAGAATACTATGAAGGACTATATGCCACCAAATTCAATAACCTAGAAGAAATGGACAAGTTCTTAGAAACATATAGCCTTCCTAGGCTGAACCATGAAGAACTGGAAAATCTAATCAGACCGATCACCAGTAACGAAATTGAATGCATCATCCAAAACCTTCCCAAAAGCAAAAGTCCGGGACCAGATGGCTTCACCAGTGAATTCTACCAAACCTTCAAAGAGAATCTAATACCAATCCTGCTCAAACTCTTCCAAAAAATTGAAGAAGAGACAGTACTCCCTAACTCATTTTATGAGGCCAACATTATCCTGATACCAGAACTTGGTAAGGACAACACAAAAAAAAGAACTAAAGACCAATATCTCTGATGAATACAGATGCAAACATCCTAAACAAAATTCCAACAAATCTAATGCAATGATGCGTTAAAAAGATTATTCATCATGACCAAGTTGGGTTCATCCCAGGGGCTCAAAGATGGTTCAACATCTGCAAATCCATCAATGTGATACATCACATAAACACAATAAAGGATAAACATCATATGATTATATCAATCGAAGCAGAAAAAGTATTTGACAAGACACAACATCCATTTATGATACAAACACTTAATAAAATAGGTATGGAAGGAAAATACCTTAACATAATAAAGGCCACATATGTCAAACCCTCAGCTAATCTCACAATTAATGGTGAAAAACTGAGGCCCTTTGCTCTACGTTGAGGAACAAGACAGGGCTGTCCCCTATCACCTCTGCTTTTCAACATAGTGTTGGAAGTCCTCGCCAGAGCAATCAGGCAAGAGAAAGAAATAAAAGGCATCCAAATTGGGAATGAAGAAGTTAAATTGTGACTCTTTGCAGATGACATGATGCTATATTTAGAAAACCCTAAAGACTCCACCAAAAAGCTATTAGAAACAGTCAACGAATACAGTAAATTTGCCAGATACAAAATCAATGTAAAAAAGCCCATTGCATTCCTATATACTAATAATGAAATCTCAGAAAAATAAATAAGAAAACCAATTCCTTTTGCAATTGCAGCAAAAAGAATAAAAACCTAGGAATAAACCTAACCAAGGATGTGAAAGACCTATATGGTGAAATCTGTAAGACATTATTAAAAGAAATTGAAGAAGGTACAAAAAAATGGAAAGACATTCTGTGCTCATGGATTGGAAGAATCAACATAGTTAAAATTGTCGTATTACCCAAAGCGATATACAGATTTAATGCAATCCCCATCAAAATCCCAATGGCATTTTTTAAAGAAATAGAACAAAAAATCATCAGATTTGCTTGGAACCACAAAAGACCCCGAATAGCCAAAGCAATCTTAAGGAAAAACAACAGTGCTGGAAGTATCATACTCCCTGACTTTAGCTTGTAACACAGGGCAACAATAATCAAAACAGCATGGTATTGGCAGAAAAACAGACATGTAGACAAATGATACAGAATTGAGAACTCAGAAATATAACCCCATAAATATGGATAGATAATTTTTGACAAAGAAGCTAAAACATACAATGGAGGAAAGACAGCCTCTTCAATAAATGGTACTGAGAAAATTGGAAATCCACATGCAAAAGAATGAAACTGGACTGCTATCTGTCACCATGCAGCAAAATTAATTCAAAATGGATCAAAGACTTAAGCATAAGACCTGAAACAATAAACTGCATAGAAGAAAACTTAGGTACTAAACTTATGGACTTTGAGTTCAAAGAGTGTTTCATGAATTTGACTCCAAAGGCAAGGGAAGTAAAAGCTAAAATAAACGAATGGGACTATATGAAACTTCAAAGCTTCTGCACAGCAAAAGAAACCATCAGCAAAATAAAGAGGCAACCAACTGAATGGGAGATTTTTGCAAACAGTGCCTCTGATAAGGGGTAATATCCAAAATATACAAGGAACTCGTGCAACTCAACAAAAAAAGACAAAGTACCCAATTGAATAATGGGCAGAAGACCTGAAGAGACATTTCTCCAAAGAGGACATACAAATGGCAAATAGACATATGAAAAAATGCTCAACATCACTAATCATCAGAGAAATGCAAATCAAAACCATAATGAGATATCACCTCACCCCAGTTAGAACGGCTATCACCTACAAGACAAATAGTAACAAGTGTTGGAGAGTATGTGGAGAAAGAGGAACCCTCATACACTGTTGATGGGAATGCAGACTGGTGCAGCTGCTATGGAAGGCAGTGTGGAGGTTCCTGAAAAAATTACCAGTAGAATTACTGTATGACCCAGCAATCCCTCTCCTGGGTATCTACCAAAAAAATCTGAAAACATTTATCCATAAAGACACGTGTGCTCCAATGTTCATTGCAGCTTTGTTTACGGTGGCCAAGACATGGAAACAACTAAAATGTCCTTCGATAGATGAATGGATAAAGAAGTTGTGGTACATATACACAATGGAATACTATTTGGCGGTAAGAAAAGATGAAATAGGACCATTTGTGACAACATGGATGAATCTTGAGATTATAATGCTAAGTGAAATAAGTCAGACAGAAAAAGCAGAGAACCAGATGAATTCACTGATATGTGGTATACAAACCACATAACAAAAGAACAAGACAAACAAATGAGAAACAAAAACTCATAGACACAGACAATAGTTTAGTGGTTACCAGAGGGTAAGGGAGGAGGGGTTTCCGGGAGATGAGGGTAAAGGGGGATCAGATATATGGTGATGGAAGGAGAACTGACTCTGGGTGGTGAACACACAATGGGATTTATAGATGATGTAATACAGCATCGTACACCTTAAATCTATGTAATTTTACTAACAATTGTCACCCCAATAAACTTGAATTAAAAAAAATTAATGCTGAGTGTTTTAATCATAAATGGGTGGTTGGATATTGTCAAATACTTTTTCTGCATCTACTGATATGATGGGAATTTTATCTTTTAGTTTGTCAATGTGGTATATCACATTGATCAATTTGTGTATATTGAACCATCTTTGTGACCCTGGAATGAACCCCACTTGATTGTGATGTATTATCTTTTTAATACATTGTTGTATTCTATTTGCTTCTATTTTGTTTAGGATATTTGCAACATACACTTATGATTAAAACACTCAGTAAAAAGGGTATAGTAGAAAAGTACCTCAACATAATGAAGGCCATATATGCAAAACCCTCAGCTAATATACTCGATGGTGAAAAACTAAAAGCTTTTCCTCTAAGATTAGGAACAAGACAAGGATACCCACTCTCACCATTCTTATTTATTAATAAGATAGTACTGAAAGTCCTAACCAGAGCATTCAGTCCAGTGAAAGGCATGCAAATTGGGAATGAAGAATTCAAATTGTCATTTTTTACAGATGCCATGATTCTTTTTATAGAAAACACGAAACATTCCACTAAAAAACTATTATAAACAATAAACAAACACAGTAAAGTTATAGGATAGAAAATCAATGTATAAAAACCCATTGCATTCCTATATACTAACAATGAAATTTCAGAAAAAGAAATGAGAAAAAAGAAAAACCAGTTCCTTTTACAATTACAACAAAAAGAATAAATACCTAGGAATAAACTTAATGAAGCATGTGAAGGACCTATACACTGAAAACTATAATACATTATTAAAAGAAATTGAAGACACACAGTAATGGAAAGATATTCCGTATTCATGGATTGGAAAAATCAGCATAGTTAAAATGGCCATATTACTCACAGCAATATACAGATTTAATGTAATCCACATCAAAATCTCAATAGAATTTTTTCAAGAAATAAAACCAAAAAAATCATCAGATTTGTATGGAATCACAAAAGACCCCAAATAGCTAAAGCAATCCTGAGGGGGTAAAAAAACAAGGCCGGAGGTATCACACTCCCTCAGTTCAAATTGTACTATGAAGTGACAATAATCAAAACAGCATGGGGTTGGCAAACAAACTCACAGACCAGTGGAAAAGAATTGAGAACCCAGAAATAAACTCACATATATATGGGCAGACAATTTTTAACAAAGGAGCCAAAAACATACAATGAAGAAAAGAAAGCCTCTTCAATAAATGCTGCTCGGAAAATTGGAAAGCCACATGCAAAAGACAGAAATCAGACTGCTATCTGTCACCATATAACAAAACTAACTCAAAATGAATCAAAGACCTAAACATAAGACCTGAAACAATAAATTGCATAGAAGAAAGCATAGGTACTAAGCATATGGTTTAGAGAAAGCAAAAATAAATGAATGGGACCATTTCAAATGCAAAATCTTCTGTACAGCAAAAGAAACCATCGACAAAACAATGAGGCAGCCAACTGAATGGGAGAAGATATTTGCAAATATGAGTATTTGCAATTTCACTAGCTATTACAGAACTGCAAATCAAAACCACAATGAGATACCACCTCACACCTGTTAGAATGACTACTATCAATAAGACACATAATAACAAATGTTGGAAAGGTTGTGGGGAAAAAGGAACCCGTATACACTGCTGTTTGGAATGTAAATTGGTACAGCCACTATGGAAAGCAATATGAAGGCTCCCCAAAATTTTAAGAATATGATTATCATATGACCCAGCAATCCCACTTCTTTGTATCTACGTGAAAAATTTGAAAACATTTACTCATAAAGACACACGTACCCCTGGGGGTTTATGGATGGCTCAGTTGGTTGGAGTGTGAGCTCTCAACAACAAGGTTGCCAGTTTAATTCCCGCATGGGATGGTGGACTGTGCCCCGTGCAACTAAAGATTGAAAACAGCTACTGGACTTGGAGGTGAGCTGCGCCCTCCACAACTAGATTGAAGGACAACTACTTGGAGCAGATGAGCCCTGGTGAAACTCACTGTTCCCCAATATTCCCCAATAAAATTTATTTAAAAAAAAGAAATATGTACCCCTAGGTTCATTGAAACATTATTTATGCTGGCCAAGATATGAAAACAACCAAAGTACCCTTTGATAGAATGTTGGATATAAAAGGTGTGGTACATATATGCAATGGTACATATATACAATTACTCAGCCTTAAGAAAAGATGAAATACTGCCACTTGTGGCGACATGGATGGATCTTGAGAATATCATGCCAAGTGATATAAATCAGATGGAAAAACTCAAATCATATATGATTTCACTCATATATGAAATATAAAACTGAAAGCAACAAACAAACAAGACAAACAAAAACTCATAAACACAGACAAGAACAGAATGGTAGTTACCAGACGGAAAGGAGTGTGGGAGAGAGGTAGAAAAGGGTAAAGGGGTTTAAATATGTGGTGACGAAAGGAGATTTGACTTTGGGTGGTGAACACACAATTATACCGGTGATGTTATGGAATTTTACACTTGAAACCCATATAATTTTATTAACCAATGTCACCCCAATAAATTAAAAATTAATGCTGGGTGACCTTTTGACTAAACATAGGATCAGAACCACTCCAACAAAAGGGGTATTCTGTTGAAACCTATGGACAGACTACAGGGAATCAGGCTTTCCAGAACACTGGAAAAATGGATGCAGAGAATGTGCAGGATCACCTGCGCACTCTCTGTTTTTTGTGTTTTTTTTTTCTTTAAATGAGCATGGGGTCTTGCTGATGCTGAGTTTGGCTCAAGAATCACTTGCCCATCTAGCCTCAACCTTGCCTCGAACATTCTCGGATATCTCTAAATGTTTTCCTCTAAGGGTATACATTATTTGTGCAAATTGTTCTTCAATGGTACCATGATATAATTAAAAATGAGTTTCTCAGATCAAAAATGTAAACAAAATACCTCAACGTTGCATGTTCTGTATCACCTTAAGCATGCAAGGGATGCTGGAGCAGAGGCAGATAGGATAGCTTCACAAGATAAACTAAACCTGCCCTTTTTCTGCTTGGCCACCTTGCTTACAGTATGATTCTATGTTCTTCCCTGAATAAACTATGTGTTTAACCTAATCATATTGTATGTGTGTGTCTCATGCCGGGTCTCAGCTCCTGCTCCCCACATAAGAACGCAGGACATGATGAGGCCAAAAAGGAACACCCACAGAGCCATAGATAGGGGAGTCATACCACTATATTCTCGCTGGAGGCTGGGTTGGAGACACAGGAAGCAGGAGCCGCAATCTGCCATCCAGTTCTCTGCCAACCAACCAATCCCACTTGGTAGCTGCAATCTGCACTTGCTAGTTTAGCCATGGCAGTTATATTAGTGGCTAATGGCTAACTGGTTACAGCTGGTGGCCTACTAGTCACAGCTGATGGCCATCCAATCACAGCTGATGACCATCTACTACCCGACCAGCAGCACCTTTCCACATGAGGTCGAAAGCCTGGAAACTGCTCTCTTGGACTCTGTCCCCACTGTGTGTGTGTGTGTGTGTGTGTGTGTGTGTGTGTGTGTACCCATTCATGCACACTCACACACATATTGTCTCTTCATTTGTGTGTACACTGAAATCTGCAACTGTCATTCAGAACCTTATGTGTGTATCATGAATGAGATTTAACATTTGAACATATGGCTAAATTGAGGGAAGAGAGGAATGGTGGGGGTAATGGGAGTTAATAAATGTATCAGAAAAGCACAAGAATATTATAATGAATTTAAGTTAAAAGGAGGGTACTCTTCTGGATAATAATGACCAACTGAACATGTACTTTACGTCTGTCATAGAGCCACAAGAACAAACAGAATAGAGAGAAGACAATAGCAATAAAATTATGGAGGCTGGAAAACAGTTGGATAAATGGTAACTATCTTAAGAAGTTCAACCCAGCTGAATTCTAAGCCAACAATGTGAAAGCCAAGAGACAACCCATTTTGCACCTCAGAATTTCCTAAGACCTCAGGGATTGGTGGCAGCTGTAGAAATGGCAGTTAAGATAAGGCTAAAAACAGGAGGTTTCAGGAGCAGCTGGATGGCTCAGTTGGTTAGAGCGTGAACTCTGAGCAATGGGGTTGCCGGTTCAATCCCTACATGGGCCAGTGAGCTGCGCCCTCCACAACTGTATTGAACACAAAAAGCTGCCACTGAGCTGCTGGAGGGGCAGCCAGATGGCTCAGTTGGTTAGAGTGCAAGCTCTCAACAAGATTGCCGATTCAATTCCCACATAGCATGGTGGACTATGCACCCTGCAACTAGAGATTGAAAACAGCAACTGGACTTAGAGCTGATCTGTGCCCTCCACAACTAGATTGAAGGACAATGACTTAGAGCTGTTGGGTCCTAGAGAAACACTGTCACATGGGGTGGCCTTGGGGTCTCTACTCCCGCTCCCCACATAAGAACGCAGGATGTGGCTAGGCCAAAAAGGAACACCCACGGAGCCATAGGTAGGGGAGTCATACCACTATAGTCTCACTGGAGGCTGGATTCACACGACATGCGACCTGCTGTGTGCTTTTCTGCCAACCGACCGACGACTCTCCTCAACTTCCCTCGACTTGACTCCCCAGCACAGCTTTGGCAGTTATATTAGTGGCCAATGGCTCAAGGGTTACAGCTGACGGCCATCAACTACCTGAGCCAGCACCTTTCCACGTAAGGCCAAGAGCCTAGAAACTGCTCTCTGGGGCTCTGTCCCCACACTCCATCCCTACAGGGTCTTGCCTCACAATGTACACAACAAGCATCTTCCATGAGGGTCCCTGTGCCATATTAGCCTATCGGCACCTACGGATGAAAAGAAACAGTCGTCTCAGGAACCAACAATGGCAAATCCCTTCTATCTGGGAGGATACACGCTAGCTTTTTGTCCTGGGAAAGGAGGGTCGCTGCCACTGGCACCTTTCCCAGTTTGTGGTACCAGACCTTTAATGCAGTGCTTGGGGTCCCTTGCATAGTTTCAACATATAACAGAACAGGGGACCCCATAATACGCCATAGTGAGAGCACATAGGTTCCCCACAAAATCATCCCGGTATTGGGACCTCCATATACTACAGTCACTTGCGGTGGCCACTCAGCCACCACACCTGGCGTCATTTGCAAATCATGAGTCAAACCGGCCCCCCATGGGGCTATCAGGACCAACCATCGACAATGGGGGCTTTTGACCTGCAAGGGACAAGTCCATTGCTGTCATTCCCCTGCTTTCAAGCATGTGGGTGCTGCCAGCAAAATGTTTCCATTTCTGCCATAGCCTGGCTTTAACAGAGTCTCACTGGTGGTAGCTTCATGGATCCATCGCCCCATATAGGGTGTAAGAATGGCAACCAAGGATCCAAAAGCACTAACAGGTGCAGTATCCAAAATCAGATCTCTCATGCTGGCTGTAAAACGCTCATCATCCGGCACCTGCATATTACGGTTGAAAATAGCATGTCTCATACCCATTTCACGGATGATTTGAGTAAGTTCTGTATATGACTACCATTGACTCACAGTGTCTGGCAGCTCGCCAGCCTGTCCCCATACTGTGCATACTGCAGCAGTGAGCCACTCCATTAGAGAATGGTTGCCCTGGTCGTGGGCCAACCTATGGCAGCTCTATAATCTTTGTCACAGGGACGGATGCACTGTCACAAAGGCTAGCTTTTCCATCTTGCCTGGGGAGCAGAGAATGTCTGCTCCCTCATCCCATAAACGTAATAGCCAAGCCGAGACTGGCTCTCCAGGGCGCTGTCTGTACTGCCTCCCCCGCTCCTGCAACTCAGTGGGAGTGTATGAGGTGTAGGTTGTGAACTCAGTCACAGCTGGGTTGCCGGCAGCAACGCCCCCCCCAAAAGGTTGCTCACGTTTTACCCTTTGCTTCAACCTGGCCGGGCTTAGGGTTTGGGAGCTACACTGTCTCCACTCGCTTCCTCCACCTCTGCCTCAGAGTCTCCACTGTGGGGCCCCTCTTCTAACAGGCAGACCCGAGCTTCCAGTGCCTCCAACCGGGACACCTGGTCCGGCACCTGGGCCATTTCATTAAGCCCATTTTCTGTGTTGAGACTCAAGGCTTTGAGGAACATCCAGCCCACGCGGCCTGTAGCACCCTTCCCCTCCTCTGGCAACCACTCAGCCAGAGCCTGCAGGGTATTCTCCACGCTGGCCAGAGAGCCGTCCATGTCCTCCCACCCCTCCTTGGGGGTCCAACTCCTGAGAACAGTGACCACTGGACACCATACACTGTGTGGGGGCTACACGTCATCCTGCCCCGAGTCAGCCTCCATTTCTACCTGGCCGGAATGCTGCTCACCGTGCCAGGTGTCTGAGTGGGTGGAGGCCTCCGTGTAAGATGTCCACAACCCTCGAAGCTTAAGGCCGCAGCAGATCACTAAAATGAAGGCAACGCCATCCATGGCCAAGACGGTGGTGTGCCAGCTGGAGGCTTGAGTCTCCCAGGCAGACCGCACCTCCCGTTCCCGGTGTTGCTCCTCATGAGCCTCCCGAAGCTGGGCTCTCACACGCACAAACCACTGCACCATGCTTTGGTAGGTTTTGGCCCGCACCGTACGCTGCTTACGAGACTGAGCTTTTATACGTATAAACTGCTCCAGTACATTATGGAGAGTTTCGGCTGACACCACACCCTGCTCGCTGCGCCATTGGTCATGCGGGGTGGCCTGAGGGGTCTCTGCTCCCGCTCCCCACATAAGAACACAGGATATGGTGAGTCCAAAAAGGAACACCCATGGAGCCATAGGTAGGGGAGTCATACCACTATAGTCTCACTGGAGGCTGGATTCACACAACGTGCAAACTGCTGTCCGCTTTCCTGCCAACCAACCGACGACTCTCCTCGACTCCACTCCCTAGCGCAGCCGTGGCAGTTATATTAGTGGCCAATGGCTGAGGGGTTACAGCTGACAGCCAACTAGCCACAGCTGACGGCCATCTACTACCCGAGCCAACACCTTTCCACGTGAGGCCGAGAGCCTGGAAACTGCTCTCTGGGGCTCTGTCCCCACAAACACAGTGTCCCCCAATATTCCCCTGTGGGGAAAGAGCCAGGAGTGCAGTTTCCAGGCTCTCGGCCTCACGTGGAAAGGTGCTGGCTCAAGTAGTAAATGGTCATCAACTGTGACTGGATGGCCATCAGCTGTAGCTAGTTGGCCATCAGCTGTAACCAGTGAGCCACTGGCCACTAATATAACTGCTGTGGCTATGCTAGCAGAAAAATGGGGGCTAGCAAGAAGATGGTGGCTAAGCTGCCAGGTGGCAGAGTGTGGATTGCGGATCCTGTGGCTCCTGCTTCCTGTGTCTCCAACCCTGCTGCCAGTGAGACTATAGTGGTATGACTCCCCTACCTATGGCTCCGTGGATGTTCCTTTTTGGCCTCACCATAACCTGTGTTCTCTTGTGGGGAGTGGGAGCACAGACCCCGCCGGAATCCCCGCACGACATCCCCAATAAAATTAAAAGAAACTTTCCCTCTGCTACAGCTAACCTCCTCTATCCTGTCCTGAACTCCCTGAAGAGATGACATATGGGCAGCTGTTATAACTCCTGAAGTGCCTGTATTCAACTCCTTGGTCTGTGTTTCTCTAAAAACTGTCTGAATTCAGCTGATAGCGTTTGGGCCAAACTTACAGTAAAGAGAAAAAAGCTAATGAGCAAGGGCTCTGAGCCAATTCATTGTACCACTGTGAAAATGCATAATTAAAAAAAAAGAATAAAAGTAAAAATGTATAATTAAAAATAAAAGTAGTCATAATGTACTTCATGGCTTAGCTGTGACTAGCTATTATTACACAGCCTGTGGGGACACAGCCAGGAGTGCAGTTTTCAGGCTCTCGGCCTCACATGGAAAGGTGCTGGCTCAGGTAGTGAATGTCTATCAACTGTGATTGGATGGCCATCAGCTGTGGCTAGTTGGCTGTCAGCCATAACCAGTGAGCCATTGGCCAGTAATATAACTGCTGGGGCTACACTAGCAGAAAATGCGGGTTAGCAAGAAAATGGTGGCTGAGATAGCAAGCGTGGATTGCAGTTAGCAAGGAGTTGGTTTGTTGGCAGGAAAGCGGGCAGCAGGTTGCGGATTGTGTGGCTTCTGCTTCTTGTGTCTCTAATCCAGCTGCTAGCGAGAATATAGTGGTATGACTCCCCTATCTATGGCTCCGTGGGTGTTTCTTTCTGGCCTCACCATGTCCTGCATTCTTAAGTGGGGAGCGGAAGCTGAGACCCCACATGCCACCCTGCATGACATATCCTTAATTTCAAAATTTGTATGAGGTTAACAAAAATAATATACAGTAAACTTGCCTTCTATAATACAAACTATGAAAAATAAGTATAAAAAATCTGTCTCTCAGCAAATGAAAACAAGCTAATTTCAATGAAAGAGGATTACTTAAACATTGAATCTAATCATTCCAGAACACTATACAATTAAGATTAATGATTGTCATGCAGGGTCTCTGGTCCCGCTCCCCGCATAAGAATGCAGGATACAGTGAGGCCAGAAAGGAACACCAACGGAGCCATAGACAGGGGAGTCATACACTATAGTCTCGCTGGTGGCTGGGTTGGAGATACAAGAAAGAAGTAGGAGCCACACGATCCACAACCTGCCGTCCACTTCTCTGCCTGCCAACCAACCAACCCCCTAGCATGGCCACTGGCAGTTATATTAGTGGCTAATGGCTAACTGGTTACAGCTGGTGGCCATCTAGACAAAGCTGATGGCCATCTACTACCTGAGCCGGCACCTTTCCACGAGGTCAAGAGCCTGGAAACTGCTCTCTGGGACTCTGTCCCCACAATGATCATACACAATCCTAAGGAATTTCACAATCCTGATGTCTTCTAAATTAAAAATGGAAATAATTTAAATTTAGTGATAAATACATTTTTCTTAATTTTATACCTCTGAAAATCCATGCCCCATGTGAGGTGAATATACTGTTATTCAATTAATGAAAATAATCTTTAACCATTGTCAATTAATTAAATTTTAAAGTCTCTAGTAACAGATAATGGTTACCATTAATTCCCGCTTTTTAAAAACAGCACATTCCTGGTAATTTGGCTATAACTAGTCACAAACACAATGAATTATTCCAAGAGCTAAGCGCATTTTATGTAGAATCCCTAATTCTAGTTGTTACATATTTTCTGGGTTACCTAAGTACGTTTGTGTTAAAATCTAAAATTGCATGTATTGTTTACCAGATTTGTTTGTGAAAGGCAGGTAAGCTAAATGCCATCAAATAAAACAGAAGATTCCCAGGATACAAAAAACATATTACATCTGCCAAGAAGTCTTGTGTCCTTGCTAATTCAATCTCTATTACTACAATTTCTGTATAACAATGAGGTTACACTGTTAAAATATGTGTCCTTGGGGATGTTTTGGAATACAGAATCAAGTGAACTTAAAATTGTCATAATCATATATGGAGCTTCTACAAAACTGTGCCCATGGCCTTTAAAACTTACTAAAACTAATGTTTTCATTTACCAAGAACACCGTTATTAGAGAAGGAACAAAAGAGTCAAAATTCTGAGATAGAAAAATTTACAGCAATAAAGTGCATTTTAAGTCAAGACGTCTAAGAAGTTGTTTTTTTTAAAAAGGAAGTTTCAGTACTACAGTCAGTTCATCAACCAGCATTTTAGTTATTAAGAGAGTATCTACCACATTACCACGTGCTTGGGAATACAATCAAAGACAAGGTCAGAGCTCCTGTACATCAAAATAAGTTCAGCCTCAATAGTGATCAAATAAATCCAAATTAAACCAATACATCATTTTTACCTACCAAATTGATAAATATGTAAAACATGGTATTAGTGATAATGTAAAAAGGAAATAGGAAATTATAGAGCTTGTAAGACTGTTAATTGGTACAACTTTCCCAGAGAGTGATTTGTATTAAAAGATTGGAAATATTTATATCCTTTGAACTCCTTCTTCTAAGAATCCTTTTAAAAAGCCAGATAAATCATTTTTATTTCTAAGTTTGTATGGAGTAATTCATAGTACTATAAATTATTATATAATGTCTTAATAATAAAAGATTTGTTAAATACATTATATGGCAACCATGTTAAGTAACCAAAAATGTTTTAGAATATTGAATGTTATGGGAAAAGGTTTGTGGTAGATTGTAAGCAAATCTGGACACAAACCACTACGTGAAGTATGAATATATTCATAGTTCCAGAGAGTGGGAAGATATATATCAAACTGTACTCAGTGGTTGGATTTTTATTTTATTTTTTGTGCTTTTTCTATACTGATTGTTACTTTTATAGCCAGGGAGAAAAAAGGGTTCCTTTTACTGGGATTATGATCTAAAATTTTTACATTACTTCAATGAAATCAAATTCAAACTAAATTAAAATAACCTAACAAAATAAATGCCAAGAAGGGGTAATGAAGTATTTGTATACACTGTCCTGTTTATGTAAATTTGATTAGTACTCCATCACCAGTCAGGAGCTTTCAAAGCAGGGTTTCTTTATGGCAGTGATGGGTCTGAACAAATTAGCCCCTCTACTGCAGACATAGAGGGTGCTCAGTGTCAGAGCTGCAATTTGCAACCCTGGGTTAGTGTCGTTGTGGGATTCTGACTGACTTTAAATGGGTCTTGACCTTATCATAGAGTTCATTTATATAAACCTGCCCGAATGAATGCAGAGCTCAACTCTGGATGCTTCTCTAATGCAGCATCATTACTCTTCCTACCATTAAAAAACAAAAAACAACAAAAACAAAAAACCTCTCAACTGTTAGGAGGGTGATAGGTTGGTATATCTGATAAACATATGAAAGCCATTTGTAAATTATACCTGGCAAATTTATTTTTCATTCAATTTATATAAATGTAATATATCCACAGGATTAAAAAATTTCAAACATGAAAGGAGGGTATAATATAAAAAGCAAGTCATCCTTCTCCCTCTTCAGTCCACTTTCCAGACAGAGGTAACCACTATAACATTTTGTTGGGTATGTTTCCAGGTAATTGTCATGCATATATACAAATAGTGATGAGATCATATTACACACATAAACCTTTGCCACGCTCTTGTCACTTAGTAATAGGTCTTAGGTGCGCTCTCAGTACATTTGGATCTACCTCATTCTTTTAAACAGCTGTATAAATGTATTATTCACTTAAGGAATCCCACTGAGTAACTTGAAATATGCTCATTGAAACAGTAGTTCAATACTGGACCCTTAAACTGAAACCCGGTGAAGGAAGCCAAATGAGTAGGGAATGAGCTGGGCTATGAAGTTGCCTTCCTACGAGGTCGTATGTTCCCATGGTTGATGAGAAATCATGTTTTATGGAATCTGAAAGAACTCAGAAGTCACTTTCTCCTATTTTCTTCACTTAGGTCCTTGGATTTTTAAAAATTATGTAAGCTTTATCTTGAAGCTAAGTCAACCTCAAAAAAGTTTAGGAATGCATGCTACTCAATAGAAACATCTTAATATCTATATGAAGTTGTGTCCCTTTTAAATTCTCATAAAATTTCTGGTTTCTCCTTTTGGCTTGATCAATCCAGGTGGAGGTTTTCCAATTTTATCTGTTCAAAAGAGGTATTTTCTATTGTTTGTCTGTTTTCTACTGTATTCATTTCTACCTTTATTTTCAGATTTTTGTTTAAAAATATAGCTAACATACAATATTAGATGAGTTTCAGGGGTACACCATAGTTGTTCAACATTTATATACCTAAAGAAATGATCACCATAAGTCCAGCAGCCATCTGACATCGTTTAAAAATTTCTTTCCTTCTGCTTATCATGAGTTCTTAGGTAGAATTTTAGATAGACCTTGAAACATTCATCTTTTTAAATATAAATATATAAAGCTATGCACTTCTAAGCATTGGTTTTAACTCTATTCCATAAACGTTGATATGCTCTATATTTTTTCATTCAGTTCAAAATACTTTCTAATTTCTTTTTATCCTTGGATTGCTTAGATGAGTGCTGTTTAATTCCCAAGTATACAGGGGTTTTCCAAATATGTATTATTTCCACTTTAATTGTTATATCAGAAAACATAACCTATATGCTTTCAAGCCTGTAAAATACATAGAAACATGTTTTATGGCCCAGAATATAGTCTATCTTGATGAATGTTCCATTTGCACATGGAAAGAATGTGTAGCCATTGAGTAGAATGTTCTGTAAATGTTGATTAGGTTAAGTTGATTGATGGTGTCAGTCTTCTATATCCTCTTTGACTTTCTGTATTTTTGTTCTATTAATTACTAAAAGTATTAAAAAATTGATTAAGAAATAAAATGAAGACAAAATTACCTTGAAAAACACAACTATGAAAACTGAAAGGAACAGAAAATCTCAGGACCAGTGTCTATTAAAGAAATTTGTTATTTTAAAATCTTCGTAAAATTAGATTAGTTCACTAGTGAATTTTAATGGCATTTAAAATACTAGCAATCTGATATACTCTTTCAGAAATAAAAGGAGTATTTCCCACCTCATTTTATGAAGCCAGCATAACCCTGATACCAAAACCAGAAAAAAAAACAAGAGCCCAAATCTATAGATGAATAGCCCTCATGAACATATAGCTGCAGATGTTATAAACAAAATATTAGCAAATCACGTCTAGCAAATATATTAAAAGGATTATATATCTTAACCAACTAGAATGTATCCTTGGAATGTAAAGCTGGTTTAACATTTTAAAAAATCAATGTTTGATATTTAGAGTATTCCAATAAAATAAAATTTTAAAAAAATCAATGCAATTCACCTTATTGACTGAAAAAATATGCTACACAATCTTAATAAATTAACAAAAGAGAAAAGGAATGTCTATTCTCACAACTTCTATTCAACATTGTACCCATTATCCAAGGTAACAAGGCAAGAAATAGATACATATTGCAAAATAAAACTATCTGCATGTACTGACATGACTGTTAAAAAAAAAAAATCCCGAGGTATCTACAAAAAGCCTCATAAAATGAGTTGAGTAAATGAAAGGGAAATGAGTAAAAGATTATTTGTAATAAAATAACATAAGGCTTACATCCAAGATATATGAATAATTCCTACATGTCAAGTAACTAAACCCAATATAAAAATGAGCATGAGATTTGAATAGGTACTTCATCCAAGTGGATATCTAAATGGCCAATAAACATAAAAAGTTGCTCATCCTCATTAGTCATTAAATGCACCATGAGATACCACTGCATACCAGAGTGGTTAAAATTAAGACTTACAATACTGTGTTGGTAAGGATAAGGGACAACAATTCACATGACTGGTGGAAGTGTGAAGTGTACCAATCAACACATAACACATTATCTACTAATGCTAATCCATACCCTATGACCTAACAGTTTTACTCCTAGGTATACTCCAACAGAATGAGTACCCATGCCATCAGGCCACAAGGTAAAGAACATTCATAGCAAGATTACTCACAAAAGCACACAACTGGAAACATCCAAATGTTTACTAACGTAGATTCAAATGAAGCAATGAAATGTACAAACTACACGTACATACAAGATGGATAAAACTCATTTTTTTGAGCAATTTTAACACAAAAGAGTCTGTACCATATAACTCCATTTATATAAACTTCACTAACAAACAAAACTAAGCTATAATTTTAGAATTCAGGATAGCAGTTATCTTGGGGGAAAGGGATAGTGACTGGAATGGACACATAAGCATAGGGTTTCTGAGCTATTGACAAGATTCCATTTCTTGACCTGGATTGTGGTCACATAAATCTATTCCCATGAGTTATTCATTTATATTATGTGCATTTTACCATAAGCGTGCTATATTTCAGAATTTTAAAAGTTAAAAAATTGAAAGGATATGAACAGGAAAGTTATTAAAAATCCCCAAAGTTCAAATTCATTAAAAAGATGTGCATAGTCATTAGTAACCAGAGCAATACAAAAAACAGGTATCACTTTATACCTTTTAGTCTGGCAAAGTTACGATCAATCAGTTACTGGCAGTTATGTGCATAACAAGTTTCATTTACTGATGTTGGGAGCATAGACTGATCAGGCCATTCTAACGGGTATTTTGTGTGTGTGTGTGTGTGTGTATCCTATGATGTAACAACTCCCCTCATAATTATATATTCCAAGTAATTTCCAGGAGACATGTATTAAAATGTTTTACTACAATGTTATTTATGGTAGCAAGACTGGTTTCCCTTTGGAGTCCATTGCTGGAAACGACATAGATGAAATGTGGTTGTTGCACTCTATGGAGTACTATGCAGAATTAGAAGCAACAATTAGGTTGGTGCAAAAGTAATTGCGGTTTTTGCAGTATTTTTATTTTGAACCGCAATTACTTTTGCACCAACCTAATAGACAACATAGATTGACCTTTAAAACAGTATTTAATAAAAAAAGGAAACCCATGAGATTCAACACAATACCACTCATGTAAATTAAAAATACTTGAACACCAAAACAAGATGTAATTTCGAAGAACATATAAATGACATATATTAAATTTCGGTGGGGAGTGAGGAAAATGGGAGTCCAGGGTGGTGATAAAAGGATGTATTTATTAATTTTTATTGGGGAACAGTGTGTTTCTCTGGGGCCCATCAGTTCCAAGTCATTGTCCTTCAATCTAGTTATGGAGGGCGCAGCTCAGCTCCAAGTCCAGTCCCCGTTTTCAATCTTAGTTGCAGGGGGCGCAGCCCACCATCCCATGTGGGAATTGAACCTGCAATCTTGTTGAGAGCTTGTGCTCTAACCAACTGAGCCATCCGGCCGCCCCTAAAAGAATGTTTTTAAAGTGAGAGAAAAATATAGCCAGAACCATCCACCAACTTAACCAAATGATCAAAGTTAACATCACTAGTAGGAAAATCCAAAATGTACCTCCTGATATGAACTAAGAGGGACACATCACTTGTGTAGTGTTCTTGCCAAACATGTGCAACCCAAATTTAAGCAAAAGGAACCATCAGAGAAATCCAAATTGAGGGATATTCTACAAAATAACTAGCTTGTATTCTTTAAAATGTCAGAGGAAGGCTGGGGAGTTGTTCTGGGTTAAAGGAGACGAGAGAAATTGTAACTAAACATGGAATATTAGATTGAAACTTGAACCAGAATTAGGACAATAGTGAGTCAAGTAGTGAAATCTGATGCCTGGATTGTAGTATCATATCAATGTTCTCATTTTTATAACTGTTTCACAAACTATTAAACCCTGAAGAATTGACACAGTATGTGAGCATCCTGTATTTTTGAGATGTAACTCACATACCATGAAATTCACCCTCTAAGTATACAATTCAGTGGTCTGGAGTATATTCAAAGTTGTGACCATCACCGGAATACTAATTCCAGAGCATTTTCATCACCACAAAGAGAAACCCTATACCTATTAGCACTCACTCCCCTCTCCTTCTCCCAGCCCCCGGCAACCATTCATCTGTCTCTCTAGACTTGTCTATTCTGATGTCACACAAATGAAATTATACAGTATCTGGTCTATTTTGTCTGGATTCTTCCACTTTGTGTAATGTTTTTAAGGTTCATTCATATTGTAGCATGTATCACTACTTCATTCCTATTTAATGGCTGAATATTCCATTGTATGGATATACCTTTTTATTTTTATTTATTCATTCATCAGTTGATGGACAATGGATTGTTTCCACCTTTGGGCTATTATGATTAGGAATAGTGCTGCTGTAAACATGAGTGTGTATTTTTTTAAGTACCTGTTTTCAATTCTTTTGGGTGAATACCTAGGAGAGAAAGTGCTGTCATATGGGAATTCTTTTTGAGGTAATGACGAACTTTTCCAAAACAAAATTCCACCAGCACTGTCTTTTTATTATTCTAGTAAGTTTTTAAAGTCTGAAATTGTTTCAAAAGGGAAAGTTAAAAAAAATAATGCCAGTTGCTGTGTCTCTTCTAGGAAGATCTAACACACCAATGTCCATCTATTCCTGCATCCTAAAGAGTGTGAGAGAACAGTGAGAAAACTAGCCCCTGGTCAATCTTGGGGTGGGGATCAATTCAATATAGGTACATCGGACTTGAGAGGGAAATGAAAACCTGACCATGTAACTAGGGAGTTCTTCACACCAGGCCCTATTGTGAACACTGTGCTGTTTAATGAGCGTCAAAGGGACTCAGAGCATCTCAAATATGGGAGTGAAGATGGGAGAAAGCAAACTGTCACTTTGATAATTATGATTAAATATAACCATGCTGCACAAAGACCCTTACCATTCTTCAAAGGCTATCATATATCTCAAGTGCAATTAATTTCTCTTCCCAGGGCACAAAGGCCAGTGGCTTAGGGAAAGAATAGATGGAACTGAATGGTGAAGAGGAAGCCAAAAGACAGCCAGACAGACAGACACACACACACACACACACACACACACACACACACAGCACAATCTTAAAATCTCTATGACATTAGCTTTATTTTTACTGAATTCAGCATTGGGAAACAAAAAGTGTGTTACATCATTATAATCAACTATTACATATAGATGTTTATCCTTGCATTCCTTATATTCATTTTTCGATTTTAAATCTGATAATTCATACAAACATAAAATACATACATGATTTCTTCCTAAAAATGTCTGGTTTATATAACGAAGGGTTTATAACTTCTTAAAAACTTATGTTCCTTTATTATAGAGAATTTATTTTTTATTAAAATTTATTGCAGTGACAATGGTCAACATAACTACATAGGTTTCAAGTGTACATTTCTGTAATACATCTATACATTGCGTGTAGATGTATTATGTGCTCACCATGTCTTTGAGTTTTTGTTTATTTGCTTTGTCTTGTTCCTTCGTTGTCTTCAGTTTTTATCCCACATGAGTGAAGTCAAATAGTTCTTGACTTTTTCTGTCTGATTTATTTCACTTAGCATAATGATCTGAAGATCTAAGTGTTCAGCAATGGCAGTATTTCACCTTTACTTATGGAAGAGTAGTATTCCATTATATATATATATATATCTCACAACTTCTTTATCCAATCATCTATCGAACGACACTTTGGTTGTTTCCATGTCTTGGACACCATAATGGTTTAAATTGCTAGTTTTTGTTAATGTTTAGAGGATTAAATTTATTTACCAGGAGCAGACAAACAAAACAATGTAAAAATAGTTTTCCAGAAGCTATTTTCATTCCATGGAGAACATATTTCCAGGTAGCCTGAAACCCAGCAGACAATGTAGCTGTTGCCTAACAAACACAGAAATCTACATTGTATGCCAGGTTCATGCCTCAAACCTGGATATTGGGCCTGCAAGACCTCCTCATATACTATTTCAATACAATTGCCTGCACTATTCTAGGTTTCTGGAATTTATGCTCTGTACCACAGGGAAAAGACAATCACAAGTTAGAATGCACTGCTAGGACTTATCTACGGCAAGAGAAATTTCCTTAAACTCTCATACCATCAAGTTGTCATTATTTAATCACCATGTTCTTATGAGAATGTCATTTAAAAGTCCAGGGATAAATGGATGGATGAATGGACACACGGACAGACAGGTAAGTCCGTAAGTGGGTAGTTTTGTGACCAAATGATTGATTGAAAGAGTGAGAAATGGTTTTGTCACCAAATGATACCTTCCACAGGGGAAGAGAGGAGAGAAAAAGAAAAAAAAAATCAAACTGTGCATGAAATATCCAGATTCCTCCCCCTTGTGGTGTTGAAATCAAATACAGCACATCATTCATAGGTCTCCACATTCTGGCTAAAAATGGAAGACTTACCACTGTAGAACTTAACTCTCTGCAATATGTGTGTGTGTGTGTGTGTAAATCAAGGTAGTTTTCATTATTAAGGACTTCCCAATAACCTTGGCTCAGGACACTGTAACAGAAGCTAGAAGATGCCATCAGAGACCCAGTAGCCAGATGTAGCTACTGATTACAAAACACAGGATCTACACTGGCTACTGAGCCATTGAGGGAACCTACACATTCCAGCAGCTAGATGATCCACAACCTTCTGGGGACGGGCTCTGTGGAAGAAAAGAGAAGACATCAATCCTGGAAACTTATGTGAATATTGTACCAAGAGATTTCAATTGCATGTTTACTTTATTGACATTCTGACAATAATCCCATGTATACAGAACAGATAGTTTAAAAGAATCTCTAGGTTTACTTACAACATGTATTGATTGAGTGGTATTGAGTGAAGTGTCAGATACTCACTCTCTCAGGTGCTAGAGATCAAGTAGTAAATAAAGATGAAAATTGTTACCCTTCTGGAGGGTACATTATTGTTTGTGAGAAAATTTACAACTGATTATTTTGCATGATTTGCAGTAACTTGTTTTATACAGAGGGTGCCAAAAGAATGTATACACATTTTAAGAAAGGAAAAAACTATTAAAATTGTAATACTCAATATACACCTCCAACAAAAGATGAATACAAGTCACGTTTGACTTCTGCAATTACAAGAGGTGCTCAAAGTGGTTACCATCAGCGTCCAGACACTTTCAGCAAACTACTGCTTGAGCAACGATGAGCAAAGAAAGTGTCCGTTTGTATACATATTTTTGGCACCGCCAGCACCCCAGTATATGAAAAACAAATAGTATTATAATCACCAAAAAGAAAAACAAATGAGCAGGCTAACAAATAAGGTTAATCCACCATTTTATGGTGGCCTTGGAGCATATTTGTTTGCTTTATGCCACTTCAACTTTATTAATCTAGCAGTGATGCACATATATGAAATAAACTGCAGTAAAAATAGTTTCCTGATATAAACTGAGGATAGTGATTTCTAACAAATGTCTAAAATACCAAAGAAAACTGCAAAAAATATGTTTATAAAGTTCAAACCAGTAGGTAACCAGTATGTTAGCTTCAAGCTATCCTCCCATCATACAATGTAGGGATAAAAAAAATTAGAGCAAAGTTGTCCTCCTCGATTCCTTCACTCATTCATTCACTCAATCACCCCCAAAATGCCTACTAAATGCTTTCTCCATACCTTAATGCCAGTCATTGGGGATGCGACACTGAATGAATTCCCTGAACTCATTGAACTAAGCATCTAAGATTTAAGGTGTGGGTAGAGAAAGACTGAAAAGAAACTGAATAGATATGTGTGGTCATTTCATTGAGTAATGCAACAGTGAAGAAAAATGCTATTTTCCACAAGGCAGTCAGGGAAAGCCTCATTGTAGGTGTGACATTTGAGCAGATCCCTGAAGGAGAACTATGCACACACCTGGGGTGAAAAAGAACACAGCAGAGACAATGCAAATGTCAGAATAAAGTCCCTGAAGCAGGCAAAAGCCTGGTGTCTTGAAGTTCTTATAGCGTGTTTCCCCCCAAAATAAGACCTAGCCGGGCAATCAGCTCGAATGTGTCTTTTGGAGTAAAAATTAATCTAAGACCAATCTTACTTTACTATAATAAGACCAGGTAATATAACACATATAATATAATGTATAATATAATATAATACTGGGTCTTATGTTAATTTTTGCTCCAAAAGGCACATTAGAGCTGATTATCCAACTAGGTCTTATTTTCGGGGAAACACGATATTAGGACTCCACAACTGTGGCCCATTATTATTTGACTTTTAGGATTATTCTAGAATGTAAATGACTATGCAACTTTGCTCCATGTTATAGAATCCAGCTTTCTTATGAGTTTAAAATGCTTTGGTGATCACTTTGGAAGAACGACTATACTTATAACTTTCAATCAGCACAATTTAATGGGACTTGCAGCTGGACCACAGAATGACCCTCAAATATTTATTGCCAAAAAAAGTGGCTTTTTAAAAGAAAGTTTACTAGCTATATAAAAAGATGACCAGCCAAGTTATAATAATAGTGTTTCATCAGGCAGTTAGCTCTTAGGGGAGGAGAATGATGGAATTTACAAGGTAAAGTAGGTTTCTGTTTGATTGCTTATTTAAAAAAAATAAATTAAAATCAACTCCATCTATGAAAAATATATTCTGGGATTGCCAAAAAGCCAGGGGCATATATACCAAAGTTGGCTATATGACTGCTTGTACAGGTTTTGCTGAATCTTACCCTCAATGTAAAACTCAAGCATTTATAGAACACATAAAATTGCATTTCATAAACCACTAAAACTAAATGTTCATAACGCTTATGAAATTAAACAACTAAAGTAAAGCAAGGGTTTAGTTTGTTTCGTTTTAATATAAAAATCCAAAGGATTGTCTTTTATAAATTTTGGTCCATATTTAGATTATTTTTTATCCTCAAAGCTTGCCCTATCTATCCTCCAAATATCCCTAAATCCACAGAACTATATAAAATTAAGATGGTATTAACTTTGGCCCATTTATCTTACTTTTAAATTTATCTAGGTAATACAAAAAGGAAAACTTGTAAACAAAATTTCATTAGTAGAATAGCCTTTAAAATTAGTACTCAACCACTAACCGATAATACACATTTTTAAAGTTTATTAAAGTATATAGAATAGAATAGAAGGACAAGACTATAGCATATACTACTAACCAATAAAATATTTTCAAACTTTATAAATAATGAATAAAAGTCAAAGAAAAGAAATAGGGTCTAACTAAAAATGTCATTGTAAAATTCTACTATCTAGCAATTAAGAAGACAACTAAGCCCTAGGGACTGGTTATAGAACAATAACCAAGGTACTCACTACTGAAGTCCTATTGATAGTACAAACAAAAGAAAAGTAAGATAATAATCAACAACAAAAACCCTCCATCCATACTGGTTTTTTATTTGAGGTATACATAATGGGAAAGAGTTTAAAGGGTGGAAAAGACTGATTTAAAGTTAAGTCTGCCACCTGCTGTCGAAAAGCCTGCTTGGAACTGGGATAAAGACTATTTCTTGAAATGTTAACCTAGAATTTGAAAAGCCTACCCTGCAGAATTAGAACAGGGGTGACCTATAAACCAAACCAAGAAGTAAAGAAACCCACTGATATTTAAAGCCAAGGTGACAAGATATAAAATAGCATTCTCAAATTTTCACTAAAAATGAAAGAAATGTTGCTTTGTGGGGCATTCAACTGAGAGTAGACTTACCCTGTATTTTAAGGGATTATTATTGATACCCCAGAGTATCCTAAACTTTAGAAATTGTACTTTTTAAAAAGAAATTGTGACCCTAAACACTGTATGTGGAAGTAAATGAATAGGAATGAACAATTTTGTAGCATTGCCAGAATGTTAACCTTACCAAGGCAAAATTGTAAAGTTTGACTTTAGATGTCCCCTCCTACTCCCGTCCGTATTTCATATTTTAGTGCATATACCAGGAGCCTTCCACAACTACAAAGAAATATAGTCAGCTTCTAAAACATATTTATGGATTTCACAGACAATACACCACTATGCTATTCTAACAATGTCAGTGTTTACTTTAGAAATGAACAAAAACTGCCTCCCTTCGGGGTAGATCTCATGTTAAGTATTCTTACCCCACACACACAGATAAAAGGAAACTCAGAAATGTTGTGTATATGTATTACCTTGATTGTAGTGATGGTGTCATGGGTATTTGCGTATGTCCAAATTCATCAAATTGTACACACTCAACATGTGCAGTTCTTTGTGTATCAATTATACTTCAGTAAAGTTTACAAAAAACAAACTGCATCCCATGTGGTTAAGAACAAAAGTCTAACTCTACAACCCAGGAAAGAAATGCACACGTATATACAGTGTACCACAGGGTGAAATTATGCCAAACGAAAAACCAACCTTTTAAATACAGGTGTCTAAGTATTTTCTTGTAAATGTTTTTTTGTATTACATCAGAGTATTTCAGCCAGGGTCTCACTATAACCAGCACATCGTTGAAGCACATCCAAGTCTTGAATACCTGAGATCCTGTGACTACACTGACCAAAAACATTTACACCAGCTGATGGTCACTTGATTCTCATGTCAGTCTATTTAGTAAATTGCTCAGCAAGTCAACTTGAAGATTGAGGTGAACATTTCTGAGATATTCCTGCTCAAGATATTTTTTAAAAAAGACATTCCCTGCCAGATAATTCTAGTCTGAACAGACCCAGGAAAGCATGAAGTTGGCATAAGATCCTAAAACAAGCTTCTAAAGGCAAAATCATTCATAGTCTATAAAGACAGACTCAAAACGAGTTTCTTTTTAATAATATTAGCCATGAGGTGCATGCCTTTAATCCTTCTCAATGAAAACCAAAAATTTTAAAACACTCATTGGATGAAAACATGAATAATTTTACTCACTAAAAACACTCAGAGAAAAAGGAGTTTTTACCTAAATAACAGCCTTTTCATGGACAACTTCCAGAAATTAATTGCACTAAATCCACTTGCAAATGTCTCTCTGTCACTCTCCCCTTCTCTGAAACAAAGGCCTAAGTCTTTCTCTTCATACAATGTCAAGAAATGTGTAACAGTGGTGAGGAATTCTTATCATTGAAAAAAATAATTTACACTCAATAAGTAAAAAAAAATATCAAAATAAGGTGACTTTTCTGAACATATAAACCAGTCAGTTCCCAAGAATTCCTTACTTAGACTTTTATTTAATCACAATTAACCCATTACTATTCTATACTATTACTCGAGTCTTTCTAAATTTGGTCTCATTTCTAAGCCTTGTGCTATTTTCTAAAGGCATGAACATCATATATACGTAATATCAAATCTCCACGAAACCTCTGCTTTTGCCAATGTATGGAAAGCTTTTGTTGAGTGCTCTCATGATTCAAATTCTTTATTTGGTTTTCACTCACTCTCCCCGTGAAGTTTCAGCACAGATGGACTATAGAGGAGGAACAAATTCATGGCCACTGAACACTTACTAATCCAGCTCCTCTTCTTTTGCTAGCCCTGACTCAAAGAGACTCCTCTAGGATTCTAAGGGACCTTCCTGGAGTCCTCCAGAAAGTTAGCTGCATGCTACTCAACGCTGGCTACCTGATCATTTAGGTAGCCAGCGTCTCATCCGTAAATACAAGCCAGATTGCTCTTTGTTTAGAAATGTTGTCTTCCTATGAGAAGGTGAGCACTCTGAGGGTAGAATTGAGTCCTATTTCTTTTCAGATTCCCCAGGTACTAGCATAGTACACTAGATCGTAGTATTTTTAAAGTAAATATTTATCAAATAAAGAAATCCGAGGGGCGGCTGGTTAGCTCAGTAGGTTAGAGTGTAGAGAACTCTTAACAACAAGGTTGCCGGTTTGATTCCCCGCATGGGCCACTGTGAGCTGCGCCCTCAACAACTAGATTGAAACAATTACTTGACTTAGAGCTGATGGGCCCTGGAAAAACGGTGAAATAAATAAATTTTTTTTAAAGAAGCAGTAGTCTGGTTTATATTCAAAAAAGAAATCCAAGTTAAGTGGTAACTGTACTGAGAAAAACACCTGAAAACAGTGGGAGGGTATGTCCACTTCAGAAATATTCTTATATTTCTTTATCCTTTAAACATTACTTGAGTCTTATCTTAGTTTTATGGTAACTTTCCATAAGATTTGTGGGTGCTTATAAAAATAAAGCTCTTTATACAGGAGTGTACTTTTCTAACAAAAGCATGGGCTAGTGAAAGCACTGTCTTAGAGCGAATGTTTCTGTACAATCTCTGCAGCACAATAGCCTTATTTCATTGTGGACTCCTTGGGGCCCATGAAAGCTATACTAATTGCCTTCATTCCATATGATAAGTAAACAAGATTTACTCTTGTGAAATGGGGAAAAAAATAAGAAATTGAAGAGCTAAGGAATTATGGAAGGGAGACGAAAATAGAAACAAGAACAGAACAAAGGGGCCGGCCCGGTGGCTCAGGCAGTTGGAGCTCCATGCTCCTAAAGCTTAAGGCTGCCGGTTTGATTCCCACATGGGCCAGTGGGCTCTCAACCACAAGGTTGCCGGTTTGACTCCTGCAAGGGATGGTGGGCTCCGCCCACTGCAACTAACAACAGCAACTGGACCTAGAGCTGAGCTGCGCCCTCCACAACTAAGACTCAAAGGACTACTTGACTTGGAAAAAATCCTGGAAGCACACACTGTTCCCCAATAAAGTCCTCTTTCCCTTCCTCAATAAAATCTTTTTTAAAAAAAAAAAAAAAAAAAACAGCACTGAGAGAAATGGTTGGCATGATGAGATCTAAGCATTAGGCAATACGAAAACACCTAAAAGATGAGTGAGGGGGATATCTGCTCCTTACTGATTCCATACTGACTCCTCTACAGTCAGTCACAGGCTGTGTGTAGAAAGCTACAAATGCTTTGGAAATTCATCTCAGGTGTTCAGCAGCCATTCAGTTTGTCTACCCAGTTGCTTCTTGTCCTGGATTGTCTTTCCCCTCGATTCCCGCTCATTTTGGTCCAGTGCTTATGCCCCTTCAACAGATGCCCAATTCTGGTGTTCAATGGCTTATAGATAAGACACTTAGTGGATCTTCCCCAGCCTCCACTCTAGCACCATCCCAACTTCTTCATCTCCCAGCTTGAGCAAAACTGGGACATTATCTGCACTAAGTGAAGAAGGAAGGCGGTGTTAATTGGTACATTCCACAGGCCAAAATTACTCACATCATCACTGAAAAACAGACTGCATCTGGTTGTGTGTATTTTTTGTTATTTTCTATCCTTTTGGGAACAAGTAGGTTATAAAGATTTCTCATGATCTAAAAAAAAAAAACCAAAAAAAACAAAGGGAACATCCATGTGGTAATTTCTAATCAAGTAAAAGCCTCTTCCAAAATTTGTCAATATCTACCAGAAGATAACATTGGGCTTTAATTATTATGAGGGATAGGGTAGCATATTGGTTTTTTTAAAAAAATAATTGTGTGTTTTGTATAATTATATCTTACACCACCAAGGAAGAGACGGGAAGACAGTTAACAGATAAGTGTGATGATTTGGAGGGGCTAATAAAAATGATTTGAAATGGTGGAGGGCCAAATGTGTATCATCCTTACTGATGCTACCTGACGGACCTAGTGGCTACAAGAACCATAGGACATTCATTCAGCAAAGCTGATGTGGATTCTAATTGTTTAACAAAGAGAAAATGTGAAAGTCAATTGAGATTTTTAAAGAAAGTGTTCTGATATGTTAAATGAAGGAAAAAGGAGGTATTCCTTATTTTTAAATTTCTAGAGAATAGAAGACAACAGTATAAATTCGTAACCAACACGTCAAGTATTTGCTCCTAGAGCAGTTGTCATCCAGTGGATGTGTTTGGGTGTAAGGAAATCAAAAGTGTTTTCGTGGTAATACTCAGTACCAAGCAAGGGTCATGAAAAGTCTTGAACAAGATCTTTTCTCCCTTTTCTCTCATTAGTTGATGCTGGATTATGACTATGCTCACAGTTTGGGGTTTCTGTCAGTGTATGGATGGTTCTGTAGAGAAAATGTGCTTAGAGAAATACTAGCAATCTAATCAAAAGTCAGAGTCAAAAAATAACAGGAAAATATCAAAATAACAAGCTCTCAACTTATAACTGGAGATGGATTTTTGAGATGATCACAGAAGTAATGTGGAAAATAAAAGAGGGATACTGAAGAGGGATAGCCATTGAAAGTGACCAAGAGCAAGGAGGAGGTATCGCAATAGAGCCAAGTAGAAAAGGGGTGTACAAGAAGGCCAACACCTAGCCACAACACTGAGGCACTCATCAATGAGGTAACAGTTTTATGGGCTTTCTCTATTAACCAGGCAGAAGGGGAAGTTTATCAGATGAAGAAAATCAGAAGGTTGGGAGAGGACAGCTAAAGGAGTCACTCTCAGTAGTTAAAAAATTCAAGTTAGAGAAGGTGAGCATCCAGAAGAGAAAGGGAAGATTATTCATAGGCCTGAACAAAGTCAAGAGATGGAGGAAGGAAGTATTTCTTCCTGTGCAGGGTGGGGGAAGTAGCAGTGGCAAACTTTATTGCTAAGTTGGAAAGGGAAAACAACAGAAACAAAAGTACTGTTTATATTGATGGTAAGTAATACAGGGGAAATCTGGTTCCTCTTTCTTTCTATGAGTAGAGAACGAGGTCAGAAGAGTTACTTGGCACTAAAGGATAGTGTAACCTTGAAAGGACTAGCTCAAAGAGGACGGGAGTGTGTGTGTGTGTGTGTGTGTGTGTGTGTGTGTGTGTGCACGCACAGTGTCGAGATAGACTAGGGGAGTGTGAATGGCAGTGTGCTGAGGAACTAATTTTCAAAAAGAAATAGCAAAACCTTCTCAGAGAAAATGGCAGGCATAAGGAACTCAAAAATGAAGGGTAATCCTCAACTTCTATTAACACACTAGGTGTAAGCCAGGAATGAACCCAATTTGCCTAAGTCAACAATCACCTGGTCTTCTTCCTGACAAAGTTCCTAACCCCATGTTTGCTTTCCTGCCTCCCCCATTTCTAGCTGGTAGGAAAAGGTATTTTAAACTTTTCATTGACAATTACTATTCATCCTGATATTATCTCTGTTGTAAGTCCTATCCTGATTATTAAACTTTCTGCAGTCTAGGGAACAAACTGTAAAAAAAACAAAAAAAAAAATCCACATGATAATAATTCTTTTCATGCTCAGGTCAAACTCATCCCACTACTGAGATCACTAATAGTTTATGCGAACCCTAAGCTGGGGAAGAGTTGTGTACATCACTTTTCTTTTATATCTGCCCTTATGAAAGCCAGGAAAGGCCATGAAATTAGGCATGGAATAAATGGAGGTACTTAAAAGAACAGAATCTAGGATTTGGTGAAAAATAATAAATAAATAAAACAAAACAAAAAGATAGGGATTCCCTTGATTGAGATTCATCCTTAGACAAAACCTTATAATTTTCAGGCTCTCATATTAATGTATCTGTCTCCTGATTTTCTAAGGTTGAAATAAACCTGAATAAATTTAAAAATCATGAATAATAAGTTTAGAAACTGGTACCCTTGGGACCCAGTCAAGAAAACAAGTCATGTTTTGTTTTAATGTGCCAGTCAGGACAGACAGAAAATTGTCATTTTACCAATATATCAAGTAACAGGTTACAAAACAGTCTTTACCAAATTCTGTTCTTTGAAGTATTAAACCAAGAGACGAAAGAAAGAAAGTTCTTCTAATCTATTAAATTTGTGCATTTTCAATACAAAATACAAAAGGTTCTGAGACGTCCTGTAAGAAAGAAACCTACTTAATGTTGTTTAGACCAGCTTTTCCTGAACTTATTCAAACACAGAATATTTTTTATTTCCTGAAAACTGTTTTCTGAATTGCCATCCTGGAGAGTACTAAATGCTATATAGTGGTCCATGCACAGTTTATCATATACACTGGGGAGATAGATGTTTGGGTGGCAACAGACCAGTCAAGAATTCTGAGGCAGCTGCCCCCAAACCAAAAATTTAAAAAGTGGGGATACTGAGAGAGGGTCACTGAAAGTGACAAAAGAGCAAGAAGAGATGTCAGTCAATACAGGCAAGAAGGAAAGAGGTACCAGGCACGGGCTAAGTAAACCCTAATGACACCTGCCTTTGGCCATTTTGTATCCTTTCAAAGCCACCAGAATTTCAGTCACTAGGACCCAACTAATGACTGTTTAGTATCTCTTAAAGGAGGATTTAAAATAATCCAATGCACAAAAATTCATTTATTATGAAACTTGGCAATCTTGATGGAAGCCATGGGGTAATACAGGAATTAAGCTCTCATGTTTCTGCGTTGGTTTTACAGAGCCATTTCCGCAGTCCCATGTCATCAATGTCAGGCCTAATGAGAGCAATCACAAAGTAAATATCAACACCCACTGGGTATATGGTGCTGTCCAGCAACTACGGCTGTTTCACATGAGTCTTTGACTCTCACAACAACCTGTGAAACCTGTGGTTGTGTTATTATCCATTTATAAATGGGTGAACAGCATTAGAGGGGATCACTGTCATGAACACCTCATATACAAATAGAAGGCACTCTAGTAACTGCCTGACAAAGTGATGGCAAAGAGTCCTGGCTAAATAATCAATTACATAACTTTGGGGAAGCAGCAAGGAGTAGTAGAGAGAATGGTGACCTCTGCCCAAGAAGATGGGGAATCTGTGATCCAGCCAAACAGCTTGGTTCCTCTGGGTTTCAGGTTGTTCCCAAAGCAAAGGAGTATAATACTGATCTTACCTATAGGATTGAGATGATCATACAAAATGCAGTTTATGAAAGTACATTATCAATTTTCATGTGCTCTGCAAACATGTTTCTCTAATAGTAGAATCTGAAGGTAGTATTTTCATGTCTTATCTTTATAATCTGAACCCTGCTTCATATGCTTTAGCCCTCCTCACACGGTGAGGGCTATAGTAGTTCTGTTTAAGAGCAAATGCTTATAAATTAGAAAGACACCTGGCCCCACAATGTTGGACAACATACTGCCTGAACTACTTTTTTCAATGCCTTGTAAACAGGAGGAACTAAAGCTATCACATTTATGTTTTCAGGTTAACTTTGGTTTCTCATCTGTACTATAAGGTTATATTTCTATCCCCAAATCATTAAAACTTAACATTAAGTGTTTTTCTAAAAGAGCATATGCTAAGTTTTTATTTTACCAAAGGGGGCATTTTTAAAGCCTCCACCTACTGTAAAAATTTTAAAAGTTTCTTAAAAATGAGTAATAACTAACACACAATAAACTGCACATATTTAAGGGTACAATTTGGTAAGCATTGACATTTGTATGTACCCATGAAACCAACAACACAATCAAGATAGTGAAATTATCCACCAGCTCCAAAGTTTCCTCATGCCCTTTTGTAAACCCTCCCACTTGCCACTCCTACCTCCCCTATCCCAAGCAACCACTGATCTGCTTTCTGTCTTAGAGTTCTTTGATTTTTTACAATTTTATATAAATGGAATCATACAGTATGTACTCCTTTTTAACTGGCTTCTTTCACTTAGTGCAGGGTCATCCATGTTGTTTACTATATCACTAGCTCACTCATTCATTAAGTGGTAGCCATCATATAGACACACCACCATTTGTTGATCCATTAACCTGTTGATGGACATAAGGGTTGTTTCCAGGTTTTAGCTATGACTGATAAAACTGGTGTAAGCATACATGTACAAGTCTTTGTAGAGACAAATGCTTTCTTATCTCTAGGAGGAATACCTGAATCACATGGTCGGTGTATTATTTAGTATTATAAGAAACCGCCTTGTTCTTTTGTTGTTTTGGTTTATATACCACATATCAGTGAAATCACATGGTTCTCTGCTTTTTCTGTCTGACTTATTTCGCTCAAGACAAACAAATGAGAAACAGAAACTCATAGACACAGACAATGGTTTGGTGGTTGCCAGAGGGTAAGGGGGGTGGGGGGTGGGGGTGGGAGATGAGGGTAAGGGGGATCGAATATATGGTGATGGAAGGAGAACTGACTCTGGGTGATGAACACACAATGGGATTTATAGATGATGTAATACAGAATTGTACACCTGAAATCTATGTAATTTTACTAACAATTGTCACCTCAATAAATTTAATTTAAAAAAAAAGAAGAAAAAAAAAAAAAGAAACCGCCGAAGCGTCTTCCAAAATATTTGTACCATTTTACATTTCTACCTAAATGTATTGAGAATTCTAGATCCTCCACAAACTTGCAATACTTGGTGTTGTCAGCCTTTTTAATTGTAGCCATTCAAATAGGTGTGTAGTGGTATTTCACTGTCCCTTTAATTTGCATTTCCCTAATGATTAATGATGTTGAACATCTTTTGATGTGTTTGCCATGTGTATCTTCTTTGCTGATGCATCTGTTCAAACTGCTGTTTTTCTATGTTGTTTGTTTATTTAATACGGAAAATTCCATCACTTGTAATGGGTGGAGCAAGACATAATTAAGAACACAATCAAAATTTTACATAATTCATGGGTACCCGAGGATTAAAATTTCAGTGATTTTCTAAAACCTATGCTGTCATAACTATATTCTCTAAATGTTATGATGAACTTGAAATGCTTTTAAAGCTTGAAAAGGATTTAATTACTTTTAATCGGTATTGCTGCTAAGTCTACGTAGGTTCAGAAGTTAATTAGTAAACAAAAGTCTTACTTCCATATACTCTACTAGTACCAAAACCATTTCTGTTCTTCCTCAGTGCATTAGCTAAAAATCACGAAAATTGTTTCTAAGCCACATATCACTTTCTACTGATTATATTCTAATCCTGTAAGGTTCCATTTTACAAACCTAATTTCTCGTCAAACTCATGCCCACATTCAAAAAGCGATAAAGGCAAAATCCTCTATCACATTGCATTGTTTGTTCATATAGTAACAGCTAAAATGTGATTTGCAAGCATGAATATGAATTCTAGTAGAAGATTTGTAGAGCAGGCTAGCTTCTAGGGCACCTACAGGCTTTCCTTTGAGGAAAAGCAGACTTGGTTGTGCTGTGCAAGACCATCGGTTCGCAGCTTAATTGTTACAGTTGATGTGGGTTTCCTTTTAGATGCCTGGAAAATGACTATGCTGACCACATCCACATTCTGAAATACTTTTTGAGAACTTGTAACCAAACTGCAGGAACTGACTCATTTAGTAGTGCCCAGCCACCACACAATCATTCGAGAATAGACTCCAGTCAAAGGCAGAAATATCAAGATTTTAGAACATAGGCAACAAATTGTCTAGTTGTGTGGGAGAAGAAAAGGGGGGAAATCCCCAGAAGCATGAGGCCAAATGCCTCAAGCCCCAGAAGACCACCAGACATGACCAGAAAGACCAGACAGAATACATCACTTCATGGGCAACACATGTGTTTCCCTCAAAGCTAGAAGTCAGAGGCTGGTGGAAAAATGGACCTTACTGTCTAGTTCTCTGTATTACACCTAGAAAACAGGTTCAGTTGAAAGTGATATATGCAGGAGGATTTGGGGAACATGGTGTCTTCAATGCCTACTCCTGAATCCTTTGCTCAGTAAGTCAGGAGCATGAAATGACCCCATCTCTCCCAGGAGACCAGCAGGAATAGACATCATGTTGGGGGATGTCAGAAAAAAGTGAGGCAAGGGCTCAAGGACACCTGGGCTCAGGATCAGAGATTCGCTGGTACCTTGGGGCTCCCCACATCCTTCCTTACCCACTTTTACATCTTTCTCTCTAAGCTCCCAAGGCAGCCTATCCACGGGGGTCAGCTTCCTTATGATATGCCAACTCTCACTCCCTCTCTAAGGGCAGAGTTCCTACTTCATAGGAGAATGGAAAGGAGCAAACTAGGGCATCCTTCACAAAACATTATATGTTCCCAAATTACTGATTTCTCCTCCCCACAAGTGAAACTCATTCTCTCAGTCAGTTTCAGCCAGAGGCAGTAAGGAAATCCGGTCCAGTTAAACTGAACTATAAATGACAAAACCAATAACTCTTTTCTGCAGGTGGGTCCCTGACTAAAAGAATACGAATGTTAACCCAAATGCATTAACTAACTAGTGGAATTTCAGGCTTGGTGTTAAGTATTAGGTATAAAGTATCAGGTGGTGTGAAGTAAGATAAACCTGGACAATAACTACAAATAGCTATCAATAAGCCCAGTAAGTTGGCAGGCCTGGTTACATGGACCAACATTGATAAACGACATGTGCATACATTTTATGTCTGTTCTCACGAAAGTCATGTCTCCTAACATGTAAAGTACCACATGACAGAAATTACACATACCTAACACAAAATGAAGGACTTTTAATACCATACATATTATGATAGTAAAAGCATGACAAAAGGCTGCAGGCTGCAATCCATTTACAGCAATCAACTCTATCTCTAAGAAATTGCAAACACGAATTAAAAATTTTAAAAAGTAGATACAATTCCATTTCTCTCAACTGGTCAATTCCTTTTATTTTCCAACTCACCATCTGCCTCCGAGTGTAAAACAAGTAGTGTGTAACACAACTTTTTAACCTGTATCAAACAGAACATTTGTGTAACACAAAATTTTTACACAGCATCGTAAGGAAACTATCAACTGCATGAACATAGAATTAAGGGCCATTAAAAAAGGTTTCAACACAGAATTACTTAAAAACCATGCTGTTCCAAATTCTAAATTGTTTATCACTGAGTAAAATCAGCAAACCCACGCACTATGGACAGTGAATTTTTGGCAACTATGCATGGCATTGAAACATCCCACTGTTAGACACTTGAGTAGGCCACACCTCTCTGAGGAACAGATGTGACAGGAAAAATTACCCATTTTTGGCTCTTTAGTTAAGGAGCCGATTGCTCAACTTTTTCTTTACCAAGGTTTCCATATCATATTTAAATTACAAACGCTAAAGAATTCCACCAAAAAACCATTAGAAGCAATAAACAGATATGGTAAAGTTGTCGGATACAAAAATCAATGTATAAAACTCCACTGCATTCCTACATAAACATTGACTTTTCAGAAGAAACTTTAAAAAAAATTCCTTTTGTGACTGCAACAAAAAGAATACCTAACAATAAACTTAACAAAATATGTGAAGGACCTATACACTGAAAATTATACATTAATAAAATTGAAGACACAAAGAAATGGAAAAGATATTCCATGTCCACGGATTGGAAGAATCAACATAATTAAAATGGACATATAACCCAAAGCAATATACAGATTTAATGCAATCCCCACCAAAACAACCATGGCATTCTTAGAAAGAAATAGAACAAAAATATCATCAGATTTGCATGGAATCAATCACAAAAGATCCCGAATAGCCAAAGCAATACTAAGAAGAAGAAAATCAAGGCAGGAGGTATCACACTCTCTCAATTCAATTTATACTACAAAGTGACAATAATAAAAATAGCATGGGATTGGCAGAAAAATAGATGCACAGACCAATGGAATAGGATTGAAAATCCACAAATAAACCCATATATATATATATACACACACACACACACATACAGATAATTTACGACAAAGAAGCCAAAAACATGCAATGGAGAAAAGAATGGTGCTTGGAAAATTGGAAAGCCACATGCAAAAGAATGGAACTAGACTGCTATCTGTCACCATGTACCAAAATTAACTCAAAATGGATCCAAGACCTAAACGTAAGACCTGAAACAACAAACTGCATAGAATCAAAGGTACTAAACTTATGGACCTTGGGTTCAGCTAGGATTTTATGAATTTGACCTCAAAGGAAAGGGAAGTAAAAGCAAAAATAAATGAATGGGACCATATCAAACTAAAAATCTTCTGCACAGCAAAAGAAAACATCAACTAAACAAAGAAGCCACCCATCAAATGGGAGAAGATACTTGCAAACAACACCTCTGATGAAAAGTATATAAAGAACTTGTACAAGTCAACAACAACAAAAATCAATCCAATTAAAAAATGGGCTGAGGATCTGGACACTTCTCCTAAGACATACAAATGGCCAACAGATACATGAAAAAAATGCTCAATTTCACTAGCTATTAGGGAAAGGCAAATTAAAACCACAATGAGATAACTCCTCACACCTGTTAGAATTAACAAGTGTTGGAGAGGTTGTGGAAGAAAAGGAACCCTCATATACTGCTGGTGGGAATGTAGATTGGTGCAGCTACTATGGCAAACAGTATGGAAGTTCCTCAAAAAATTAAGAATAGAATTACCCCATGACCCAGCAATCCATCTTCTGGGTATCTACTCAAAAAATTTGAAAACATGTATCCATAAAGACATTATGTACCCCTATGTCCATTGCAGCATTATTCATGGTGGCCAAGACATGGAAATAACCAAAGTGTCCTTCAATAAATGATTGGATAAAGATGTGGTACATATACATGACGAAATATTACTCAGCCATAAGAAAATACGAAACTCTGCCATTTTCAGACAACATGGATGGATCTTGAGCTTATCATGCTAAGCGAAATACGTCAGAAAAAGTTGAGAACCATATGATTTCACTCATATGTGGGATACAAAACTAAAAGGAACAAGAAACAAACAAAAACTTAGACACCAACAACAGTTTAGTTGTTACCAGAGGGTAAGGGGCGGGGGGGTAACAGAAGAGAGAAAAAGGGTGTCAAATATATGGTGATGGAAGAACTGACTCTGGGTGGTGAACACGCAATGCAACATATAGATGGTGTTTTATATAAATGTGCACTTGAAACCTATATAATTTTACTAACCAATGTCACTGCAATAAATTTAATTTTACAAAGTAGCATTTTACCAAAGGAGAGCCATATGCCACTTGTACACACTCAGGTTATAAGGCACAAGGCTAGACTTGCCAAGATCCATGTATAAATCACGTGCACTCTCAAACACCCTTCTCCTCCTTCTCTTTAGTTACCATGTCCTACCTTCCAGCAGCTTCTTACTATGGCCAAGTATGTGATCTGCCAGTCCACTACCTCCCAGACCTCATCTACTACTTTCCCCATTGCTCACTATTCCACAACTGCCTCTTTTTTGTCCCTTAGACACGCCAAGCTTGCTCCCACCTCCATTGCAGTGACTCTTTTCTCTGCCTGAAATCCTCTTCCCCCAGATACCATTCATGGCTGGCTAATAACTTCCCACGGGTTAAGTCTCTGCATAAATACCACAACATTAGAGAAGCTTTTTCTGTCAGCCTTGTATGTATAATAAAGCAGCTCTTCCCCAGACCCCTAGGTACTGCCTATCTCTCTGACCCAGTTTTATTTTTCTCCACAGCACATACTAACTTCTGACATATACTTATTTGCTCAATCACTTTCAGTCTTCCCCCTCTATGTGAGCTGGGACCTTGTTCACTGCTATATTCCCAGATAGAGAAAACCGTCTGGCATGTGGTAGGTGTGCAATACATTTTTGTAAAATGAACATTTCCCACATGACATCTTTGTCAATTGTTCTGCTATAAGCTTATGAGGTCTAGCTGGCACCTGGGACAATTTTTGTTAACACCACATACTTCAAGGGTCAGGTGGACAGGAGTTATAGGAGAGAGTAGTCATTCCTCCAGCATTAAGAGAAACTGTGCAGTGATGGTGAGAAAGAACAGTTTCTTTCTCTCCCTGCTATCCAGTGGTAGGTAGAAGACAAAGGTATGGCAGTCAAACAGGATGGAGCAAAAGGTATTTACTGTCTTACTAATCTAACTTGTCCCAAACAGTCCTTATTTGATCTCACTCAGAGAGAATAGCACTGAGAGAATGAGCCACACTTTCAGAGTGTGAGCAATTTTTGTTTTTAAATCTACATTAACAGCATAGTGTTTATAGACGTTTATATAATTTACAAAGTGATCGCCCTGATTAGTCTAGTACCCACCTGCCACTATACATAGTTAGTACATCATTTACTATATTCCCTAGGCTGTACTTTACATCCCCTTGACTATTTTGTAACAACCAATTCATATTTAATTCCATCACTTTTTTCATCAAGCTCCCAATCCCCCTGCAATCTGGCAGCCATCAGTTTGTTCTCTGTATCTGAGTCTGTTTTGTTTGCTCGTTTATTCTGTTCTTTAGATTCCACATATAAGTTAGATCATATGATATTTGTCTTAGTCTCTGACTTATTTCACTTAGCATAATACCCTCTAGGTCCATCCATGTTGTCGCAGTGGGTCAGATTTCATTCTTTTTATGGTCAATATTCCATTGTATATATGTACCCTCTTCTTTATTCAATCATCTACTGATGGGCACTTAGGTCTAACCACTAGGCATACACCTGAAACTAATATAAAATAATACTGAAAATCAACTACAATTGCAACAAAATAAAAAAATTTAAATCTACGTTAACATTTTCTTCTATTGGGCCATATATACCTACTATTGATATTGACTTCACATTTCATGCTGACAGACATAAAGCATTTTATTTGCCTTTGCTGCTGTGGTCAAACCTGTCTCAAAACGCACAGACCAAATTTGTGTCATTACAAAGAACTTGATGGTTAGTTACGTGTTTTTCAGAAAGTATGGGAAAGGACACCCAGGTTTAAAATCAGTACTAAATCACAAGTAAAGATAAAGACTATCTGTCTTAAGGAAGAGAATCCCTAAGTGCAGCATGGTGACAAGTAACATTTTTTTGAAGTATTAGTGGTATAAACCCTCCTCCCTATATGCATCTCCCAAAAAGAGAGGGCATCCCATTTTTCACATCTTTTCTTAGTAATATTTTTCAAAAACCCATAATAAATTTAATTGAGGGTAGAGCAGGAATTTTTACCTCAAAATTGGTTTAAATTCTATTTAAAAATAATTTCCAAAACTGTGTTATGGAGGCCTTTGTTCTCTCTTAATGTTCATTAAACAGGAAAATGAGTTGAAAGCTCAGGGGAATTCTTAAACCAAGTTTATGGACACATTCTGTTATGAGCCTTTCTACCACCATTTAAAAAACAAAACATTTGTCTGCATTATTTTCCTGTCACAAGCCTTTCCTTTCCCAAAGAAGGCTGGCTGCCAAAGGAAGATGCTTCAAGACTTTTATGAACATCAATCTGTGAAATGTGACTTGTCTCAAAAATGGCAAAGAATCAAATAAAAGATGTGGTCATTGAGTTGAAAGGAACAAAGTGAGTTTGTAGTCATTCCTCTTCCTTTCTCTAATGGACCCTAACCCTGTCCTTTCTTTCATCCATCTGTAGGTACACATTGAGTGAGTTACGAGAGAATATGGATAAATGAATAAATGAATGAAAGAATGAAGGCAAGCATGATTAGTATATCCTCCTACCGGCAGGCTCAGTGTAAGGCCAGGAGATTTTTAAAGATTTCTAAGCACTCTGAACCCATGGGTTAGAGTAGTCTGCTCTCCCCCTTAAGTCAAATTATCAACTTACATCTAAAAGATGAAATTCTCAATATGAAACACTTTCCATATTCTGAAAATTAACTCCTCATTCAAACATTTTTTTAATGCATAGATGGTTTCTTATAATCCTTTACTTAGAAGGTTTGCCACTCTAGATAGCACCTAGAACTATATGGAAATACAGGAGAAAAATATTAGTAGCTACAGATTTTACTCATTTTACTTTTTAATGGATTAATTCAATGCCAGATAGAACAAAGAAATCTCCAGAGGGTTGATGAAAGTACATCCCTAGGAACCAAATGCTCACATTTCTCCTTTCCACCCCCACTTTCAAGTGAAAACACTAGAGAAAAAAAAATAGGGGAAGTTACATGAGTAAATTTGTTAATGCATGAGATCAACTGAAAACAAGGAATTCCCCTCCTGGACTTTGGTGACCTAATTAAAACTCATAAAACACAAATGACTAAAATTGCTCCCATTGATTTGTAAAATAACAAGCAGAAAAAGTCAATTTTGTATTTCAATACTGAGAGGACCAAGCCCAGAAGATGTGACACTTTACTGAATAGAAATGAGAAGACCATTTCTGAGACTTTCAGGTTCAGTCAACTTTTACTCTGCTTTTCTGACAGAAGTACTTTCCATCTATAAAGGCAACAGGCTATTTGGATTTAGAATCTAGTTTCACAACTTACCAGCGGAATGGCCATAAGCACATTCCTTTACCTCTCTGTGCCTCCATGTCCTCATCTATGTAATGGGCATAGTAATTGAATCAATGGGTCATCAAGAAGATTAACAGGTCAATGCAGGTATAACAGTACAATAGTGCCTACCTAGAATGTGGTAAGTATGTAATGAATGCTAGCCACGCCACTGTTTTACTTAATCGGATATGAAAAAAGACATATAACTTAGAATGGATCCACAGGCTTTGAGACTAAACTAAAGCCTGTTCCTTAAGAAGATTTGGGAAGGAGACTCAAGTGTGTTAAGCACCATTACTCCAGGGAACACAGTATGTGCTTGACACATGTTATTTTATTCAACAGCCCTGTATGCTATGCTACGCTAGTACAGATGGCCTATTCTCTGGGGTTTAGGGAAATAAATGGAGTAGCTTACTCAGCTAGCAAACGGCAAAGTCAGCTTAAATCCCATGTCTACTTGTTTCCAAAGCCTGAGCATCTAAGGGAGCAAATACTTCAACGGAGGCTGTGAACAGGCACCTTTTCTTAGGGTCATGGTAACCACTGTCACATAGCTGATAGTCACTGGGAAATGTCTGGGGGTTTGGAGGTTTTTTTCAGGTAATCAAAATTTTGGAAGCACCCTACAAAGTTTTGCAGGGACTATACAAATTCACTCAGTTTCTCTCATTTTTAAGAAATCTAGACACACTTTATACACATCACCCTAATCTTAACTGAGAGAAATCAATGGGTTTTCATTTAGTAAGTCTTTATCAATCTGCTTTTAGGAAAGGTGGAAAAAAGTAAGCTTTCTTCCAATACCACCACCACCAATGGGCTTCAAGAGAATAGGTGCGTCAAGAGAATTAAACTCTTCAAAGGCAGAAAGGAAAGACCCTTAAAAATAAAACCTTAGCTTACTTTTCCTAATCAATCACTCCATCTTCTACCTTAAAGTAAACAAGCTACAACTCATTTTTAAAAAGCAAGTTATTAGCTTTATTATATTGATCGTTTAAAAGAAAGCAATTAGAAACTACTTTGCTATTAAAATATAGATAAGAAAAATAAAATGTCTCAATTGTCATTGACCTACAAAAGCAATTATGTTCAACTTTTATATGCATCTAATCTGTGCCTTTAAGAATTCATTTAAAAAATCAAGTATAAGTGTTCTAATGATGTATTTACATGACAATATTTACACTAAATCTATATGATTTTTTTAATTTCATGTTTTACATTACTCTTCACACTTTGGAATACATAAATTAGAATAGAGGATTGAAAGCCAATAGATTACAGCTGAGAATTTAAGACCTTGAGCCAGAAAATGTTCAAGATTAAATAACTTACATTTTTTTAACATAACATGAGGAACAACTGTTTTATATTGATATTTTTAATTTTCAAAGGGAAAGGATATCAAATAGACGTTAAGATGTTTTCACTGGAATGTTATGTATAGTTCCCCAGTTCCCTATCTAAATTGAAGGTAGTTCATAAAATATAAAAATTTGAATGTTTTCCTTAGGAATTTAAAATCTTTATGATTTAAATGATTATATTCCAATTTGGCTTACTTTCCTCTCCTGAATGAAGAGTAAAAAGATTTGGAGTAAAAAGTACTCCAAATTCTGATTGCAGAATCAAAACAGTTTAACAAAAAGAAATTATCAAGGCTATGAATATTAAATGATAATTAATAGTGAGAAAAATCCAATGGGCAAAAAAATTCATTATTTATAGCAGTCTGAGACTGATAGGGAATGAGTTTAAAGATGGAGATCAAAGAGAAATAAATTCAGACCCTTAAATTTATTCGAAGATAACATTACTGCTGGAGTTTGACTGAAATGCCAAGTGAATAAATAAGTAAAACGTACAATGTCAGGCAGAGATCAGTGCTAAGAAGAAAAATTAAGCAGGGTGGAGGGGTAGTGAACTGGGGAAATAGAATTTGGGGAGGCTGCTGTTAGCTTGGAATGAATTTTTTATTCCTAGAAATATATAGGTATTGGAGAAACACATTATATAGGTACTTTCTTGAGAAGTACTGTTAAAAGTATCCTTTCCTGGATTCAGTCATGCAGCTCAACATCCACAGCCTGTCTGGTTTCCCCAAGGGGCCCTTGCTTCATCTTAGTATGGTTCCCACACACCAGGTAGCTCACCACCTCTGGTGTGACCCATGCCCTCTCTCCTCATTGCCCAGACTTCCTGCTGGGTTAAGGGTGCAGAAAATGTCTACGAAAATATTTTTAGCTAGTAAAAGTAATGCCCTTGGGGCTAAGGAAAAAGTTATTTCGTGTCTCTTAATTTTTCATCAAGACAAAGAATTCAGGGTGACTGCGGATGGAGATCAATGTTGGGAAAACTGAATAGATTAAGAGCCTCTCAGACCCCTGGAACACCTATACTCCCACCTAGGATAACCTGTTATAAGCATTCCACAGCCCAGTAAGTCCCTGGTAATGACCAGGGTGGTAATGTCATCAGCCTTTCAATGACACCAGGCACGGGGTGACTAGGAATAAAGTAAACAGTTGAAATACCTTTCTGACTCAGTCAAGAGTTCCAGTGCCATGTCTCCAGGCCTCTCTCCTACCTGAAGTGGACTCATTAACAGCAGACTGCAGCTAGACTTGCTTTCAAATCTTGGCTCTACTACTTCCTGGGTGTGTGACTTTGGCAAACTGCTTCAATTCTCTGTGCATCAGTTTCCCCATGTAAAAAAATGGAGATAACAATCATATTGGCCGTACAGAGTTTTCATGAGGGTTAAAATTTATACATACACACAGAGACACACTTTATTGCATTTTATACCAAAAACACATCTATTGAGTATTTACCATGTGCCAGGCACTGTTCTAGATGCCAGTGATTCATTTAGAGTAGTAGTGCCTGCAACATAATAAGAGCTCCATGCATATCAGTAATCAGAGGTCCACAAACCCTTATCTAACATTCAGATTGATGATTTTATAAAATAGGGTGACTATTCTAGGTACAACTCCAGGGGAATATGGTACAGCACTCCATGATCAAACACATTTATAATGCTACAATAAAACATACAAACATTCATACTAAGAGGAATAAACAGTGACTACAAATAGCCTCACATCAGTTTGGGTCATGATTTGCTGCCAAATTCTTTACATTAAAATCTTCTGGTTTTCAGAGCTTTTGGGATTTCAGAGGAGATGGTGGACCTATATATTAATTAAGGGGCAAATCCCATTCAAGTCTTCTTTTCCTTCTAACTTCTGGATGTGCTAATGACCAAACAAATAGTCAAAACCATTTAGGAGTAGAAAGTAGGAAGCCCTTCAGGCATGGAAAATCCACAACTGCATCACTAATCTATGCCAAATATTAGTCTAAATGTTCCCTGCCCCCAAATAGTGTGCCATAAGATTCTCAGTCAACCGAAGCATTTTTACAAGTAACAAACAGGTCTCAAACAATCTTTAAGGGTTTTTTAAGTAATTTTTGAATATAGGGTAAAATACCTTAGTTTGACCACTATTTTACCAGTGCAACCTTATCTTTCCCATAGAAGACAAGTAATTGACTTTGAAACATGTACCTTTAAAGAATACAGTGTTCTCTGTAATCAGCCTAGGGGAGATTGAATAAATGTTATGCCAAAGTGGTAAACTATCCTGCTACCAAAGAAATTTTCTCCACATTGCATTTTAAGGAAATATTTGCAGCTCTTGAAGAACTATACAATAATAACTGGTTCAAGATGTTCTCACTGCTGGTTAACACTGGATAAAAGATTTGCACAAAGGCATGGAAGCCAACTTCTGCCTATTACCCTCATATGTTGTTTATCTTCCAATTTTTTGACCCCTTTCCATTCATTTTATACTGAAGTATTGCTTTGTTCAAGACCTAGTGTTTAACCACTCCCATGGCGATCTGTACACAAAGGCAAGTCAGGAAGACATGAAACAAACGGAGATACTTATGTTGCTTCATGGTTTTTTCCCCTTCTCATTATCCTCCTACTCAATGAGACTAGTGGGAGGTCTGAATGACATTTCCAAATGAGAACTTAAAGCTACATTTCAACACTCAACCCCTCAGTTGTCATAGGAACACTATGAGGCTTATCTAGGTTCTAACAAGCAGCCACTTGTTTTGCTAACAATTAAAGCTCCCCTTTCCAATCAAATATATAAACACATACATATACATACCTTAAAATATTGGGCAAAACTGTACACCACACGAAAAACTTAAGAAACAAGCCCAAAGGGAAAGTGTTTATTCCTGAATATGAAAATACCAAATACTGTTTGAGAGAAATTGAGGTCTGCCACTTGACCTGATTCCTTTCAGTTTGTAGCTTTAAATACCCACAAAGACATGTGTATCTTTAATATGTTTTAACAGAATATATAAGAATATTAATACTCTCAATAACCCCAATGGAGAATTCAGGGCAATGCTATGTTATTTATCTTGCATGTATTTTTAAAAATAAACTGATAAGAGCAAACAGAATTGAAAACATGTAGATCTAAAAGAATTCTCCTGCAACATACTTTCTAGCATTTATTATTTTAACCTGATATCGTATTTTTGTCATTCAAAACAATGGATTCCAAATGGATAAGTCAAGCCTAAAAATTATATAGAAGCTTTTCTTCCACTAAGCATGGCCATCTTTAGCCATATTATTAAATCATCATGTTTTGCCTCAAGTATTTATTTACATGAAATACAGAGCTGAAAATAATTGTGAATCACTGAATACCAGCTAGCAGTCAAACATAAATTACCTGTTAATATCTTAATGTTTTGTCACCATTATTCTGTCTTCAAGACTCTTTTAAAAATCTATAAATTCATGTGCTTCAGAGAAATGATTAGCATTTTTCCACATCCTCAGCCACACCTTAATTAAGTCAACTAACTTGTAATATTCACATGTTTGGATCACCCATCCGATTTATTGGACGAGCTGCCCTTAGAGGCCATGCTTACTTTGCTTTATGACTTTTAAAGCTATTAGTCTGAGAATAATCTTAAAAGTTCTCAAATTATATAAGAAAAAGACCAATTAATAGATTGCACTAGATTCATCTCCCTCCCCTCCACCGTCATCACACTCTAGTGCCAACACAGAGAAACTGCAGCACTGCTATCCTGTTTATGTACATTTTTCCCTTTTGAGTTAAGGATATTAAGATTTTGAAAGTAACAGAATAGAAACCAAGTCAGAAATGTAAACTCAACCTTCAATTTGGCTTAAGATTCTGAAAAAGAAATGAGATCACATAACCCCAAACTTACAAGTCTGTCAGCAACAGTATTAATTATATATAAATATATAATTGCTAGCAGTTAAAGAACAATTCTTTTCTATATGATTATGTAAGCATACATCACATTGCTTTTATTGACCAATAAGAAACTAGTAAAATTAGGTAGCTACCCACCATTCTAATCATTTCCTTATTCTATTCACCTTTTTCAGCACAATCTTTCTTAAGAAGCCAAATCAAGAAATCAGACATTCATGCCTGCTAGAAACTTGTGTTTCCTTACAGTTCATGAACAACAACCTAGTGTATATATAACACAGGTATTCAAAGCTTTATAGTATGTTTCTGTACATATTAAACACAGTTAGCTCAGATCCAAGATAAGAAAATAAGGTTTCAGAGAAAGACACAGACACAGAGACACCAGCAAGAACTGGACCTCTCAAAATGTAATGGACCTTATAGAAGTAACTACCCATTTGCTATACTGATGTAATCAAATAAAAGAATCTTAAAATTCATGATACAAATGTAAAAACATATACACTATCATGTTAATTTCCCTTTCACAATCAGCACGAAATGTTTCCAATGCATTACTTCATTTCATTTTGTAGAGTTCTAACTAAATATTTGACATCCTTGGGTAGATGGAGGGAAAGGAGGGCAAGTTGACTAATTCTGAAAGCATCCTATCAAAAATCATACATGTTATTCAGACTAAATGGCAATCTACATCCATGGAAAGCTAATGTTGCAACTCTACCAAACAACCCATTTTGATTTTGCTTCCCCCCACTAAAAAGAAAAAGGGAAAAACAGCCAAACTAGTTATGTTATATATATTTGGCTGAACTGGTAATGCTCAGCTCATCTTTTTCAATTACCTGGCTGCTTTTCAGCCTTTTTCTATATTCTTAGGCTGCTCCTTTTTAGAGTTCCTCACTCTGTTTAATGTGTTCTCTGGTTCAACACAGTTGTTAGGGGGTCTGTGAACAATTTCACAATTCCCACACACACCATATGATATCTATTAGGGAGCAATGCCACTTTTCACTTACCAATTCTGGATAAAGCAGTATTTCCTGGTGACAGAATGCTGCTGCTTCCGTTCGCTTAAACTCCCTCTTCACAGCTTGATAAGTCTGATTATAAAATGTCTTTGTTCCAGATCACACGAGGTGCTTTTCCTATAAAAGTTTTCTAACGAGTTATCTACATTTCATTCCTGTGACAAAATGAAGAACAAGGAGCGTTGTGGGGGGGTGGGGGGGGCGGCACAGGGAGTAAGTCAGTCCACACAAGTTCCTGGCAAACATTTTCAGTTGCATTTTTCTGAGTTTAATCAGTAAGCTATATTAAAGTGACAGTTACCAGTTCAGGAAGCCAGAATTTGATCAAGTCAGCCACAACCAGTTTGGGTGTCTTCCACTGATGCACAGCCCCCAAGGAAGCAGTCACTTGGTCATCTATCACATGTAGCTGAATCACTGGATAACCGCCCCCTGTTCCCCCACCCCTGTTGAGCAGCAGCCCAGGCAGGAGACTGGCTTGAAACCCCAAGCAGGACCTCTTATAGGGACCCGCCAAATAGCTGCTGACCAATCGCAGGCAGCACCTACTACCTAGGTCACATGATAGGGCAGTCCCTATGACTGCAGGATTTCTGAATTACTGGGGTTACACAAAGGACACTCATTCAGGAAAAGAGAAAAAAATCCATAAGCCGAAACAGAAAACGCCCAGGCTGTGACAACTCCGGCTTTAAAATAGAGAACACCCGAGCCTCGCAAAGACAAAGAGCCACAACCAAGTCAAGATGGAAATCAGAGGAATGCCTGGCACATTAATAAAAAATAATCCCAAAACAGGGGCCGAATTTACAAACCCACTTCAGTTATAAATCTACTCCTCTTTCCCCTTCCTCCAGTCTCCACAACAATTTTACATTCTAAACTTCTGTATTTTAAAAAGCTCCAGTGAGCCATTGCAAAGCTGCTGTAAGAGAAAAATGTGTGAGATACATGAATCTCCTCTCTCCAATCCCTCAAAACACCCCTAAAGGCAATTCAAACTTGGCCATGAAAAAGTTTATTAAATGAAATACATTTCTTTCAAAATGGTTGGATAAATCAGGCAAAATTTAAAATTGTCAGGATAAATCTGTATGGTAACTCCAAATCATATGCCTCTGCCTACTCACCCATATCTTTCATTTTGGATTGTTCACATCAAGGACATTCTTGTTAAGTAAACGAGCCAGCCCCCACCCCTGTCCCCGTGAACTAGCTACCAATTTATTTTTAACAGCCCTAATTTATTTCTTAAATATTTATGTCCACGAAAAATTCAACTGAACACTCAAACCATTTCTTTGACTCACCCCCCCATGATACTTACAAATGTTCTTTGTTGGGCTCTGTTGGTTTCTCCCCTGCCCCTGACATCTGAAGCCAAAGTAAGGGCTTAGCTTCATCCTTCAAACTCTAAAGGCCCTATTTTGATTGTAGAAGGCTGCAACAGCTCCTTCTCCAAGACAAGCCCACAACACTGTGCTGCTTGCCATTTCCAATTTATGGAAGGAAGTGTATGTCAAACAAACCAGGTGATGACTCAGACTGCCTCCCCCAGCCACCTTTTCCCTAGAATGGGAGGGTATCGTAAGTGCAGCCCATTTGGATGTGACTCAGTTTTATTAGACTGATGACTGCAGTTAATCTGACAAGCTCACATTTTTCTTTTATAACTTGTACATTTTAGGATCAGAATGCACGTTCTAAATGGTTTCAAAGAACTAGATCATGTAAACGAGAATGTTGCATGATTACTTTTAAGGTATGGCAAAGTTTCTGATTCTATTCCCAAATATTTGTTTCAAATTTTACAACTGAGGCAACCAAATGTTTGAGTTCATATGAGAGCAGTAAACGAGTTTTATACTTTTAGGTCTGCTGGAGGCTTTTACTATGGGGAACTCAGATTCTTTCTGTCCTGAGGACCCAAGTTTAAGTCTCTAAGTCTGGGACCCACGTGGCAGGTTCTTCCGGAAGTGGTCAGGAGAATGAGAGCCATGTTTCAGCTTTCAGTTTTGCATTTACTGCAATTCACATTCTAACCTGAGCTCACTCGCAATACAACCACATCACATGCACAAAAATCCGTACAGTACTTTAATCTCAACCTGCCAAAAGGTGCAAAATAAAAACTTGAAAATCAAAATGTGATCTGTGAAAATTCTAATTAAATTGGCATGCTTAAATGTCTTCTGCCTCAGTAAAAGTTTACTACAAAGACGGGGGCTGGCATTCCATAGAATAAATTGTTCCCAGGTATTACACAGACTGGAAGAATGCAGTAGTTAGAAGTGCAATTCCCCACACAAAAAAATCTGGAAGGCTCTGTCTGAGCAGTTTAACTACAGTTATCTTTTCAGCACACGTCCTTTAACCTTGAGCAAAGTCAGCAACTGTTCGGACCAAGGCTTAACATTTATTGTTGATTATGGTTTGACGTATCACTAATTTTTTTACAATACAGAAAACATTCTATTCCTATCATATATAAAAATGTTCAAGTATCTCATTTCAAATTGGTAGAAGAGGGCAGAGGAAAGGTATACACCCTGAAAAAGTGAAAAACAGTGAAATTAGGAGTTGATTATTCACCTTACAAGAGATTCTCTTTAAGGTTTTGCTAGAATAAACCCCACATTAAACTTTCTTACAGGATTTTCAGAAATTAAAATGACACAAAACTATTAAGAAGTACATTTCTAAATTATACTTTTGAGGCCTTTCTATCATAACTATGTGCACATATTTTTCATTCATTAAAACTTATTCATACTTTAACAGTGATGTGTTAATCTAACCACCAACTTTTTTTGAGTAAAACTTTACTGGCTTAAAGTTACCTTTCTACGATATGTAGAACATAAAATCTATAATTATATGGCTTTCAATGGAAATAAACAGACGATGAAAACAGAATGTTAATAAACTCAAATACCTAAAACTTCTGGCATCTAAAAGACTCTGTAACATACAGAGGGTCCCAAAAAATGTATACAGATTTTAAGGAAAAAACTATTAAAATTGTAATACTCAATATATACTGATAACAAGAGATGAATACAAGTCACGTTTGACTTCTGCAATTACAAGAGGTGCTGAAATGGTTACCATCAGCATACTTTTAATAGATTTTTCCTTTCTTAAATTGTGTACACATTTTTTTGGCACCATCTGTTTTTTAAAAGCCTGGAGCCAGACTTGCTGGGGTTTGATTTCTGGCTCTGCTCTTCCTAGCTGTGGTACCTGGGTTAAAAAGCTAATACCATAATTATACATGGATTTTTGACTGTGCGGCAGATTGACACCCATAATCCTCACTTTGTGCAAGGGTCAGTGTATATTTAAATGCCGAACATAGTGGCTGCCTGTCAGATAGTAAGCACTATGTTAGGGTTGACTATTCTATTATCGTAATCATCCCATCTCTCTATCCCTTAACTGCTCTTTGTACCATTGTTTTGGAATAATACACACCTTAACCATTGCCTAAATACCATTTCTCCATGAGAAAAATACAATTCTATAACCTTAAGAGTCAATTATAACTATTTTACTAATGATAACAAACAGTTAGCTAATTCAAATTTTCCTCCCAAAGTTTCAGTGGTTCAAATGTGCATCTGACTTTACATCTAACATCTGTTTGGGCATTTTGGTTCAAACTCCTCAGAGTTTCTAAAACCAGTACAGAATTGGGCCATGGTCAGCCAGGAAAATACTCAAGAACTTCCATTCCAGTTGGCTCAAATGGCTCAAGACATAGAAATTCGTCAGCCAGGAAAGATGAACAGTCAAAGACTGCAGGAAACACACTACACCTCTGTACCGGGCAGCATACTGCCCTTGACACAGCAAGGGCCCCCAAACAGGGTTCGAGGAAGTGGTTTCAGACCCAGAAAAAAGTACCTGAGATGCACTGTTTATTCTCTCTACAAGGTCATGACATAAAACTCCACCAGTTACCCTAAGGGAAAACCAAGGAATGGAGGGTGCGTAGGAGGTACAAAAAGAACCCTCAGCATGCATTCCCTCCTACGCTTTCATTAAGAAATTTCACTTCTGAAAGGAGAAAACTACATGGATGGCTATCCATCTGAAAACTATATGAAGAAAGTCAAGCATCCCACAAATCCTACAGTAACAAAAGCTAATCATTTCCAGCCAGCAAGTAACATATTTGAAGAATGATAAAAAGGACAGCAACCAGGCATCTCTGAGGTGTAGGAAAGCTTTATAAATATGGAACTCCTCAAATACGATTGTCGGCACTGCTCTGGGGGATAAGGGCAAGCAACTGCTCCAACTTGTCTTTATCCAGTCAATGTTTCTGAGACAGATGGTAACATAATGAGGAGAAAGCCAGCAAAATGGAGAAAATGGTTGGGATTACAAATGAGTGTTTGGGGGAAGGCTTCATTCCATTTCCCTCCTTGTGGGAGCATGGTTTGGTTTGAAGACCCACAGAGACCTCATTCAATAGCTCAGTTAAAGGCAGGTTTGGAGCTCCAGCATAAAGCTTCTTCTCAGCTGCCAATCCTGTCCTCAGGCAATCTCTAAAATACCCAATGATCTAACTGAATCAGGTTCCCACAAACCCAAACTACCCTGTTTCCCCAAAAATAAGACGTAGCCAGACAATCAGCTGTAATGTGTCTTTGGGATCAAAAATTAATGTAAGAGCCAGTCTTATATTTTAGAAGATCCGGTCTTATAGTAAAATAAGACCGGGTCTTATATTAATTTTTGCTCCAAAAGATGCATTAGAGCTGATTGTCCGGCTAGGTCTTATTTTCGGGGAAACACGGTACAGGCCAGGATGGAAATAAACAGCCTAGGTTCAAATACTGGCTCTGGGACTACTACCTGTGGGGACTTGGGTAAGTCACTTTATTTCACCAAGGCTTTTGTTTCATCTGGAGAATGGGAATAAATAAGAAAACACAAGGAAAGAACAGAAATCAATGCCTCAATAAATAATGTCTGCCACCCCCAAGGCTGATCTTCCAAGGCGGGCAGGTGGGGGTGAAGGGGGGCGGGGGGAGACCACAACAATGTTAGACTTCCAGGTCAAATTGTTCATTTGAAGGCTGACAAACTGACTTTACTGAGTTTATCATGAGATTCCCAATATTAAAACATTTTCATAGTAATCTATGTGGCTATGAATATGCCTCTACAGACATGCACACAAATTATGTCTAGATTTTTATAAGACAATCTAAACATTTCTTTATGAGAGCTTGGCTCTGTTCCAGGCTTTTCATGTTACTACGTTGGTGCGAAAGTAATTGCGGTTTTTGCAATTATTTTCAACCTTTTAAACTGCAATTACCTTTGCACCAACCTAATACATAAGCAGCCACTCTGCCTGTCTTCCTGCAATGATTTCAGATCTAAGCAGCATACTCCACTCAGAAGTTTTATTAGTTGTCTTCTTTTCCCAACCAATTTTAAAGAACAAACTGACTCAGTTTTTTGATGGCCACGCCACTGAGTGGGAGTGAATATGGGAGTGGGCAGGGTGGGAGAAAGGGAGGAGGAGGAGGAGGAGATGGTGGGAGCCAAGAGCTGAATCACAGCCATGTGAGTAATCTAAGGGATTTTTTTTTTCTTCCTAAGGGCATGAATCAAATTAAGCTTGTTTTGCTGTGAGTGAAGGAAGAGGAATAGAATAGCATGAATCAGAGCAATTACCAAATATACGGTACTCACTAAAATTAATTACAATCACTGCCTTCTCTTACATGTCTGCCAGAAGATGCCAGAGAGCTTTTGTTATTCTATAATCCTTAACAAAAATTCTTAGGACTTTGAATTTTATTCTCACCCTCGTTCTTTTCAAAATTTCCTTTTACACATGAATTTCAGAAACAGGAATTATGTCTGAGCTTCTGTGAGGTAATTTTTGGCCCTTAGAGATAAGTGTGAAAACAGTGAGGCTAATACTGGGTAGAAACCAGTTTACACACTATTTAGTCAAGAGTGCTGGAAACAAAATACTGAGTTTATGAAAACAATTGCTCAGAAATGAATTTAATCTCAAGAGCATTCCAACAGGAACACTGCATAGGACCAAAAACCCTTGGGGAAAAGTAGGCATTACTTTCATAATAGTTTTCGGCGAGAATAAAATTGTCATACAAAATTTTTCAGCTTTACTCTGAAATAAGTGGACCCTCATCAATATAAGAATTTATTAGGAGTAATGTTAACAAAAAGATGGATCGAAATATAGAAAATCATTTTTTCCCCCGAATTTACGTACAGAATAAGAACATGCCTCAGTTATTTGTAGTCAGGCTACACATCTAACCGAATGTATAGAGAAGCACTTCCTTTTCCGCCAAATTTTTTAGTAATTTTGTAATTTGTGGAATTATAAAGTAATTAGTAATTTGTGGAATATAAATATTACTAGCATGGGGGGGGGGGATTGACTATCTAAAGAGAAAACCAATTATTTTCTACTCCCCAGCAAGTCAACGCATTAGGAAGTCAAGAGGGAGTATTTTGAACTCTTCTGACACATTTACATATTTTACTACAACACCAAGCTAAAATGCACTGTCCCTTTGGTTATCTACCAAAGGCGTGTTTTTGGGTTTTTGCTTTTTTTCCCTATTTTAAACATGGGTATGGATATGCCCTTACAGAATATTCCACACACAGGAGCTCAAGGAGAATACTGCCTCAACCAAGGAGAATAGTGCCTTAACAACACTGTAAGTTCATTTTTATTTATGGGACAGTATTTTTTGTGTTAGCCCAACTTTTATTGGGGTCTCCAAATAAATTATTTCAAGACCACTCTGAATAGGCAAACGCTTTTTTAACTTTTCACGTCTATGTGTTCCTCAATTTGGAAATTTTAATCTGTTATAGGACAAGCACTTTAGGAATGACAATTTGTATCCAAGGTTTAACTATTTCCAAATCTGCCTATATACCATCAATATTTTCGAAATTTCGGTCAAGAATTATTTACGTAATCTACAAAGATATATCGATATTATGTTCATATAAAGTGAGCCAGATCTGTTTTCACACTAGGTGACTTGGATGTCTCTACCCCGAGCCCTCAATTTCCCTGCCAACTGATCCCAGCCAAGTTAATGACATTACAGTATTTGACTCCTTTCAAGTCAGTGCTCTCCTTACGTACAATCTTTAGTTTCTTACATAGTAGAAAAAATATTGGCAAACTCAGTTTAACATCCTGACCTGTCTATCGCAAAAGGCTAGAAGAAGTGTCCAAAAATTTTCAATACGTATTTCAGTTCTTTCTCTTTTTCAAAATGTCCTAAATAGCAAGTGCAGAAGACACTGAAAAATAGGTCTAATCAATTCTGAGTTCAAATCCTCTGGAAAATCCTTGGAGGTACTATACTCTGCATGGGTTTTTTTCTGCTCCTCAATATATCAAATATTTGGGGATAGGGATGGGGGGGTGGGGGGTTATATTTTGATGTTTTACATGGAGAACCAGAATGTTCAAAGGTATAATTGATGCTAAGTGAAAATGAATTTATGACTTCATAAATCAGTCACTAACTAAGTTGAGGTGACCTGGTTCTCATCTAGCAGTAGGGAAAAAGAATGAAAAACAGTAGCAAAGACAACTTGGAGGCCAGGCATCTGGACGAGACTGGTGATGGTGGTGGCGGTGGTCTTGGCTGGGAGGCGACGAGGTAAAGGAGTCAGTAAAACAGAAAACAAAATGGGTATAGAAGGCTCTGGCTGGGGAGATGGGGGTATTGGGGCCTCTCACAATGTAGACCACACCCTAGAAGTCTGGCTTGTGAAAGGGAATAAATAGAAATGGGAAATAGAAATAACAAAAGGAAGGCAATGTTTCATTTTAAAAATATAATTTCAGTTGTGAGCTTTTGTACCAAGTCCTCTTTGTCATATTTTTCCTATAATATATCTCTCAGCTCACACCCCAATTTACCTGAATTATCATTATCCTTTCTCCATGATGTGGGCAAGCTATCAAAAAACTGTAGCTGGTGGAGAATGGCAGAAACTAAACTCTCCTACTAAAAGTGAGGGGGTCTGAAACTGCTGCAAGAATAAAGGATATAGACGTATTTGTGGACGGGAGAGAAATCACAGAGGTACGCATCTGTTGTCTGATGTGCGGGTGACAAAAGAGAGTCCTATCATGTGTAAATTGGACTGAGACCCTAAGCAGAAGAGAGCCTTATGAAGAGCTAGAATAGGAATCTGGCAGGGACATTAAAAGAGAAGTAACCCTATCCAATGGGTGGTTGACATTTAAGTCTTTTCTGATTTTGTGATTCTAGAACTCCAAGTTGTTCTATTTCAAGAATTTTGCAGAGCATTTTAAATCGCTCTAAAACAATTTCTTTAAAAGACAGTTAGTGCTGAATAAAAAACAAATTGAGTACTTCTTTTGCTGGGGAGAGTTTTAGGTCACAAATTAATTTAACCAAATTATTACCTCTGAAGTGACAATCAATGTCTGAATCCCTTTTATAACACCTGCCTTTGGTCTGTGTGAGCAGACTGGTTGTACAGTATGACAAAACTACTTTTCCCTTCTATTCCTATCCCCAACAGGTCATTGAAAGAGAACAATATGATCCATTAAAAACTGAAGTTGTGCTATAGTTATGTGAGATGTCACTATGGGGGAAAGTTGGGTGATGGATATGCGAGCCCTCTCCATACTATTTTTCTAACTTCACATGGGGTCTTGCAATTATTCAAAGAGAAAAAGTTAAAAAACAAAATCTGCAGCTGTCTGAAAAATTTATCTTCAAATAATAACAAACCAAAGTCAAAACTCATTTTTTAGATAATTAGTCTTAATAATACTAGCTCTCTACTTAATACTACAGAAAGACGTTCAGTAGGAAAACCAAGGAACCATAACCCAAGCACGAGCCCAAACCTCTCCCAGAGTAACATTTGGTATCTTAAATACTAAAATATAAACTAATAACTACAAATGACAAATTTAAGATTCATATATTGGTTTAATTCTAAGATCTAGAAAACAGACCCTCTCTATTGCATCTAACCTAAAATGCCATTGATTGGAGACACTCTATTCTTTTATTTACCATTAGAAAAGAAACAAACTTCGCCTATTAACTATGACACAATGCCTTAAAGACAGTCCTGAGTGACTGTCAAACCAGCTTCTCAGTGCTTTGTTCTGGGAGATTTGGTGATTTTTCCTGCCTTCAGTTGCATTGCTTGCTGTGTGACTGGCAATCCTTCTGCATGTATCTCAGCAACAAATAATATAGCTTCAACTATTTGTCTTTTTCTAGTTGTTGCTTTGAAAGAAATTGTGGGACTTCAGTAATTTCTCCAACAATGCACATTTGCTTCACTAATATCAAATTTACTCCCTGCTGTTCTCATGCCTTTCTTTCTACATACACAATTACACTGTGTTTCGATGCAAATAAAATTATTTCAATAAATGTATTCTTACTGAGAGCATATCAAATGTTAGGTACCCTCAGCCATATATATAGAACCAACAATACAACTCAACTAACTGTTGGCCATGAGAACAGTTATGACCAACTTTGTGAATGCATGGGCTATGGAAACTGCATCATGACTACTGCCTGATAGATGGTGATTGAGAGAGGCTGTCCATTCTAATATACATCCAAATCTTAAAAATGGGCAAATATGGGAGGCAGGTATAGAGGGTGTTTTACAACATATAAAATATCAGAGATATTGTAGGTCTTCTTTCAGCCTGGGGAAATCCTCATTCCCCATAGCCTATTTCTGACCATTTTGTCCAGGTAATTGATTCAAAAATTTTTTATTTAGTCCTACTAACTTCCAGGTACCACGCTGGTTCAGGGGATTCAGCAATGAACAAGAGACAAAGTCTTTTTACTTCGTGGAGTATCAGTCCAGAGGGAAAGGACATACAATCAAAAGACATGCAAAATATGCTACCTGGTGATGAGATCTTAGGTAGGAGAAGGTAAGCAATCCATGGGTTGTGGATGGGGTGGTTGTTACTTTATTTTGGTTCATCAGTGAAGAAAGGCCTCCCTGATCAAGTAGGCATTCAAACAAAGTTCTGAAGAAAGGGAGGAAATGGATCCCATGGAAATCTAAGCAACAAGTGAGGGTTAGTAAGGCAGAGGAAAGAACTTGTGCAGGTGCACTGAGGTTGGAGTAAAGCTAGTCAGTTTCAGGGACAGTAAAGAGGCCAAAGCTACTACAGCAAAATAGGCAAGGACAAAAGAGGGAGATGACCTTGATTAGGTTGGGCAGGGATGGGGGGAGCAGATCACACAGGGCTTTCGAAGCCATTGTCTTTCAAGAACTATATGGTCATTACTCAGAAACAGAATACCATGCGAGGCTGTTAATCAGGAGTGGAACAATCTAAAAGGGTAAATCCTGACGCAAGGATGAATAGAGTACCTAGTTGATCAATTCAGATGAGATGACACTGGCCTGGCCTAGGTAGTATCAGTGGAGATAAAAGGTGACTAGTCAGATTCTGGATATATTTTCAAGAAAGAGAACATAGGATCTGCAGTGATGTCAGTGGTGACTCCAGGGTTTCTGGCCTGGGCAACTGAAAGAATAGAGCTGCCATTTTCCAAGGCGGAGCAGGCTGGGTATGGCGGGGATGGGAAGGTGTGGAGAGAGAAATGAAGCATTGCATTTCAGACATGCTAGTTTTGAGATGTCAATTAGACATCCAAGCAGAGATGAAGTTGAAACTGACATAGTTTCAAGATGAAAACAGTGTTTAAGTGGTATTTAAAGCCAAGAGAATCATTTGACTTTGGGAGAGAGGGCAGATAGAAAAGTGGTAGTAGGGGCGGACAAGTGGCTCAGTTGGTTAGAGCGCGAGCTCTGGGCAACGGGGCTACCAGTTGGATTCCCACATGGGCCAGCGAGCTGCATCCTCCACAACTAGAATGAAGTCAATAAGCTACCACTCGGCTCCCGGGTGGCCATGTGGCTCAGTTGGTTGGACACGTCCTCTCAACCACAAGGTTGCCAGTTCGACTCCTGCAAGGGATGGTGGGCTGTGCCCCCTGCAACTAATAACAGCAACTGGACCTGGAGCTGAGCTGCGCCCTCCACAACTAAGATTGAAAGGACAACAACTTGACTTGGAAAAGTCCCAGAAGTACACACTGTTCCCCAATAAAGTCCTGTTCCCCTTCCCCAATAAAATCTTTAAAAAAAAGAGAGAGAAAGAGAGAAAAGTGGTAGTAGAACTGAGGCATTTGCATATGAAGAGCTTGGGTGATGCCAGAAGGAATGCCAAAGGAGACTGGCAAGGAACAACCTCCAGGAAGGCAGAGTACCAAATGTAGCATCAAGGAGGCCAAATGAAGAAAAAAAATTTCAAGGAAGAGGGCAAGAGCAGCTGGGTCCAATCCTGCTGGCAGGCTGAATAAGTAAGGTAAGGACAGAGGACTCACCACTCAATTTGAAATGTGGAGGTCCTTGGCAGTCTTGACAGGAGTTATTTTTGTGGGATAGGGCAACACGATGCCTAACTGGAGTGAAGACAATGGACAGGTAATTCAAGGCAGCAAACAAAGACAATACTTTCATAGAGAAATGGCATAGTAGCTGGAAGGGGGTGTGGGTGGGAGAAATGGGTGACATTGGGGAACACATGGATAATTGCAGGAGTCTCAATTAGGAGACAGATGTTGGAGCCCAGTGTGCCATGTAGAGGTTGGCCTTTGGTGAAGTAGTACAGCAAAACAACCCCATGGAGGTATGCCAGAGGTAGGAATACGTGGAAGGTCAAACTTCTACATCACACATTTGTTCAAGACCTTCTTTTTAGACATAGATTAGTTTGTTCTCCTCTGTGACTTTTTGTTGTTGCTGTTGCCACATTGGATATAGTTAAGTCCACAGCCCCAATCCAAATTTAAAGTAACTGCAGAAACAGATTTTTTAAAAGGAAGAGACAGAAAGACTTTGCTATTGATTTCATCCAGAGTGATCTGTGGCCATATATTGAAATATCTAGTAAACGTTAAACCACAAGCATTAAACAGAACTGTAATAAATGGTGTTTGCTTTTTGTTTACACAGCTAAGAAACACAATGAACTCTAAGCAAAGTGCATCACTACTAAATATTACTGCAAAGCCACTATATTAGTATCTTTTATATCTTAGTCACATTGTTTGGAAACACCCAAGTATGTGGTTTATGCAGATCCATCCCTTGGAATCACAAGACAAACCTCAGATTGAGTATCTCTCTAGTAGTGATACTGATCACCCCAGAGGCACGTCCTCTGTGGCGTCTCTCAGAAGCTGACAAGTTGGTGGTCATCAGGTAGACTCTATCTGTGGCCACAGAACTGAGGCCGACCAAGTTCTTGGTAACTGAGGCCATCAAGCCCAACCACTGAACTTCTTGACCTCTAGACAAATTGGTTACCTAAATTTTAATGACATTAAAATTTATTGAAAATTGCTGCATCAGGTTGTGGCTGTAAAAAGCACCAGGTTTCTTAGATTTATCAAGGACAAAAAGCAAATCAATTGGTTTACTTGAATTACTTTGCTCTAGAGGCAGATAGCAGAGTGCGATTAAGAGGAGATTAGAGCCAGACTGCCCAGGTCAAATCCCATCTCTACTGCTTACAAACTGTAAACTGTAACTTTGGGTAACATACTGAACATCTCTGTACCTGAAAATGAAGGTCATCAATACTACGTATTTCATACAGTACTAGAAGGGTAAAGTGAATTGCTACATGCAATAATATTATAGTCTTAATCACCATCTTGGAATTTAAAACTAACCACAAAAGAATTAGAAAGAAATAGCATGAGGACCTTCTTCGGAATTCACCAGGGATCCAACATGTTATGTATCCTTGGAGCATCAATTGTGCTCTAAAAGTTGAGAAATATATTTTGTAAAAATAATGTTTAAATGTCTTAATATGAAAACATACACATTCAGTACATACAAAATTCACACTTGAGGAGAAATACTTGAAATAAATTATGTACATGCTTGCGTCAAGGCTTTTACTCTCCTCTTCTGAAATTTATGGGAAACATGCTATATAAAGCATTGTCTGCTGAGTCAGAAAAGAGTTCTACAACCAATGCGGAAATCATGCTGAGGGGACTCCCCCATATTTAATCTGTAATATTAAATGAAACAGACCTAGAAAAGTTCAGTTGCTGTTGAAGTTTAAATAAAGAACAAGTGGTGGGGTTAACAAGTAAATCAGGGCTCCCAACTTCCAGTTCAGTCACTTGCCTTTAGATGTGAGGTATCCCCTAAACAATACTTGGTTACCCAATGAGATGCCATACTGTAAGTACAGTGTTTCTTAGAGGGAGAGTCCGGGAATCCCTGGGGTATTTCAAAGAGGACTGTGGTCTCCACCTTGAACATTTTCAAAGTGCCCATCCCTCGCTGCCTTCCCCACATCAGGTGGCATGAGGCTCCTAGGGCTGTTCCAGCCAGGCCTGTCACCACCTGTCCCTTACTTTTAGCCCCAGACTTAAAGAGACAGACCCGACACATGAGCGAAATAAAGAGACAATAGTATGGATGGCTTCCATTTTCAAAACTGCACATATTTTAAGAGGAGCAAGTAATGAGTGTTTCCTCAGAAGAAGAGCTTAGGGTATTAACATTTAAATTTTTATCACCTATAAACTCTTGTGCTCTGGCAATCATTAAATGAAATATTGATTTGCTTGTGCAAAAAATTTTTACCTTACTGTATGCATTCTCATGCTGGGCTCTTGGGCAGTAGAAACAAGAGACCCTGTCCTCCAGAATTCAAGATGCAATTGTAAAGACTAGGCATAAAGAATAGGAAAGATAATGAATAATATAAGGCAACATGTCATCTATAAATTAATGTAAGAAACAATACCTTAAACTTTGGTTTAAGAATGCTTTCTTCAAAGGAAATTTACAAGAAAGCTCAGTATGTAAAACAGATCAAAGCAAGCGATTTGGTAGAAGCTACAAGGGACCCTGTAGGCAGCTCTGTTCTCTGCTGATTGAGCTCAGCCTTGAACCCTGGCAACGCTCAGCCTTCAGAGCACTTGAGACAGGTGGGCTTTCCAAGGTGAGGAATACCAATGAGTAGGCAGGAAATGGCCCACTAAGTAGGAAGAACTGCAAAGAAACAGGTGTGGAGGCAGAAACAATGTCCCAGGTATGCTTATTGGACAAAAAAAAAAAGAGCACAACTGACAAGAATGGAGGGTTCATAGAAGGGAAGATTAGATAAAACTGGTACCACGAGTTCCCCTTTCTGACTTAAATGCTAATTCTGAAGACCAGACAGCAGGTGTGCAGTTACTGAGCTGTGCAGTGGTGGCCTGGGAAGGGTTGGATGAAGGATGAAAATGCATAGCTCAAGAACATCGCCTACTAGCAGGGAGATACTTCTCATCCCAGCCTGGCTTGTCTTCTCACCCCAGGCTCTCCATCCGACAGGGTGATCTCTATACAGGGACGCATATGAAGATGGGGGCTCCCAACCAAGATGCCCCCAACGGCTAAAATATCAAGTAAGAACAAGGGTCGGAGGCCAGGGAAGGTTGTCGAACATGTGCCTCTGCTTATCATGGGAGTCATTTCCCAACACCACCCCCCTAACACTTTCCTGACTTTTACCATGTGAGGGTTCATGGGACCAAATCTCCCAGTTTTTCAAGAAGAACCACCACTGCAGCATTAATAGCACTGTGTGGGCCACCAAAAAGAACATACCTACAGGTTAGTGTGCATTTCTGTATTAGAAGAGAGATCGGAGTTTGCCTTGTCCGACATCTTACCCAGTGTCTAACATACATATATGTATTCACTACATTATCTGATGAGTGCATGAGAACCAAATATTAGATTAGGCAGCAAATTTTAAGGCAACTTCTTTTGCCTTTCCTCCATTAGAGAAACAATGCAGCTTAGGGAAAGTATGTATAAGTTACTCACCAAATCACTAGCTATTAACAGTGCCAGGGTTACTGTATTTGCCCTCCACCCCTCAATTCTTCAAGCTCTTGTTATGCTTAAGTCACTCTCAATTGAATCCTTTCCTTCCTCTTTCCCCTCTCACCCTCTATTAAAGATTTCAATCAGGGTTTTACTGATGAAAAAAAAATCAAAATCACTAAGTAAATTAAATGGGGGCTGTTAAGTGCAGTTCCTTATCAAGGTGGCAGGTGGCACTGCATCTATTTCCAGTCTCCAAAGGGAGTGAGGATCTAGGCTCCCCTTCTCTGCCCTTCAGAGCTCTGGTCCTTTCTCGGAGAACTAGAGGGGATTTGTGCATACTCATGGGGTTGCTAGCAACATCTTGGAGCTCTTCCAAGTATATCAAAGTATATTTCTGGGGTTTTTGAAATGTATCCTAGTCTCTGCTCTCAGTAGCTCTGGTTGGACTTTATAGATAAAGTGTGAGGTTTGAGGGAATCAGTGAGTTCCAAGATGAACAGGGTTAAACTTCTACCTAAGGAGTATCCTGCACATCAGAATGAAACAACTCTTACAAGGTAACAAGGAGATGGCTCCAGAAACCGAACCATTGATATAATATATTTAATCAGAGATTCAAGGCAAAGAACAAAATGCCCCAGAAATGAGCAGATCCTAGAATTGCCAGGACTGGAGAAATTCTTGATCATCTTTCTGAACACGTGCAAGGCTTTGGGGGACAGTACCATACCCAGCATATGAAGGTATACCATTATTCAGGGCAATGAAAGGTTTGGGCCAATTTTTAGAGAGAGGAGGGGAAAAAATGGGGCTTAAGAGAAAGATGAGACAGGTTTCATTGGAAAAATCCATTTACCAGAGGGTTTATACGAGAGCCAGGTCTGGGTGGATTAGGACTCACTAGTCACAGCTAAGGAATTTCTATCTGCACCCCTCCTCAAACACTCACACCTACTCCCTTCATCTTCCACTTACTCCAGACTTTCCTGAGCTAATCCCATATTCAGATCTTCCTGCTGACCTTTAAAAAACACCTACAGTAGTCCTGGAACAAGGTTTAGTTTGATCTATTTCTGCTGGCTTTTTAAAATATTTTCATTATGAGAATTCTTAAAACACTGAACAAAAGTAGAGAGAATAGTATAATGAACGCCACGTATCCCTAATTGGCTTCAAAGATTATTTTTGCCAGTAATCGTTTTATCTATTCCCTCCACCACTGTTTTTTCTCCTTCATTTTAAAAGTTACTAAAATTGGTATTAGAAGGCAAGTACCTCACTCAGAACCACCCTGTTAAAAGCAGATAAGATTATAACTAAGACCAAGTTATTTTTAAAAAGCTGTAAATGGTTCTTTTGAGAGATTGAAACTGAGGGAAAACAAAAACAAGACACTGAGTGAAAATTACTTACCACCCTTTTCAGTAAACTCTCTCACTGCAGGAAGTTAAAAAGATCATTAGGAAAATAGAGGAACAATATAATATGTAAATCTTTTCAGGCCAAGAGATGTATTTTTAAATTATTTCAAATGGTTAGGTTGCTTTATATTTCTCTGTGGAATTTAAATTGTCAGCAAATGGAAGACTAATATTCAGTGAACCACAACAAAAAATCTGCATGTCCATGTTCAACAATTTAAAAGGTAATATGGGGGGTAGGTAGCCGGATGGCTCAGTTGGTTAGAGCACAGAGCTCTGAACAGCAGGGTTGCCGGTTCAATTCCCACATGGGCCAGTGAGCTGCGCCCCCCCCCGCACCCCCCCCCACTAGACTGAAGGACAATGACCTAGAGCTGATGGGCCCTGGAGAAACACACTGTTCTTCAATATTCCTCAGTGGGAAAAAAAATTTAATAGTGTTTTTAAGAAAATAAAATAAAAAGATAATATATGGGTAAGCTTTATTTTTTAATTGAAATTCAATGACTATAATTGAGAAGAGAGCTCCATTTGTATTATCTTATACCCATATATCTTTTTTTGGTGTAGATAGTGGTAGTATCCTTTTAAATATAAATTGAAGAGGGCAGAGCCCCTTTCTTTCTCAGGTAACTAAAGCACAGTTCCTAATTAAAACAGAAATAGACATCTGGTTTCCCAGGACTACACTAAAATGTTTTATTTTATAAAATCAGGAGCCTAGATTATTATATTTGCTGTTCCCTCCATCTGCCTTTCAGATCTGGCTAAATCCAATCCCCTCCCCCCCTCTACTGCATCCCCAAGTGCCTAAAGAACTCACTTGCTAGGTGCTCACAAATATTTCTGATATGCAGAATGAACTTGTTGGCTTATCTGACACTCTTCCCATTCTTCACAAACCTTATCTTTCTCAGCTTTCTAGCTCTCTTCTCTTGCCTCAGTTCCATTCCATTTCTTCATTAATTTTAATGTTCTGACATTTAAAACAGTGGTTAAGTGCTCCAAAATGCCTAAGAATGATGCATTGAGCCAGATACTATGGATACGTTACCTCTTCTATAACCACTTGGAACGGGGAAGGGAACTTGTTTCAATGGCAGATAGGAGCACAGAAACTCTAAATTACGGAGATTTTGCAACTGAATCTCTGAATCTCCAGGTACAAGATAAACATTTATAGAACTTAAGTATTTATTAATAAGAACCACATATTAATGATACAAAACTGTATCCTTACAGTGCATTATATTCTGACTTTGCGAACTTGTGTTTTTTTATGTTTAGTAATGATCTAAACAATGTTCATACACTGTAGGACTCCTTACTGGTTGGTTAACGGCTCCTAAAGCTCAGGGACAATGAAATAGCACCCTCTTGGACAAAAGAATACTTTGCACAGAATAGTCACCAGCTAATTATTACCTTCATGATAGAGGGATCGAGTGCAAGTTAAATATGCCATAATTATACAGTGAGAAATTTGGGCTTCAGAAGAAGTAGTATATCCTGAAAGTAAAAACCTAAAAAATAATGGACCTCGGAAATCACATGTAAACCCTTTTTGTTAGTAAGCGATACTTTCTACTCCTTGAGATGTCTAGAAATAGTATTTAGATCTAGCTATTTGCTTAGATGGGTGAGTCAGGCTAAAGTTTCTTCCACACATCTCAGTGAGGCAGAGAAGACATTGGTTTTAATTTCTATGTTAATTTTAAGTCATGGTTGCTCAACATTGGCGATGTTGACATTTGGGGCCACATCATTTGGTGGGGGGTGGGGGCACTTTTCTGTGCATTGTAGGATGTTTAGCAGCATCCCTGACCCCCACCCACTAGATGACAATAGCATCTCCATTTGTCAGTCGTGACAACCAAAAAACAAACAAAAACAAAAAAAGGCTCCAGGTATTGTCAAATGTCCCCTAGGGGGCAAAGTCATCCACAGCTCAGAACCACTGTTTTACGTCCCTATCTGTGCAGCCTCTCCCTCTCCCTAAGACCCCCACACAACAAAAGCCAAATTCAATAATCTATGCTTTTTCTTTCTTATCTATCAATTAAGTTCAATGAACAGTTGTGAAAATTAAAAGAAACCATAAGTAGACAGGGTGACCTGCACCCTAACAAAAAAATGTTGGTTCCCACTCTCCCTTCCTGTTCGGAATTTGTAGCTTAAGCAGATAACAGTAAGCTCACGTATTTTGAATATGACATTGCATTCAAAATAATATAACTACAAATTGTGATTTCTTCTATCTATTCTCTCCATAGGAGGAAGGCTAGTCTTAATTTTCAGGAAGAACACTAGGACTACATAAACACTTAGTACAGTACTTTGAAGGAAATGTTTTTTACACTTTAATGAATTCATGCCAGGAGGCATGGTCTTTAAAACACAGCATCCTCAACAACGATGTCTAACAGTCACAGCCCACAGTACTTACAGCCTCCCACCCAAGTTTCTATGGTGATACTTGAACTCAAATAATTTGTATTCAAACTACCTAGTATCTAAAGAAAATCCCTTTCCTCATGTCTTAAAGCATTTTTTTAAAATTAATTTGTTGGACGGACAGGATTATACTTTTTTATAATTTTTTCTAAATTAAGAAATTAAAAAATTGACGTGAGACCTCAAATCTTAACTGAAAATAAGAATTGCACACCAATTTTTGAAGACTCATTAACTTTTTTACAATCAGTAAATACTGGACATTGTTCAAGTAGAGGCCGAGTGTAAGCACGCCCCAGCTGAAAAATCATCAGCACATATTTATCACAGCTGAAACCTGACATACACCCTCCCATGTTCCTTAAGTACAATACATTCCAGCAATTAAAAATATATTCCATTTCCTCTAAGTGCACATTCAATCTGTCAAACTGGATGACAACACCATAAAGCTACTGCAATTCTGAGACCCAACCTGCTGAACATCCTGAATAGCCCTTCTCCAAAGAGAAACATATGTATCCTTTTCAGATGTGGAAACCTCTTTAAATTACATAAGGATTTCAAAATAATCCCCTAATAAACTGCTTAATATGAACAGCATTTCAAATTCTCAATCTAATTTTAAATTTCCATATTTGTTGTAAATGGTACTCAAAATTTTTCCTTATGCTTCTAAGAATGCTGAAGGGTTTAAGACTCCTCTAGCAGATATAGGCATAAACCCTTGAAAAGCGTGGGTTGCATCTTTAAAAGGTGTCAAAGGAAAAGCAGATGAAATGCTGTAATCTCCACCCACTGTCACTTAAGACATACATCCCACGCACTGAGAACGCCCAGCCAGCATCCTGCATCCACCCTTTCTTTCAAGCCCACTGCATTAGACCATGGAAATTCAGGATGTGTGGCCACACCAGCCCCTGCTCTGGCTCCAGCTGGCCCACCACGTGGCATAGCCGTGACCATGACCTTAGTCACACTTCCCTCTGACATCCTGTGAGTGGGCTCAGGCTGGAGCCAGACCTTCCCACTGTGCTGCCCGCCCTGCTCCTGGAAATGACAAACCCCTACTCCCTAAAACATTCCATTCTCCTCTAACACCAACTGAGCTTCCTGCTCCCCACCCCTCCAGAACAACAGGTCTTTGAATATCATTCACCACCCTGCTAACACCTTTAACCATTTAGCTAGGGAAGTATTTTCAATTTCAGTTCGGATTTTCATAGAGGCTTGTCCTCTGATTTTAACTATTTTAACTATTAGCACAATAATCACTTCCAGGAATTATAAGTGCATACAACATCTAGACTCTAAAACGTAGCACTGAAAAATTTATACAACAAAGCTCTCTTCATTAAAGAAGTACTTCTTAAAATAAATAAAAGAAAAAAAAGAGAAAAGAAAAGTAGTACTTCATTAGTAAAGAGGGTGCCCTTTGGATTCAGATTTACATAAGCATTAATTTCATGGTCCTTTTTTCCATTGGATTAAAAGGATTTCAGAAATCTGACTCCTATGTATAACTCTTTGAAAAAGAACTATTTTAATAAATAGGTTAATGAGAAAAAATACTCGGCATTTAGTTTTAGTCGTAGAGTCAAGAAAGAAGCATTTTCGTTTGTTTCATCAGATAGAAACAACGATATTGATTGGTAGTATTAATCTCACCTTCCTCCTAAAATGCATGCAGGGGCTAAAGAATGGTTTTTCAAGCAAAAATGTTTAAAAAAAAAAAGCTGGGTAGAGTAACAGTAAAGAGTTCATTCATCCATTGTTTAGAGACATACTATTCTACATATTCAGTAACAGACATAAAAGTTCCAGTTCTGCATAAGATGATGTGAGCACACTCCATCTGTCTTTCCCAGTGAACCCAACTATAAAACTGGAAAAGACTGTCCTGAGCAGCTAATCAAGAACTCTGAAAAATAAATAGTAGCAGGCCGATTAGGCAAGATTAGAATTCAAAATACCTCCCAAACTGGCATAGTTTACCATTACTTTTTCCTCCATTATGCCCCAAGCCTGAACTCACACTGTCAGCAGGCACTCAGTGCTGAGAAACAGCCAGGAGATTCCCTGTAGCTCTGGCTCAGGAAGCAGGAAAGAGAACTCCTAATGCTCAGAGAGTGGGGTAATATCACCCATTTTCCCCCTTCTTTCTGTTCTCTCAGGCCACAGCCCCTAAATGGCAAGACAGTCTGAAGGACCAAAATTCTGAGGGAGGGGAACCTACCCTTGGGCTCAGTGGAGCTGTGGTCCCAAGAGCATGGGGCCCAAACCCACCATTTTTTTCAGTCTCTCTGTTCTCCAGTTGTTTTGGCCCCAGGGATGTGGACATAGTTATGGAAGTACAGGGCAGAGCAGAGTAATCTCAAGCCTTCTGGCTAAATGACCAAAAAAGAGAAGCCCCATGGAATTGCAAAGTGTTGGAGATCATGGGGTCTGGGGTTTGGTGGCGGGGGGAGGAGTAGGGGAGAAGACTTGGGAAAGAGATTACCACAAAATACTTATGGACTCCCAGGCTCACGCACAAGCTTTGCATGTGTGGATCTCATCCTAAACAGATTGCTGAAGACTTTGGAAACTGAACTGTCTGTGCTCCAGAAGGGTCACTGGGGGGTGGCACACACCAGACACATGCAAACAGCCTTGAAAGTTTTGGAAAACTGAACTGACATTGGGCCCACAGCTCACAAATTGTGGGTTAGAACGTGCTCTCTGAACCTAACCAAGTCCACTGCTAAAACAACTATCAACATTCTTCGTGGGATTTAAACAAGATACAAAGTCTCATAAGATAATATTCAATATGTCCTGGATAAAATCCTAAATTACTCAGCATGGGAAAAGATAATCAACAGACGCCAGTGCTGAGATGGCATAGATGTTTCAACTATTTGAAAAACTTTCAAGCAGCTATTATAATGCTCCAGCAACCAATCATGAGCAATCTTGAAACCCATGGAAAAATAGAAAATCTGAGGAAAGATATCAAAGCTATAACAATTAGAAATTTTAAAAATGAAACACTGTATTTTGCCGTGTATGAGGTTGGACAATTAAGTTTGCAGACTCATCCTAGAAAAAGTGCTACATACCTCATTGGTGAATATCATTACGGTCACATTCAAAGTATTCCCCTTGGGAAGCTATGCACTGACACCAGTGCTTAGCCCACCCTTCAAAGAACTTTTGGAACTCTTTTTCTGGAATGGCCATCAGAACTGTCATCGTGTTATCCTTAATGTCCTGAATGTCATCAAACTGTCTTCCTTTCAATATTTCCTTTACCTTTGGTTACAGAAAGAAGTCATTGTGGGCCAGACCAGGTAAGTAGGGAGGGTGTTCCAATATAGTTATTTGTTTACTGGCTAAAAACTCCCTCACAGACAGTGTCCTGTGAGCTGGTACATTGTCTGAGCTGGTGCATTGTCATGATTCAAGAGCCATGAATTGTTGGCAAAAGATACACAGAAACAAATGACAATGAAAATACATCCTACCAAAATTTTTGGGATACAGCGAAAGCAGTTTTAAGAGGGAAATTTATATTACAGGCCTATCTCAAAAAACTATCTGCTCGGTAATTAAGGCTGAAACCACGGTGTTCAGCCTTCTCTCAGTTTTGCTCCGAGGTCTCTGCCTTGAGCGTTATTTTTAGCCGTGTTATATGCTGTCCCCTTAGCCCTGTGGGTCATAAACACAGCCCTAGCAGTCCGAGTTCTTCCCTCTCCCACAGTTGCAGTAGTTCCGGGATGCAGCGAGCTCACAGCCCTGGGCTAGGTCTGTGTCCTGAGCCCGCGCGGCTCCGGCTCCGCACTTCTCCCTTCCCTCCTCCCCGCCCGCACGATTTGCCCACCTTTAGGTTTATTCAGTAGTGGGCCTCTTCGTCTTGCCTGTCTGCTGTGCAGGGAGTCCTTTGTGGAGTTATAGTTGTTTGATTAGTTGTAAATTGCAGAAGAGATTTACAACAGCTCACCTCACACCATCATTTTGATGATGTCTCAGAATATATTTAAATACGAGATTCAATTGGTTGGTGGTATTTTCTACTATTTCTGTATATTACTGAGAGGAGTCTCAAAATTCAAAGTATAACTTGGAAAAATCCTAAATAAATAACCTCATGTTATACCTTAAACTAGAAAAAAAAGAACAAGTGAAACCCAAGGTCAGCAGAAGAAAGGAAGTAACAAAAATTAGAGCACAACTAAATGAAATAGAGAACAAAAAGACAATAGAAAAAATTAGTATGATGAAGAGCTGGTTCTTTGAAAAGATTAACAAAATTGACAAACCCTTGACTAGACTCACTAAGATAACAAGAGAGAAGACACTAATAAACAAAATCAAAAATGAAAACGGGGAACTTATCACGGATGCCACAGAAATACAAAGGATCATCCAAGAATACTATGAAGGACTATATGCCACCAAATTCAATAACCTAGAAGAAATGGACAAGTTCTTAGAAACATATAGCCTTCCAAGGCTGAACCATGAAGAACTGGAAAATCTAAACAGACCGATCACCAGTAAGGAAATTGAATCAGTCATCCAAAACCTTCCCAAAAGCAAAAGTCCGGGACCAGATGGCTTCACTAGTGAATTCTACCAAACCTTCAAAGAGGATCTAATACCAATCCTGCTCAAACTCTTCCAAAAATTGAAGAAGAGACAGTACTCCTAACTCATTTTATGAGGCCAACATTACCCTGATACCAAAACCTGGTAAGGACAACACACAAAAAAGAAAACTACAGACCAATATCTCTGATGAATACAGATGCAAAAATCCTAAACAAAATTCTAGCAAATCGAATACAACAATGCATTAAAAAGATTATTCATCACGACCAAGTGGGGTTCATCCCCGGGGCACAAGGATGGTTCAACATCCACAAATCCATCAATGTGATATATCACATAAACAAAATAAAGGACAAAAATCATATGAATATATCAGTTGATGCAGAAAAAGCATTTGACAAGATACAACATCCATTTATGATTAAAACACTTAATAAAACAGGTATAGAAGGAAAATACCTTCACATAATAAAGGCCATATATGACAAACCCTCAGCTAATCTCAATTAATGGTGAAAAACTGAAGCCCTTTGCTCTAAGTTCAGGAACACGACAGGGCTGTCCTATCATCTCTGCTTTTCAACATAGTGTTGGAAGTTCCTGCCATAGCAATCACGCAAGATATAAAAGGCATCCAAATTGGGAATGAAGAAGTTAAATTGTCACTCTATGCAGATGACATGATGCTATATATAGAAAACCCTAAAGACTCCACCAAAAAGCTATTAGAAACAATCAACAAAGACAGTAAAGTTGCTGGCTACAAAATCAACGTACAAAAGTTCATTGCATTCCTATATACTAACAATGAAACCTCAGAAAAATACAAAAAAAAAAAAAACTCCTTTTGCAATTATAGCAAAAACAATAAAGTACCTAGGAATAATATTAACCAAGGATGTGAAAGACCTATATGATGAAAACTAAGACATTTTTGAAAGAAATTGAAGAAGACACAAAGAAATGGAAAGACATTCCGTGCTTATGGATTGGAAGAATCCACATAGTTAAAATGGCCATATTACCCAAAGCAATATACAGATTTAATGCAATCCCCATCAAATCCCAATGACATTTTTTAAATAAATGGAGCAATAAATCAGCAGATTTGTTTCCAACCACAAAAGACCCCGAATAGCCAAAGCGATCTTAAGAAAAAAGAGCAATACTGGTGGTATCACACTCCCTGACTTTAGCTTGTACTACAGGGCTACAATAATCAAAACAGCATGGTACTGGCAGAAAAACAGACACATAGACCAATGGAATAGAATTGAGAACCCAGAAATAAAACCACATAAATATGGACAGATAATTTTGACAAAGAAGCAAAAACATACAATGGAGGAAAGACAGCCTCTTCAATAAATGGTGCTGGGAGAATTGGATAGCCACGTGCAAAAGAATGAAACTGGACTGCTATCTGTCACCATGTACCAAAATTAATTCAAAATGGATCAAAGACTTAAGCATAAGACCTGACACAATAAACTGCATAGAAGAAAACATAGGTACTAAACTTATGGACCTTGGGTTCAAAGAGCATTTTATGAATTTGACTCCAAAGGCAAGGGAAGTAAAAGCTAAAATAAATGAATGGGACTATATGAAACTTAAAAGCTTCTGCACAGCAAAAGAAACCATCGACAAAATAAAGAGGCAACCAACTGAATGGGAGAAGATTTTTGCAAACAGTGCCTCCGATAAGGGGCTAATATCCAAAATATACAAGGAACTCATGCAACTCAACAACAAAGAAACAAACAACCCAATTGGAAAATGGGCAGAGGACCTGAAGAGACATTTCTCCAAAGAGGACATACAAATGGCAAATAGACATATGAAAAAATGCTCAACATCACTAATCATCAGAGAAATGCAAATAAAAACCACAATGAGATATCACCTCACCCCAGTCAGAATGGCTATCATCAACAAGACAAATAGTAACAAGTGTTGGAGAAGCTGTGGAGAAAAAGGAACCCTCATACACTGTTGGTGGGAATGCAGACTGGTGCAGCCGTTATGGAAGGCAGTGTGGAGGTTCCTCAAAAACTTATGAATAGAATTACCATATGACCCAGCAATCCCTCTCCTGGGTATCTACCCAAAAAATCTGAAAACATTTATCCATAAAGATATGTGTGCTCCAATGTTCATTGCAGCTTTGTTTACGGTGGCCAAGACATAGAAACAACCAAAGTGTCCTTCGATAGATGAACCGATAAAGAAGTTGTGGTATATATACACAATGGAATACTATTCGGCGGTAAGAAAAGATGATATAGGAACATTTGTGACAACATGGATGGATCTTGAGTATAATGCTAAGCGAAATAAGTCAGACAGAAAAAGCAGAGAACCATATGATTTCACTGATATGTGGTATATAAACCAAAAACAAAAGAACAAGACAAACAAATGAGAAACAAAATCTCATAGACACAGACAATAGTTTGGTGGTTACCAGAGGGTAAGGGGGGTGGGGGGTGGGAGATGAGGGTATGGGGAATCAAATATATGGTGATGGAAGGAGAACTGACTCTGGGTGGTGAACACACAATGGGATTTATAGATGATGTAATACAGAATTGTACACCTGAAATCTATGTAATTTTCTAACAATTGTCACCCCAATAAATTTAAAAAAATAATTCTAAACTAATGCAGAATATGAATTCTTTTAAAGTATACACAAAACATCCAAGATAAACCATACTCTGATAACTTTAACAAATTTAGAAGAATTGAAATACCACAAAGTATGTCTTCAAATCATAATAAAATTAAACTAAAAATCAGTAAGTAAAATTTCCTAGTACTTGGAAATTGTACAACATACTTCTAAATAATGTATGAAATATGATATAAAGTCTGATTCAAAGAGAAAGCCTCACGTGAAAAACATTTGAATTGAACAAAATCAAAATACAACATATCAACATATGTGTTATGCAGTTAAAATGGTGCTTATAGGGAAATTTATAACATTAAAGGTTCATATTGGAAAAAAAGTCTCCAATAATCTAAGCTTCCAACCTGCGGAAACTAGAAAATGAAGAACAAAACACTCCCAAAGCAAGAAGGAAAGCTATGACAAAGGGTAGAAATTGAAAGCGAAAGGGAAAAAATGGCAACAAAAGCTGGTTCTTTGAAAATATCAGTTAAGTGTTAAGCCTCTAGGCAAGACTGACAAATGAAAAAAAAAACCACCACTTATTAATATCAGGAATGAAGGGGGGGTATCACAGATCACACATACATTAAAAGCATAAGGGAATATTATGAACAATTATATATACATATTTGACTAATATTACTAATATTTCTGGAGGATTTTTTTAAATCGATATTCATGAGGGATATTGGTCTGTAGTTTTCATTTTCTTTTGCCATCTTTGGTATCAAAGTAATCCTGGCCTTATAAAAATAAGTTGTGAAATTTTCCCTCTACTTATGAAAGAGGCTGCTTTAAAATGGGTGTTAGTTCTTCAGTACATGTTTGTTAAAATTTATCAGCTAAACCATGGGTCTGGAGATTTCATTTTCAGGTTTTTTACTATGAATCCAGTTTTATTAATAATTACAGGACTATTCGGATTATCAATTTCATCGGAGGTGGTAGGATGTAGTTTTTTTGCTTTTGGTTTTTTTTAGGAATTGGTGTTAAATTCATGTTGAATTCTCAAGTTTGATTCCCCCCTGGATTACAGAAGAGGTTTTATACAAGATTTTCCAGGTTTTCTCCAATCTTCTTGACAAGAATCAGATAATGGTAGGGAGAGGAAGAAAGGACGAGGTTCAGGGGGGCTCAGGGGAGGGTAGAGATTAATTTCAGGCTCCTAGCTTCTGAGAGATTGGCCTGTCACATACCAATATAGTTATTACAGTCATTCATATCCCTATTACCTGGCAGGGGCAGAGGATTTGAAATGTTATTCTATAAAGTAGCTGGAAAATATGGGGCTGGAGGTGGGGCGAGGTTGACAGGTAGGTGTGGGGGTTGTAGTCAGGTCTAAGTGTAAAGCTGGCCAAGGAAAGCCACAGGGTCTCCACCTAAACTCCCACTAGCAACTTTCCTCCATCTTACAGGCAAGCAAATACTGGGGGCATAGGTTTACTGCTGACATGTCTTCTGCCCACACATAATGAGCAGTCTTTTTAATTCTTTTATTATTTTGAAGAGAATTCAGCTTCTACAGAAAAAAATTTGGAAAATACTGCCCTCAGATGTCCCAAAGGAGGTGACTCTGGTTCTGGCATACGCTCCTTGGGAAGGCAATGGGCCATCCATTCCCAGCCTAGGGGCACTTCCATGGAGTCACCCTGGTTTTGGAAACAAAGTTATGGCATCCAACTGACTGGCTGCAATTCTTCCTCCATTTAGTTAGACACAAATGAGACTCATAAAGCTGAAAGCGACCTCATGAATCTCCCTGCCAAGGCCCTTATCTCACAGATGAGGAGACTGTGGTCTAACTGGGGGAAAAGACTAACCCCAAGGGTGCATACCTTGAGGCAAAACTGGGATCGGAGCCCAGTTCCAGGGTCCCAGCACAATGCTCTCTACAAACAAAACAAGTATTGACTGGACAGGTACTATGTATGTGAGGCAATGTGACGACAGGTTCTGTCGTCGTGAAATTTTAACTTCAGTGGGGAATACAGACATTAAAGAATTACACAAATAACTAAAAGTGGAAATGAGTGTTAAGTTACTAAGAAGAAATGCAAGGAATCTAAATACATTGCCTTAAATCTTCCCAAGTACCACAGTGTACTACTAGTTCCAGTCATAGTAATCCCAATAGAAAAATTTCACCTTGGAAAACTGGGGAATTTCGATGATTGAGTGAAATTTCATGTTAAGTCTGCAACCCAGAGATTGCTTTTGTTGTACATCTGAAGCACAATTTTAGAAAGGTACATGGAGGAGAATGTCACGTTAGTATACTACGGAGTTACACAAAAAAGACAGACATTTAAAGTCACGATTCTAGCCATGGGCACTTTGCTTTGTTGGACCAAGACCAGGATGAAGGAGCCAGTATGAAGTGACTCAAGCCAAGCATGATGCCAATACTTTAGGGGAGATAGCCCTGGAGCCACGAAGACCCTGAAAGTGGCTCCAGCAACCAGCATGACTCTTCAGAGAGCAGGGGCTCTATGAGTAAACCAGGTAGTTCTACAGAGCAAGGAATGAATAAATCTAGTATTCTATGTTTCCACATCTCAATAGTGAAGAAAGGACATGATGAAACATGCACAAATAAGGCTCCTAGTTTTACCTCAGAAACTGACAAATAAAACACTTTCAATGGGAAACTTCTACGAAAATTTGACAAAGTTATTCTTTCGGGAGACATTTCCTCCACAACTGGTACTCTCATGATGGAAGCATTTAATGTGTCTGATTTTCCCCTACACTTTCAAGGGATAAATACAATCATGCAATTTGAGACTGGAGGTGAAAGTGGTCATCATTTAAGCTATGCAAACGGCAAGTTACCACATGGGAGAGTTTAATAAACCAAACTCCAGTCTGTAGCCCATGAACTGATACCATGTTTCCCCGAAAATAAGACCAGGTCTCATTAATTTTTGCTTCAATAGATGCATTAGGGCTTATGTTCAGGGGATATAATCCTGAAACTGATGCTAGGGCTTATTTTCCAGTTAGGTCTTATTCTGCTGGGGAGACATGGTAGGAAGTCAGGCTCTTTTAACCATAACAATCAACAAAAGAAAAAGTAGGTACACGTATAAGATTCTGTGTGAAGAACAGAGCCTTTTGGAAGGAAAAAAAAGTAAAGTCACCTACCAAGTGGCTGAGATAACTGCTAGAAGAAACGTTCCCAGAAGCTTTCTAAACTACATTGTTAATAAGTGGGGTAAACTGAACAAATAATTTGAGACAGAAAAGCAGAAGTAATTATCAGAAGCTGTCACCATAGAGGTTAGGATTCAGAACACAATAGTACCAAACTGGTAACAGACCACCTGCCTGGGCTCATGGCTTGTGTGAGAACAGAACCAGGAGTGCAGTTTCCAGGCTCTCACCCTCACGTGGAAAAGTACTCACTCGGGTAGTAAATGTCATCAACTGTGATTGGGTGGCCATCAGCTGTGGCTAGTTGCCCGTCAGCTGTAACCAGTGAGCCATTGGCCACTAATATAACTGCCATGGCTACGCTAGCAGCAAATGGGGGTTGCTAAGAAGATGGTGGCTAAGCTAGCAAGAGCGGATTGCAGTTAGCACGGCGGATTGCCGCTAGCAAGTGGGGTTGGTTGGCAGAGAGAAGTGGACAGCAGGTTGTGGATAGTGTGGCTCCTGCTTCCTGTGTCTCCAACCCAGCCACCAGCGAGACTATAGTGGTGTGACTCTCCTATCCATGGCTCTGTAGGTGTTCCTTTTTGGCCTCACCTTAGGTGGGCAGCAGGAGCTGAGACCCCGCCTGACATCCTGCATGACAGCTTGTTATTTCAAAACCTCTGAAGGTACTTATATTTGTTAAAGGTAGAGCATTTAAGATTTTAAAAATGTTTATTTATACCAACCAACTCTGATGGGACAGAAATAATTCAGTACCACAACAGATACAGTCTAAAGTAGCGGGTATTACAAAGGCTTAATGAAATCTCCCTCCTTGAAAATTATTAATGGAATGGTTTGGTTCACATTTCCCCCACACCTTCAAGAGCTGGCTAAGTAACTTCACAAGTACACTGTCAAGTTCAGAAACTCTGTGAGTCAGTGGGAAAAGGACAATGATCAATCCAGGGCTCTGTGTTTCAATGCCTTAATAGTAAAGAAGGGACAATATGAAATATGCACAGATAAAGCTTCTAGTTTTATCTCAGCACTTGATAAAATACTTGTTTTCATATATGTTCACTGCTGTATCCAGAGCACCTCGTACAGAGCCTGGCAACTAGTGGGAGGCCAAAAATGCTTTTTGAATAAATGCATAATCTCAGACAAAACACTAAAAATACATGCCCTGAAAAATCACTATCTTGTTATCCATACTGATATGCAAATAAGAAAGGAAATATCAAAGCAAACATCCATTTTATTATTTTTCCTTGGTATGGTTTGGTGAAATCAGACATGTGAGAATAATGCATACCTTCTATTGTTTACTAGTTATGTGACCTTGGGCAAATGACTTGAATGCCTCTCTTAAGTATCTATGGCCTCATATCTAAAATAAGGCCAATAATTTCTTCCTCGGTGTCACAGTAAGGATTAAATGTGGCAACACTGTTTCAGAGCCTGGTACACAACAGGTGTTCAACAAATGAAAAAACCCATGACAATTTGAGAAAACCTCTCCTGTTCTCCTTTGACTTCAAATATGGATCCCAAGTAGAGGTTTCTGTCATCCATGTCACTTTTTGCATTTCTTCCCAAACAAATGAGTCCTTCCACTAAATTACAGCAAGAATTCTCTACCCGGGCTTCTGACTGGAATCCCAGAGGAGCTTTCCAGCAAGGCATCTTGCTCACCGACTCTCCAGTGGTGGGTGGGCACACAAAGCTACCTGGTGGGTTCCTCCACCTGGCCTTGAGCCCTCGGGCCCTGACCCTCCAGAAGCCAGGTACTTGAGGACAAAAAGGAAGCAGTCAGGACACAGAGAGCATGATGCTTCAGAGGTGAGTGAAAGGCAGGCACAGCATAGAGTACCAGGAAAGAATGGCCAGCCCGAATTAGGAGCACATGACTTCTTCCTCAGAGAAGCATCCTTAATTTAACCAGCAACTGAAAGGCCGTTTGGAAATAACTTTCATAAACTGTGATTTGACAGAAACTGAGTGAATATATACCTAAGCTTTCCAAAAAAATAGGTCTGAAATTGGCTGGTTAATTTGGCCTAAACTGTAACATATGGATAGATCTAAATGTTACTGAAAGCCTCCATTTTGAAAACACCACATGTATTTTTTTCAATGTAAGTTTAACATTTTTTTTTAATCTTAAGTGCTGTAATCAGAAAGTCAATACTCACCGAAAGCTGAGCAAAAATATTTCTCTTCAAGAGGGCACCAATCAAGTAGAAGTTGTTCATTTTCCTAGATAAGCCATATGCTGCTTTAGTCCTTTCTATAACCTCAAGGATGTTGCAACCTTTCGGGACTCAGTTTCTCCATCTGTTTAAAAAAGCAGAGAGACGGGTTAGCTAGATGGCTCAGCTGGTTAGAGCACGAGCTCTGAACGACAGAGCTGCCCATTAGATTCCCACTTGGGCCAGTGAGCTGCGCCCTCCACAACTAGATTGAAGACAACAAGTTGACACTGATTTTCCAGAGGGGCTGCAGGATGGCTCAATTGGTTAGAGCACAAGCTCTCAACAGGTTGCCGGTTCAATTCCCACATGGGATGGTGGGCTGCACCCCCTGCAACCAAAGATTGAAAATGGCAACTGGGCTTGGAGCTGAGCTGCACCCTCCACAACTAGATTGAAGGATGACTTGGAGCTGATGGGCCCTGGAGAAACACACTGTTCCCTAATATTCCCCCAATAAAATTAAAACAAAAAAAGCAGAGGGATGGAAGTAGCTAATTCTAAAACACTATGCTTCTCTTTCTGAACACAGAAATCACTCTTACTACCCTGTAGGCCAGATATTTTATTACCAAATATGCATGTGTTTTAATATGTGGTTCCTGAGAAGGGTAAGAGGGACAAGGGTTTAAAAAATAACACAGGTTGGGGCGTCCGAATAGCTCAGTTGGTTAGAGCACGGTGCTCTTAACAAGATTGCCAGTTAGATCCCCATGTGGGACACTGTGAGCTGTGCCCTCCACAATTAGATTGAAACAACTACTTGACTTGGATCTGATGGGTCCTGGAAAACACCCTTAAATAAATAAATAAAAGTTTTAAAAAATATAACACAAGTTAATGCAGACTTAAAGGAAAATTTTCTAGACGCCATAGTTCACCCCAAACAGGACAGATCACATTTCTTCCCTCTTCTTTTAATCAAATTTCTGACACTCCATTTCCCAGACAACCTCTCTAATGTTGGCCAAGGCCTGTCTTAATATCTTAAGTAGATTTTAATATTTTAAATATTACATATTTTTAATATGTAATATGTAATTTTAATATTTTAAAATTACAGGCTGGGAACTCTCTTGCTAAGTATGTGGTTGTTACAATCACATAAGATGAGCACAGTATTGAGTCTGTAGCTTGCTCGGGACCCACTGCTGCATGCTAATCTAACACCCTTGCTTAGACCACAGGTAGGAATGCAAGATGTCCACAAAGAAAATCCAAGGCTTAAAAGAGTACGCCGGGGATGGCCAAGTTAGCTCAGTTGGTTAGAGCATGGTGCTGGTAGCACCAAGGTTGCTGGTTCGATCCCTGCATGGGGATCGCCCTGCAGAAAGGAAAGAGGAAAGGAAAGAGGAAAGGAAAGAGGAAAGGAAAGAGGAAAGGAAAGAGGAAAGGAAAGAGGAAAGGAAAGAGGAAAGGAAAGGAAAGGAAAGGAAAGGAAAGGAAAGGAAAGGAAAGGAAAGGAAAGGAAAGGAAAGGAAAGGAAGGAGAGTGCTCTGATTTAGCACTGATGGATGTATCACAAATATTTTTGTGATATAAGCAAATTATAAAAACCTCAAATTATAATCAAGTTATTAACATGACAGCAAAGGCTTCATTTTGTAACATTCTCAAATAATAATGGAGGCAGTCATGAAAACAGTATATAACCAAGACCAGCCTATTTCAAAAGCATCGGGTATTTAGAGTACAAGAAGAAAAATGTATATTTCATAAATTCCAACACAGAAAAATCTTAGTATTCACTAAACACTGCACAGACTTTCGTGGGCCTTAAAACTGATGCTACATGCTCTGGGAACCCAATGTAGTTATAGAATATTCAGTATTTATTAAGCACTAAGAACTGTACAGAGTAGATAAACAGAGAGACCACTCACTCACAGTGCATAAGGATTAAAAAAGGACAGAACAATGACCAGCCTAGTAACAGTTTCAGTCATTAAAACAGGCTTGTTCTATAACTACTTGAAATGTTCTTGGTTTGCAATGATAAAAGTCAATATTTTAAAACTGAGGAACTATTACTGTAGCAAAAAGTTGAAACACCTACGCTGAGTCAATGAAATAAAATTAGGAATAAGCGGATTTGTACTAACATAAAATGTAACTGCAAAGTGAAACTCTATCTCAGTATTTCTAAGGTGAGCATGAACCCCTCTTTTCTCACTCCAATTCATTTCTTTGGACCTCAACACTACGCATAAAAAATGCCTAACTTCTACCATTTTGAAGGAGCTCTTCTAAAAGCACAAAGAAATTTTTAATTTTAAACAACTGCAAGGAAAAGAACCAATAAATGTTTTCCATGTACTCTGAGAGGAAATATGCAAAGGGAACCAAAAATATTAAAAATGCTTTAACTAGCGGAGTACAGCATTAGGAATAGAGACAGTGGAAATGTAGCTGTATGTGACGTCAGAGGGGTAGTAGATTAGGGGTGGGGGTTATCACTTTGTGAGGGACATAAATGATAAATGTCTAACTATGACATTGTTTTGTATACCTGAAACTAATAAAAAATGCTTTAACTGGTCAAAATATGATCATGAAAAAGTCACAACCATACTAAACATTACTATAAATTTCTTAACGTAAAAATTATTTAAGGGTCCAATCTCGAATGAACATATATTTTTACAAGCATATAGGTGAACAAAGTATTTCTCTCATTTACTTCAGAATGTGTTCACATAGCTCTTAAGTTCACAAGATGTAATATGATGTAGTACATTGCGTAAATTGATTAATTTGGAAAGCCTCTTTTCATTCATAGGCCTGAAAAATGCTTGTCCCCTATGTTCCAGGAGACCATACTTATAATTCATTTTTATAAGATTTACATTGTGTACTTTACATGTCTTTAGACACTAGCAGGGCCAGCCCCTGTGTGGGTAGCAACTGAGCAAACAGCAAAATGCTCAGTTGCACAAATGCTCACAGGCCTAAAATAATAAGTCCTTGGCCTTGGGTTATTATCTCCCCAAGGCTTTGGTTAAGTTTCATGTTTTATACCTGGCAGCCACAAATATATGAGTAAATATTACACACTGAATATTTTTTGTCAGCAAAGAAAGCACCAGTTGAAAGGAAACTCTCCCCCACCCTCCGTGGCCCAGCTAGCAGTTGGGATGCCTGGGCTCAAGGAAATGAAAGGAGAGGAGGGGTTCCTAATACTAGGTGAGAAACTTGAGTGATTTCTCTAGTTCCCTAAGTTGCCTTAAAGGCAAGGCAATTCTATTTTATGTTCGTTTTAACTCAAAAAACTTTACCTAACGTACATAACTAAAGATAGAAATTAAATGTGCTGAGAAAAAAAATATATAGAAGGCTCAATTACGCAATTCACAGAAAAGTAACACAGTATCTTCTAGTCAAGAGAAAAGCATTCTGGGAAAGCAGACACACTAGCTTCCCAATGTCCTACAACCTCTGCACCATGGTTACTTTATTATAGGTGCTGGCATGTTAAAGCCATAGCACATCCATCCTTCCCTCATGCCAACATCAACCTGATGATGAGTTTTCCGAATAAGGTGTCTATGTTGGCTGAGGGAGGATCTCTCGGCATCATTGCTCTTTGTTCAGAAGGCAGTTTCATTTCATATACCATTACCACATTGGAGTTGATTTGGCAAAGATGGTTGTGGAGCAGCACCAAAGGAAAATGTTATTATATCCTCTGTGGAAATTCCAGGCCTTTCTGGTGCTTTTGGGTACACAAGAGTTCATTGTGGTCATTATATTCAAGGGATAAACTCACAGTGAAAAAGGCAATATTCTGAGTAATAAAGCCATAAACCAATAAAAGAAGCCTCAAACTGTGTTCTCCCATTTGTTATTCTCATATTTCATATTTGTATATCACCTTCTAATTTTAATCATTCTTCAAACCATTATATTAATTGGGGGCAAAAAATTGATATTGTTCAGGGACCGAAAATCAGTTGTATTTTTAAAAATACCTTATAATAGAAATATTTGTTTCAATATACAAAGCAGCAAAAAGTTAGTTTTGAACTCTTGGAATAGAAGATCAAACTACTACTTTAAAATACTAGGTATAACATATATGGTGATGGAAGTAGAACTGACTCTGGGTGGTGAACACAAAATGTAATATAAAAAACTAGGTAAATATATGATATTTAAATGTGACAAATAATTTGAGAACATTTGAAAGCATTTAAGATACTGACTTATAAAGAACAAAAAGTTTGATTTATTAGACAGTATAATCTTAGAAGATTTCTTTCATGTTAAAATTTATTACTGTCATAATAAAAATTGTTGGCAAAATGAGGCTTACTTTTCAATTGCTGTGTAATTTGTCAGCCTTTTTTCTACCTGCCAGTGTGCATGAAACTGCTGTTCAAGTTAAAGCAAAATATAAAACTCCCCTATAGCTCAATTTCCTTTTAAGTAAAATGAGAAAATTGTCAAAGATTAGTTCCTACCTCTCACTACTTTTCAGAATAAGTAAAACCTATAAAGCACTTTACAAATATAAAAAAGCTATTTTTAAAGATTTGGGGGGAATAAACTATATAAGCAGGACAAATAATTCTACAGCAAATTATTTTATAACTACCTTTTAATTTTCTAAGTGTCCTATATTATCAAATGCATTTTACAACAGCCACAATCCCTAGAGAAATATTATTTTTTTTATTAAATTTATTGGGGTGACAATTGTTAGTAAAATTACATAGATTTCAGGAGAAATATTTTTTAATAAACATTCTTTAAACTGAAGAACTATCTCAGATTGAAGACCAAAGGAGACATGATGACTGACTAAAAGCACTGTGGGATCCTGGATAGGATCCTGGAACAGAAAAAGGACATTAAGTAGAAAAACTGGTGAAATCCAGATAAAGTCTGTAGCTTAGTTAGTATTTCTGTACCACTGTTCATTTCCTGGTCTCGATAAACGTACCAATGTACCACTGTTAATGCTAGATTGAGGAAGCTGGGTAATGGGTACATGGTAACTCTGTATCCTATTTTTGCAACTCTTCTGCAAATGTAAGATCAGTTCAAACTAAACAAGTAAAAAACCCACTCTTTGAGAAATAAATTTGTTAGCTGTCTTATTAAGAACCTGAATCTTCTAAAATAGTTTTTAGTACAATACACAAGATTTGATTCCACTAGTGAATTGATTCCACTAGATGGCACCCTATTGTCTTCACACACCTCTTTTCACCTTTCATCCTGCACATGAACACTAAGTTTTTCTTGAGCTTATTTTACAGCTCCGTTGGACACCATCTCTTTATATAATAGATTCTATGCTTTGACTCTCATTGCATAAAATAATGTTTGCTTTATTTCCTTGAAACGTCTTCTTCCAGGATTCAAGCTTCATTATCTTTCCAAAATTTTAAGACAAGGTTTATAAATTCAGTCATTCAATACATCTATCGAGCCCTTACTTTGTGCGCCATCATCTCTACAGTCCAAGGAATCCATTGTCTTCAGTGGTGACCATTAAAAATTCCCCACCCTCCTGCACACTTGAAAAAAACTGCTTAAGATCCAGAGGAGTAACTTTGAGCAAGGAGTAAAGAAATGCTTTCCTCTTTGTTTTCATGATTCACACTCAACACCTCAAGACCTTTACTGCTCAAATGAAAAGGTTAGTTATTCAATAACTTCTAGATTCCTCTTTTTATGTCAAAGCTAAAAACCCAAGTTCCTTTTTAAGTTAAAGCCAAATAGCTAAGAGTCTATCAGTTCCTGTACGGTTTGGCTTCTGCACACCCACCTTATTTATCTGTGGCAGCATTTCCTGGTCCATTCAATAACCTCCTTGTAAAACATTCCTGTCATCCATGCTGCTCCACTTGCCACAGCTCTCTGCTGAGAAGTTCTAATAAACCCAAGACAACGAGTTCCATTCCATTCTGAAGTTTCATTTTAGGAATGATACTTCAAACATTGCTAATGTTAATTTTTTAAAAAAGGATTAAACCCATTTGGGGTTGTTTATATGTCAAAATGAATATAGCCATGCTGTATACTAACTTATTTCCAAGTTCTAAACTTAGTTAAGACTGGAAAACATTCAATCTCTGAATTTTACAGAATAAGCATTTAATGTACTTCAGAATGAACTGGAAACAGTGATTCTACGTAAGAGAGAAAATACTTAAAACACTTGGCCCTGGCCAAAACCAAAAGATATAAAAACAGGAGATACTCTCAATTTGCATTAAAGTGTCATGCAAAAGGCCTGAGGCAATTCTTAAATAAAATGTTCATAAAAATCTCTGCATTCATTTCTCATTCTCATATACCAACAAAACCTATAAAGAATAGAACATAATCAAATTGGGTCTTAAAAAGTACTCCCTTTTAAATACAATTTGCTCCAATTGTGAAAGCAAAATTTTTACATGAAAATTTCCCTAAATACAACACAAAGTTCTACAGTATGCTTTTTCTGGTGTTCTAAACTTCATCTAAACTTACCACCAGTTTTGATGGAACTGTTATGTGACTCTGCTCTGAGTGCCTCTAACTCTAAAAAATGAGGTAAAGGGGATCAAATATATGGTGATGGAAGGAGAACTGACTCTGGGTGGTGAACACACAATGGGATTTATAGATGATGTAATACAGAATTGTACACCTGAAATCTATGTAATTTTAGTAACAATTGTCACCCCAATAAACTTTAATTAAAAAAGTAAAATAAAATAAAAAATTGGTCTGTTAAATTTAAGACAAAATTACTTAAATTATCTCCAACTTTAAATGCAAAGATACTTTTTTATTGAAGAAATTAAACTGAGGGAAACAATATATGCTTTAACAAAAATTAATTCATTATTTCTAAACCATTAGATTTCTTTTAAAAAGCAAAACTCCTCAACTTGCATATATAGACTCATAAATAAATCCCATTCAATTAATTGTTCAAAGACTTTTATATAGTATCTTCACCAAGGAAACCTGAAGCTTGGTCCTTTCTACTCATGACATTCAAATTCACACACTTTGAGATAATTTTCTTATTTATCAGGCTAAAAGGGGAAAAATATTTATCCAAAGCCTTACCCAAATGAATAGAATGAGATTATCTTCCATATATATGTAGAATATTATTTATATTCCATATAAATTTTACACTCACACACACACATAGTGACCTAAGTCTATGGAAATCCCAAACAACAAAAAAAAAAACAACTTAGAAAAAAAAAATGGTAAAATAAGCTCATTTCAAGATTTTAGCTAAAAATTAAACATCCAGTCATCTTAGGTTTATCTGAGTTTGATATGTTTTTAAGAAAAAAATCATTAATCACATCAAAATGTCTAACACACAGCTAGATGAATCCATCTTTAATGCATGATTCATGATCTTATTTCTTTAACCGAATGATTAAGTACCTGCTACACGCTAGGTACTGGGTTAAGTGGGTGCTGGTATTACAATTAATAACTCACATGGTGTCCTTGTCCTTATGGAGTTTAAGTCTAATGGGGACTAAGACACCAGTCAATAATATCAACAAAACTAAGACAGTATGATAGAAAATGACAGTAAATCCCCTTATCTGGTCCAGGGTCAAATGGTATTAGAAAATACCATTCAAGGAAACTAAATTAACATTTAAAAGTAGTTTCAACAAGGATGAAAACCCAAAATTTTCTGATTAACACTCAGATTAAGTTGAACATTCCACAACAGACTTTTCAGTCTTGTCACATTTTGGTCAGTTGTATTTTTGCAATTTATAACACAATCTTTCATTTAAAAGAAGATAGCATCTAGGTTTTTGAAAAGGATTGTTGGTCAGTTCTTATACTTTTATACCATGATTAGAAAAAAACTAAGAAAATAAATTCAAACAAACCTTTTGCTTCCAGTTCATAGACATCACCACCAACAGTTTTTAAAATCAATTGATTGTTCTTGCTTACCACTGGACACTTGTGGCATTTCTTCAATGCAAAACCACAAGCAAGTTCATCTGCCAAGAATTCCCCCCGGGGAAGCAAGTGGAAGAGGAGGACCTACTTGAAAGAACTTTAAGTTCCCCAAGATGATTCCTTTAGATAAAGGAGAAATAACTTGGTGGGGGTGAACTGAACTACCAGATTTCCCAGAGGGAATCCTCACTTGCGACCAACTCATCTGCCTTTTGTATTATAGCAAACTTTAAATAGCTCTCCTTACTTATATAAATAGCTCTCCTTCTTACTTATATCCTTTCTAAATTCACTATTGTTACTCATTTATGAGTTCACTGGTATTACTCAGCACAAGTCAGTTAGTCACTATATTTTTTAAACCACAAACTAACCCCCTCCCCCGGGTTTTCTTCTCCCTTTGGTATTTTGCAACACTCAAGAATATGAGTAACTATGCACTAGAAATGCTGCTCCGCCTTTTTTGTTTGTGGTTTAAACAGTGACCATATCCCCACCCCATTAATAAAATGAGTCCAATCCTTCATGGTCACATTTCTTCCTGAGAAAAGGTGACACTTGCCATTTACACCTTGGGATTAAAATTTTATTCCACATGTTATTTGATCATCATTTCTCACAAATTTATTTAGAAACAACTTACACAAATTCTTTGTTCAAACAATAAATCAGTAAATGGACACCATTCTTTCTTTTGACATAAAGGCACTACTAGTACAGTATGCTTTCTGTTAATCACAGGTGAGGAACGGAAAATAATCCAGGAAACTACAGACTGTGCTGGCTTTTCAAAATTGTCAATTAAAACCAGCCATAAGCACCCCAATTTATCTTTTCAACCTATCTACCAAGACTTCCTCAAATCTGCCATGAATTCACGCTGGAGCGAAGGAAAAAGCATCTGTGGCTGTGAGCAATCCACAGGGATCTTGAAAACCCTGTTGTCTTCCTCTCTCCATCCACACCCAAGCACCTCAAAGCAGGTACACCTCCAGAAACCTTCCCTAATGACCGTAGCTCTTAGCCGCTTCCTGCTCTGTGAACTCATACTACATTTACCACCCTAATCTTTCCTGACCTATCACACACTTACATCTCTTCCCAAGTAAACAGTATGCTCCTAGAGATTCTATCCTTAAGGTCCTGGCATTTGGGTGCACGCACTAAATATCTACAAAACCAAATCTCCATTTCCCTCCTTTTAAAGAGGGGACATCACAAAGACCCAGAGCAAATTCCTGTCCTACCTGAGTTTGGGATTTGTTTTTCATCATTCAAGCAAAGTAGGCAGAGTAGTGGTGTATAGACAATTAAAACAAATAATGGAAGTAAGGATCCCCCAGTAAAACAATAATAAATAAAAACTCAACATCTGCACCTCCTCATTTTCCTAATGAGCATGACAAATGTGCCCTTCATAATACTAAAGTAATCTGCAACTTCATAGGGACCTTTAATTCCACACGAACACACACCATCATGAACTGCATGGAATTGTCAATTTGGACTTTATAGAAAGGCTACACTGAACTGAGGGTGTTTGTTAGGAAATATTGTGACTGGACTGTTTCTCCTTGAATTTCTTAAGAAGAGGAAAGAGAGAAGAAAGCAGCTGCCAAAATGCTAATAACAAAAGCTAGAAGTCACTTTTCAGCTCTCCCTTCACTTTTGGATCCTAAACAAAATTTTCACTAATCAATTGCTTTAGTTTTTTCTTTCTCACGTGTGTGGGGAAGGGGCCGGGGTGGTCAAAGAACAAACTGCATGTTATGGTGAACATAGCATAATCTTTCCAATATGCTCATAATATGCAACCATTCCCAACTACTTTAAAAACTGCACTTTCTGGGGCCGGCCCGGTGGCTCAGGCGGTTAGAGCTCCATTCTCCTAACTCCAAAGGCTTCCGGTTCGATTCCCACATGGGCCGGAACCACAAGGTGGGCTCTCAACCACAAGGTTGCCAGTTCAATTCCTCGAATCCTGCAAGGGATGGTGGGCTCCGCCCCCTGCAACTAAGACTGAACACAGCACCTTGAACTGAGCTGCCAGCTGTGCTCCTGGATGGCTCAGTTGGTTGGAGTGCGTCCTCTCAAACACAAGGTTGCCAGTTCGACTCCTGCAAGGGATGGTGGGCTGTGCCCCCTGCAACTAGCAATGGCAACTGGACCTGAAGCTGAGCTGCGCCCTCCACAACTAAGACTGAAAGGACAGTAACTTGACTTGGAAACAAAAAAAGTCCTGGAAGTACACACTGTTCCCCAATAAAGTCCTGTTACCTTTCCCCAATAAAAAAAAACAACTGCACTTTCTAAATAATTTACAAAAATTATTTGACTAGCAAAAAGCTTGGTTTTCTAAAAAAAGAAAAAAAATTGTTTTTGTAAAATGATAGAATATACAGCAACTCTATACTTAGGATTTGTGTTTCATTTTATGTAAATTTTACCTAAAAATTGAAACAACTACTTAAATTAATATTGCAGAAGCGTCAGAAAATAAGATGGGTTAAAGGACAACTAGATGAATAACTAGATGGTTAGATATTTGATAAAGCAAGTATCTTAAAATGCTAGGTGGTATGCATGTGTGTATTCACTCTAAAAATTCTTTCAACTTTGCTGTAGAGTTGGAGATTTTCATTAAAAATGTTAGGGAACAAAAATCAACAGTGTAAACTTATTTTTTAATACATACACATAAGAAATGACTTACTGGGGCAGCTGGATGGCTCAGTTCGTTAGAGCGTGAGCTCTGAACAACAGGGCTGCTGGTTCAATTCCCACATGGGCCAGTGAGCCGGGCCTTCCACAACTAGATTGAAGACGAGCTGCCACTGAGCTTCTGGAGGGGCGGACGGATGGCTCAGTTGGTTAGAGTGCGAGCTCTCAACAACAAGGTTGCCTGTTCAATTTCCGCATGGGATGGTGGGCTGCGCCCTCTGCAACTAAAGATTGAAAATGGCAACTGGACTTGGGGATGAGCTGCGCCCTCCACAACTAGATTGAAGGACAACGACTTGGAGCTGATGGGCCCTGGAGAAACGCACAGTTCCCCAATATTCTCCCAATAAAATTTATTTTAAAAAAAGATTACAAGTAACTTTATTTAAAAAAAAAATGACTTTTTAAAAAAATCTTTTAAAATATTTCTTCTTGCCTCCAAATATTGGCATGCACAAAGCAGAATGTCCATCTGTCTCCTAAAGTAGATCCCTCAGTGTGGGGGACAGCTCTGTCAGGGCCCTCACCTGACTCAAGCCTGAGAATCAGCTGACTGCTCCACCACTTGGCAGGAGCTGTGTGTGTACCTCCTCCACAGCATTCTGTCACAGGAGACAGGACAAAACCAGCTGTCACTGCTACAGAGCTGCTCCCCTGCTCCTTAGCCCTTCCTGTTCAACCCATTCTTAGACTATCACTGAAGTGGGCTGGGACCTCCAGGGAGCCACATTTCAAGCACACAGCATTTCCCCCAGACACTGTTTCTCTGTAAGTCTCTGGGCATTTCCCTAAGCTTTTCTCCTTCCCTCACACATCCAGCAGCACCCTGCTTGGCTGTCCTAGGAGAAAAATCAAAGAAGCAGAGAAAGACAACGCACTCCCACATTCCCGAGCCCAGGCATTTTCAGTGATAGGGTAGAGACCACACACTCTGTGTGCAGGTCCAGCAACCTGCAGTGGAAAAGAAAAGAGGGGCTCCCACCCTCTGTTGCTCTTCATCCTTATCCAAGAATAATAAAAGAGACATCAATGGGGAACGGCTCATTCTCAAAGCTCATACCTGCCAAGACAGAAAACTGCTGACACTGCAGCATCTGTTTAGGACAGGGACTCCCACCACTATCCAAATCAGGCCTCCCCATCTGCCTCAGCATTTTGTTCAGGGCAAGAACTAAAGTCAAGAAAAAGTGAAAGCAATACTACATGATTCAGTCTCCCAAACCATGTGTTCTTTCAAGTTAACCTTTGTCATCTGGTTCTCTGGCAACAACATTTAGATTAACTCCAGACCAACAGAGCTTATTGTTGGTGTGATTTGGTTTTATCCAGAACTGCTTCAACTCTGAGTTGGGGCTGGAATCCACACTGAAGATGATCTGTGAGGAAAATCCAGAGTCCAATGAGGAAACCTATTACTATAACCCTATAACAACTCCCTTCCCACCTTGTCCTTTTTCCCTTATCTCTTCCCTCTAGAGGTTCGAGTGAAGCACAGACAGCTTGAGGAGAAAATGCCACTGTTTGTCATGCTCTCTGGCAAGCACTTAAATGCATGACTCAGTCTGTGCAGGCGGGATGATTCCGGCAGCTTGAGTGTCCTGCCTCCCAGGCACACTGTCTCCTAAGGGACAGTCTGAGGAACTGCAATTCTAAGAGAGGTGTGTTTGTGGGGATGTGTGGGGATGGGGGGTTTTTAGGGGTAGTGTGAACCTAAACCACTTCTTATACTAGAATTTCAGTTGAGGAATTTCTAAGTTTTGCAAGTATAAGTCTGAAATATCACCAACAAAAACTCTATTTTTGTAGCATACATGTCTCAGATTTTTCTATGTTCTTTGTCGTTTGGTTACTCTAACTCCCAAAAAAAGCTTTCATAAGAACACTAGATAAAAAGACACACTACATTCACATATGAATGAGTAAAGAAAATGTGGTATATACATACAATGCAATATTATTCAGCTTTAAAAAGAAGGAAATCCTGTCACATGCTACAACGTGTATGAACATTGAAGGAGTTACGCTACGAGAAATAAGCCAGTCACAAAAAGACAAATACCCCATGATTCCATTTACACAGGTATCTAAAGTAGTCGAACTGCTAGAAACAAAGAATGGTGGTTGCCAGAGGCTGGGTGTGGGGAGAAGAGGGAAATGTAAAATGGCTCTAGTCTTTCAGTTTTGCAAGATCAAAATGTTCTAGAGATCTGTTACACAATGATATGAATATAGTTAACAAAATTGGACAGTACATTTAAAAATGGTGAAAAATTGTAAATTTTATGTTATGTGGTTTTTCACCATAATTAAAATACACATTGCCTTCACTCTGTATTTTGGATACTCTGAATCTCCAATTCAACATTTTGCAATTTTTAAAAAACTGTAATTTTTCTTATTGAAAATGAAAACCTTCAAATTAAATTGCTTTGAAGAATCAAGATTAAAAAGCATTTGAAACCATTGCTTGTGACAAATTTTGTCATTTTAAGCATGCATGATATTTTCATAGCAGGAAGGATCTCGACATTCTTCTTAAATGGTATGTGTGGTATGCTGAATTGGCTTCTAAATCAAATTAGGCTGCTGATATGTAGCCTTTTAGCAAGAAAAGAACATACCACAAGACAGTCTTAGAGACTGAACACTGTGGCTATTATAACAAAGGCAGCAAAATAAATAATTCATGCGTAGATGGAGTGTACAAGCATTACCAGCAACTGGGACTTCATGAATGGTTCCCGCACTGGCTCCCCCTCTACCAAAACTCCCTTTCCTCTTTCATTGCTCTAAACACTGATCCATCATCCATTCCTCTGAAATGTAAAAGTTACTGTAGGAGGCTCTTAAATTGACAGAGCAAAAAGTCAGGGAAAACTTTTATTTGCCCAGCCTTCCTTTCAGAAAAGGTTAAACTCAAACTACACATTTTCTAAAGCTCAAGATTTCAACTTTTCACTGTAAGAATGATGACATAAGGGAATGGATTAGAATGTCCAAGACTATTTCCCCTGTAACAGAAAGGTAATGAATATGTCTTTATCTTGGCCTTCGAGATTAAAAAACAGGTACTATATAACTGAATTTCCCAATAGCTCATGACTCCTTGGCTTTTGGGATCTATTATTCAGAAGATCAGTCTCCTCTGAATTTCACCAGAGGCATTATTCAGGTATGTGAAGTAACAAACAACATAGCAAATATATTTGCATAGTTTCTATGAGATTTGCATGCTCTTCCATAAACTATAGTCTGTTTTTTAAAAAAAAGTAAAAGCTAGTTTCTGAAACTCATATGAGCATGCCATTTTTCTTAGTTCTGCCCAATTTCAATTAACTTGTACCTGATACCACTGTCACCAACATGGAGCACTACCCCAGAGATAAAGAAGAATCAGAGAGAAGCAAACCTGTAAGACTTTATCCTGGGTGAGCCCTCAGCATACTGGTCTAGGAAAGGCTGAGTAAGTCCATACCGTGTTTCTTTCCCTGGAAATAAGACCTAGCCGGACAATCAACTCTAATGCATATTTTGGAGCAAAAATTAACATAAGATCGGGTCTTATTCTACTATAAGACCCGGTCTTATACAATATAATACCGGGTCTTATATTAAGTTTTGCTCCAAAAGACACATTAGAGCTGACTGTCCGGCTAGGTCTTATTTTCAGGGAAACATGGTGCCTAGGCACATTCTGGTTGGAAAACCTAGGAGGAATAAAGGAGAGAGGACACAAAGCAGTGTAAAAGGTCATACAAGCAATAATCTGTGGCCTCAAGCTGGAATCAGAACTCTCCCAAGTCCTCAAATTCACATGCCCTCAAGCAGACAGGGGCTTAAACTGTAAAGTATGCAAGGCGTGGCCCTACCCTCCTCCCATTATCCCTCATTGTCCATCTTCCCCAAATCTAGTCATAGGAGTTGCTAATAAATGACCCTTTAGAGCTGGCGGGGTGGCTCAGGCGGTTAGAGCTCCATGCTCCTAACTCCGAAGGCTGCCAGTTCGATTCCCACATGGGCCACTGGGCTCTCAACCACAAGGTTGCCAGTTCAATTCCTCAAGTCCCACAAGGGATGGTGGGCAGCACCCCCTGCAACTAAAATTGAACACGGCACCTTGAACTGAGCTGCCGCTCAGCTCCCCGATGGCCCAGTTGGTTGAAGCGCTTCCTCTCAAACACAAGGTTGCCGGTTCGACTCCCGCAAGGGATGGTGGGCTGTGCCCCCTGCAACTGGCAACACAACTGGACCTGGAGCTGAGCTGCGCCCTCCACAACTAAGACTGAAAGGACAACAACTTGAAGCTGAACAGCACCCTCCACAACTAAGATTGAAAGGACAACAAATTGACTTAAAAAAAATGACCCTTTACATGGTATTGTATCAAACCCCCTCTCAGAGAAGTTCATGTTTTAATAAGAAATATCAAAGAGGGCAGCCGGATAGCTCAGTTGGTTAGCGCGCAGAGCTCTTACCAGGGTTGCTGGTTTGATTCCCATGTGGGCCAGTGAGCTGCCCCCTCCACAACTAGTTTGAAGATAACGAGCTGCTGAGCTGCCAGAGGGGTAGCCGGAGGGCTCAGTTGGTTAGAACAGGAGCTCTTAACAATAAGGTTACTGGTTCAATTCCCACATGGAATGGTGGGCTGCACTCCCTGCAACTAAGATTGAAAATGGTGACTGGACTTGGAGCTGAGCTGCACCCTCCATAACTAGATTGAGGACATCGACTTGACTTGGAGCTGATGGGTCATGGAAAAACACACTATTCCCCAATATTCCCCAATAAAAATTAAAATAATAATAATAAAATTATAAGAAGGAGAAGAACAAGAAATATCAAAGATCCTTAAGACACCAAGAAGAAAGTACTGAAAAGAGTACTGTGGGGACTCCAGGAGGTGAGAGATAAATTCCCAGGTCACTTTTCCCTGTTCCTTCCCACCTCATGGGCAGCACCAAACAGGCTACCGGACAACCAACTGTATTCATTGATTATTTCTCTGCTACTGTAGAGGTCCCCTGGTGAGCTTCCCGCCCCACCGCCCCCCACTCAAAATTAGTCAGGGTGGGCCACATTGTGATAATGGGCACTTGTATCCTCAACCTAGGGTTCAAGTTCAGCACCGAAGCACAGAGCAGAGCCTCCTCAAACCAGTCCTCTACTGTCCCTGTCTAAAGAAAGAAACACAACACATTTATCAATTCTTAGAACTATCTGACCCAACACCAATCCAGGGCATCCTTAAACAGTTCCAGAATTAGAATCAGCATCTGTACCTAGAAGCTGCAAAGACAAAATGGAAGTTTTGATTGTCCTTTGGGACATTATTTAGATCTAAGTGACCTGAAAGAGGCACACTGCACATAAAACCAACTAGAATCATTAGGGACAATTCCTACCATTATTAATAGCCAACACTCACTAGACGGGGGGGGGGGGGGGGGAGTCCTGTCCAAAAAAAGGGCGGGGTGTGCAAAGGTTATAGGAATTTCCCATTATTGCATAAATAATATAAGTAACCTCAGGCTTCAGTTTCATCACTTATAACTTGGAGAATTCACAGGTTATCTAGGGGTGATTTCAACTTACATATTCGACCTCTGGGTCTAATTCTAAATGGTGGTAACCCACCCCACCCATCTTCCCTTACCACCTGCCCAAGAGAGACAAAACTCACAATGAAACAAAGAAAAAAGAAGACAAAAGAAGGACAAAGAGAATTCATGATATAGCTTATGCATAAACCACAGATGGTGGGTACAGATATTTTAAAGAGAAAGACATCATAAAAAAAGAAGAGGGGCTAGCCGGTTAGCTCAGTTGGTTAGAGCATGGTGCCGGTTCAATCCCCACATGAGCTGTGCCCTCCATAAAAAGAAAAGAGGGAACAAAAGGAAAAAGCCCCCTACCCCCATGGCAGAGACTTCACAAGGCACAAGGGATAAACACGGGCATACAAGAGGCCTTCTTATCCCTCAATAAAAGGGCTGGACTGTTTTTATAACCATCTGCCCTTTTACTATGTCTAGTCTCTCAGTCCTCAATGTCAACTACCCTAAGAATATGTGTGAGGGTGATTAAAAGTCCTCGAAGAATATGCTAAATATGTACTTCAACTCCCTTTCCACTTTCTCCCTTTGTCATCCCCCCCTGGAAAAAAACCCACTCCCTATCCTTAAATTGAATTCTTTGTCTGCACCTTATCTGTGCCCATTCAGTGAACAGTGATGGAAGAAAAACACACCTACAGAGATGGAAGACAAATACACTTACACCGACACTCACTTTAATCATGGCCACCAACCTCACTCAAGAGGGCCCTGAGTGATGTGTGATCATCATGATACATTTTGCTGATCCAATCACACTTAGATTTTCCCAAATGATTATTTAATCCCCTTTACTCTCCTCAAGTCTCTAATGCCTCCTCACCCATCTTCACTCTCAGCTCCCTATTTCACTGAAATACTACATGCAACCATGATAGACTTTTCCACAAGCCCCCACCATCACATCTGTACTGTCTACATTTGTGCCCGTATCACTCATGGTAGGCTAGCTAATGATATATAACAATGATAACCTAAGACAACAAAGAACACTAGTTGTCTATATTGGGTCAGCTAGGGGCTCTGCTCTACAATATCCTTACTCAGGGATGCAGGCTGATGAGCAGCCAGTTTGTGAAACATAACCAGTCACTGTGGCAGAGGGAATAACTTTTGAAGATCTTCATGCTAACAATTAAATGCCATAACACAGAAATGGTGGTGTAGCTTAACGTAAGACACTTAGCCACAACCAGTTACATGACCCCACCAAGCCACTAAGGGCCAGGAAGTACAATCCCACCATGTGTCCAGAAGGCAGAGAGTGGAACATATTTGGCATTAGTGCTAATGACTTCCAGTGTGCCCACATACTCTGCCTTCTCTCTTACGAATATACTGAACTCCTAGGTAAGGCCAACCCATTCATATACTAGATCCTTCTTGCCTCCTCAAAGACATCAATTCTGTAACTTTCCCCACTGTCGCCCAGGTCATAAATGTTTCTCTCTACAAGATCATTATTATCAGCATATAAACATCAATCATTACAATTACTCAATTTCTCCCACATTAAAAACAAAAACGAGAACCTTGACCTCATGTCCCCTTCCAGCCAGAGCCCCACTTCTGTTCCCATTTACAAGCAAACCTCCTTCAGTCGTTATTCTAGCTCTAATTCCCCTCCCCCCACACTCTCTTGGTTGAACTCACTGCAATGAAGTGTGTGGCCTCCCCACCATCCTTCACCAAAACAGTGCTTGTCAAGGTCTCCTATGACCTCCATATTGCTACAGTCAATGGTAAACTTTCCGTCCTTCTCTTATCCACACTATGAGCCTCATTTGATGCAATTGAACACTACTCTTCTTGAAACACTTTTCATACTTGATTCCCAAGACACTAGGTGTTCTTGGTTCTCCTACCTTCCTGACCACAGCTACTCAGTCTTTTTTGCTCCTTCTATGCTGTTTATTATAAAACGTAGGGTGTCCCAGGGCTCAGTGGTCAGCTGGCTCCTCCTCTGTTCTAGAACTCCTTCCCTTTGTGGCCTCATTTGAGCTCATGATTTTGAGTGCCACCTATGCACTAATGACTCCCAAACACGTCCAGCTTTAGCCTGGATGGCTAAACTGAGAAATACTCAGCTATTCAATAGAGTATGCAATATTGTCCCTTGGATATTGTCTTAGTCTTTTCGGGCTGCTGTAACAAAAACACCATAAACTGGATGGCTTAAAAACAAACACTTCTCAGTTCTGGAAGCTGGAAAGTCCAAAATCATACGCGTCGACAGATTGGGTGCCTGGTGAGGGCCCACTTTCTCATTGAAAATCACCTTTTCACTGTAACCTCACTTGGCAAAAGGAATCGAGAAGCTCTCTGGGGCCTCTTTTTATAAAGACACTAATCCCATTCAAAGCATGCCCTCATGACCTAATCACCTCCCAAAGGCTCTACCTCCTAATACCATCACATTGGGAGTTAGGATTTTAACATGAATTTTGGAAGGACACATTCAGTTCATAACAGAAGTCTAATAGGTATAATAATTTTGTTAAGAAATGAATGACGAGTATAAAAATGGTCTAATCCAATCCCTCCTTTTAGAAGTAAAGAACCCAAGTCTTCCAGAAATAAACTAAATTCCTAAAGGTTGGAAAGATGTGTGAACTCTGGTCACCTGATGCTTTTCTAGCCACCTCTCCACCTCTGCTAAAAGAATAATGCTGCGTGTCATCATAGTTGCAAAAATAAAGGAGGGGAGAGTAAAACAAATACAGTAAATTCAAATCATAACAAAAACTAAAATACAGTAAAAGAGTAACAAACTTAAGTATGCTCCTAGTAAAGTTAAAATGGAAAACAACTAGAGTAAGAAGGAAGCAAGCCATAAAACCCTAGTAAACTATTAACTCACTGGTTTGTGGCATTTTCAGGTAATTCTAGTATGAAGTCAACTGCATTCACAAGACATTCCATCCACAGTCTGAATACCAGAAAGGAATGTTGTCAAAATAGGTGGTTTGGGTCTCTGGAGCTAGTCAATTAGTAAGAAGGCTTTGGGAGATGTAGCAATCCTCAGAGAGGTTTTTCACAAGTAGGGCTGCCAAATGATCACCTCACTATTGAGTCGTACATTTAAACTTTTATTTTTTAAATTTCCCAGCAATATGACATGGTTAGTTTCATAACAAGAAATACATCTCCTTTCAAATTCAAATGGACAACTTACTAAGAATTTGAAAGCTGATGAGGGAAAAAAGTAAAGCTCAGTTAACATGACTAAAGCAAAAGTCACCTAGAGTGCCATTACACATAACTTCGATTTTAAGATGGGAGCCCCCTTTCCAAACAAGTAATACTGTAGTGTAGACATATAGATAGGCAATTGTACATTTAACCATATCAAATGTAACTTAAACTAATTCACAACTTTAACTTCAACATACTTAGCTATTCTTGTCCTATGTATCCTTGTATGAAAAATGCAGCAATTGGATCAGATCATGTTCAATAACTTCCCACATTCTATTCTTTTGCAGGAGGAGCATGAGCCACATATTGAAAATCAAAAGCTTAGATAGTCTAGGACTGAAAAATAGCTTACAGATGAGGCAAGACACAGGAAGCCAACCCTGACCAGAACAGAGATTAAACTAGAGGTATGACAAGTTGTTGGTCCTCCCAGATTAGCATTAATATGCATTACCTTGTATAGACAACTTAATGAAGCTGAAAGGCAAATACTGAAAATTATGGCAACTTATACTTTCAATAACAATAAACCAGATAATCAGGGCCAAGATTCCCACTGAAGATAACTAAAGAAGCTGAACAAAGCAAAAGAAAACATCTTAAAAGGTACCAAAGAGCTATTATGATGATGAGAGACAACTCAGTACCATGTGGATGGGAGAATATAATGAGGCTGTTTTTACTAGGGGTGGTGTTTGCTTATACCCTAGGAACATGAGAGGATGAAGGTTGTTTCTGATGGCTCTGACTGAGGGAGACAAAACACAAGCTGGGACCCACCAAGAGTTAAGTCACCTCATTTTGGAATAAAAAAGTAAAGTGAACAGAAAGTAACCAGCCCTCATATGGATTTACAGCCAATCTTCTTCAAGTCATCTGGGTGGCTCAGATGATTTAGATTAAGATTGAGTCCAAAACCTAGTACCTTCAGGTATCTGACAGAGCAAAACAAAATCATCCTGCAGAGGCATAAGACGTCTTAGCTTTTTGAACAGAATATTCAGATACAAGATGACCATTTATGGAAGAAAAGATGAGTAATAATAATCAGAAACAAAAACAGAGAAAAAAACAAAAGCGACTCCAGATATTAGACTTGCCAGAATTGGACTGTAAAATAATTATGCTTAATATCAAGGAGCTAAAAGCCAGAGTTAAATTCAGCAGGGTACTGGAAACATTTTTTTAATGACATAGATTTGAAAATGAACAAAATAATCCATTCGACCTCAAAATACAATTTTTTAAAAATTAGAAACTCAATGGATGAAGAAAGAATTAGTGAACTGAAAGATAAGTCAGGGGAAAAGGTATTCAGAAATAATTACAGAGAGATAAGGAAGGACAAGCCTAGTCTACTCACAGAATTGACAAATAATGAAGTGGTAGTTTTTTATTCTTTTAAAGTATTAGTTTCAGGTGTACAAGACAACATAATGATTAGACATTTACACACCTCACAAAATGATAACCCCAGCAAGTCTACTACCCATCTGACACCACAGATAGCTAATACAATACCAAAATGGTAGCTGTTTTAAGCCACTAGTTTTTAGAGTGGTTTGTGTGAGGTAATAGATAACTAAAACAGAAGGATATATAAAGGATACAATCTAAGAATATTTAACACATATTTTATTGGATAGAGAAATGAGAAAATGGGCTAGAAACAATGTAAAAATATAGTGGTTGAGTTTTCCAAAACTCCCTGAAGACATATTTCTCAGATTTCAGAAACCCTAGTAACCCCAAAAAGGGTCGATTAAAAGAAATCTATGCTTAAACATAGCATAGTAAAATGCAGAAAAATAAAGATGCAGATAAAAATCTTAAAGTAGCCAGAGAAACAAGGCAAATCACATTCAACGGGGCAATAATTAGACTGATAGCCAACTTCGCCCATGCCCCAAAACATAAATTAAAGTTGAAAGGCAATGGAATGGAATGGTATCTTCAAAGCATTAAAACAAAACAAAACCCTCTATAGAATAGTTCCAACCTAAAATTCTATATATAACCAGTGAACATATCCGAACATATCCACCAACAAAGGTGAGAAAGACACTTTTAAAACAACAAAAGTTTGAAAAAAATATCACAAGCACAACTAAACTAAAAGAAAGTGTTTGTCCAGCAAAACTAAATGCATCCAATGTATTTAAACATTAAATAACATTTCTAAGTAGCTCATCGGTCAAATAAACGAATACAAATCAGAAAATACTTTAAACTGAGTAACAGATTTACTACATACTAAACTTGTGGGGTAAAACCAAAACTACTTAGAATAAGAAATATGTTAGAAAGAAACAGCTGAAAATTACAAAGCTGAGTATGTATCAAGGCATACAAGCAAAAGAAACCCAAAGAAACGAAAATAATAATAATGAAATTAAATAGAAAACAAAAAAGTGATCAACAAAGGCATAAGTTGGCCATTTGAGAAGATTAATAAACATACCACTACATACTAAACTTGTGGGATAAAACCAAAACTACTTAGAATAAGAAATACATTAGAAAGAAACAGCTGAAAATTACAAAGCTAAGTATGTATCAAGGCATACAAGCAAAAGAAACCCAAAGAAACGAAAATAATAAGAGTGAAATTAAATAGAAAACAAAAAAGTGATCAACAAAGGCATAAATTGGCCATTTGAGAAGATTAATAAACATACCAATCCTTTAATATTGATGAATAAACAGTGACATAACTGCAGATAAAAGACAATTAAAGAACATACTTTAATCTTTATTCCAAAAAGTTTAAAACTGTGGACAAATTGGAAAAATTCACAAAGAAATACAACTTATCAAAATGGTCACAAAAAAAACGTAAAACCTGAATGGTACTTTAAGAAACTGAATTGTAATCAAGCAACTTCCCACAGTAAAAAATAAACTGCATGCCCAAATGGCTTCACCAGAAAGTTCTACCAAAAATTTAAGGAAGCAATAACACTTAACACAAGATATAAGAATGAATTACACAAACCCTGCCATAGAACAGAAGCAAAGGGAGTTTCTGTAGCTTGGAGTTTAGATTGAATCAAAACGACAAGCAGAGGGGTGGCCAGTTAGCTCAGTTGGTTTAGAGCGTGGTGCTAATAAAACCAAGGTTGCCAGTTCGATCCCCACATAGGCCACTGTGAGCTGCACCCTCAAAAAAAAAACAAAAAAACCACACAACTAGAACTGTATAAGAACTGAAAACTGTATACCAATCTCATTCATAATGACAGATGCAAAAACCATTAGAAAGTATTAGCACATCAAATCTATTGTTTTAAAAGTAGTACACCCTGATGAAACTGAATTTAAATCAGGAATCCACACTCAGTTTAAATATTTAAGTCAATCACTATAACTGACCACATTAACAGAGTAAAAAAAATCATATTCTTACCTCAACAGATATAGAAAAAGCAATATCAATTGGTGATTTTTAAAAAACTTAACAGAATGCAAATTCCTATTCTAAAAGATACCAAAAATCTATAATGAACACAATACTTAATGGTAAAACTCATTTTTTTATAAAAGGGAATGAGACAAGATGCTAACTATCATCTTCTCCACTCAACACTGCACTAGAGGTCTTGGCCATGACAATAACGCAAGAAAAATTATTAAAAAGACAGTATAATTTATACATAAGAAGATTATATTCATTAAAAAAAAGGAATCACTATTCCCCTAATTTTAAAGGTTTTACTAAGATTACTGAATACATCAAAGCTCAAAAATAAAAATTTTTATAAATCAGCAATTATTAGAAATAAAATTTGGGTCAGCCAGATGGCTCAGTTGGTTAGAGCACAAGCTCTCAACAACAAGGTTGCTGGTTCAATTCCCGCATGGGATGGTGGGCTGTGACCCTGCAACTAAAGATTGAAAATGGCGACTGGACTTGGAGCTGAGCTGCACCCTCCACAACTGGATTGAAAGACAATGACTTGCAGCTGTTGGGCCCTGGAGAAACACACTGTTCCTCAATATTCCTCAATAAAAATTTAAAAATAAATCTTTTTGGAAAATATGCCATTTTGATAACATCAAAATATTAACAAGTACATGGAAATAATCTAACAAAATATGGGCAAAATTGCTATGCAGGAAACCACATTATTGAATATGTTGAGCAAATTAAGCCAGATAGGAGAGTATATACTGTATTAACCATTTACATAAATTACAAAAACAGGCAAAACTACTTAATTTAGAGATCAATATTTAGGTAAATTAAAAAGCAAAAACGTGATTTTCATAAAGTCAGAATACTTCTGGAAGAAAAGGATAAGACTGGAAGGGTAAAGAGGGCTTCTGGGGTCCTGGCACCATGCCTTTTCTTGGCCGTGGTGGTGGATAGCTGGTGCTCCCTTACAGTACTTCTTTCAGCTGTACACTGTATTTCACAGATGTGCATACATGCATAAAAGGTTTATAAAAATCCCCAAAGCCGCAGCTAAAAAGGAGGGGGATTCACCAGTAAATGGATCTTTAAGACATAAGGAAAACTAATTAGGAACAATCACTTTGAAGAAATTTAGTAAAATGTCATTTTTTAAAAACAGTACTAACAGAGTCTCCCTAGCAAGACATCTAAAAGCATGGGTTTTAGAGTCAGAAAAGTTGGGTTTCCATCTTAGCTCCACCACTTACTAGCACTGCAGTTTTGGAAAAGATTTTTAGCGAAGTCTAGTTTTCTCTACTGCAAAATAAGAATTCCATGAACTCATGAGGATTAGAAAGCATGTATCTACAGTGTCTTGTCACATAATATAAAGTCAGTAAAACGGAAATTGCTTTTGTAATTATCTTTGCTGTATGTAACTGGAAGGTGGGTACTTTCCCATTTTTATTAGTAAATTTACAGTCTTGAACTGACATATAAAGTTCTGAGGTAGGGCATTACCAGCCATTCAGTTAATAAAAACTGACCACCAGCAACTACCTCACTTGAAATCATTATAAGATGACAAGTTTTATAGAACTCTCATTACATTTAACAGTTAATAAATATGACTACTCCAGTAGGCCACTCCAATAGTTTTTTTCTTAAAATTATAAGAAGCCCTTTTACATGTTAGATGATCACTGTATAACTTTTACATAAAAATAATCAAGTTTTCACAGGCTGAGAACATTAAGGACATATGTCACCTATCAATAATGATCATTCATTCACATTAGTCCAAATGTGTTCAAACACACAAGCATTCACTGTGGCAGTCCGAGCTGCCCACAAGATCTCTCATCCTTTTGGTACATCTTATTCCTACACATTCATAACACAAGCAACCAAGGCCATGAAAGATCCATTCGATGTGTGAGAAATAGTGTGATAAAACGGGAAAATAATGTGTCTAGGAGACAAATAGATCTGCTTGCAAATCTTGGCTCTGCCACCTCCTAATTAGGTATCCACTTTAAGCCTCAGTGTCCTGAATTGCCCAAATGGAAAAAAACCAATCTCACAGGATTATTTTATGGAAATTCTTCACTGCAGAACAGTGGGGCCATCATTCTCCTGAGTGAAGCCACCTCTTATTTCAGATATCCCATTGCACTCCACCCAACTGGACCTACTTCATCACAAAGATGTGTCCTTGCTAAGTGTCTCAAACAACGGAGCTAATTAATGAGCCATCTCCTAATATGATTTAGAATCTCAAATTCAGATGGAAGGAACTCTGAGACCACCAGACACGCAAGTTATAACCTGCTGCCTGTACCTAAACTTACATTTAAAAAATCATTTTACAGATCATCAGCACGATGCAGTTAGCTATTAATGATTTGTTAAGGGTCTAGAACAGTAATTCTCAACCCGGCTGCACATTACCATCTCATGGGTAGTTTAACACACATACACACTCATGCACATACACACACACACACACACACACACACACACGTGCACGTGCACCCATGACCCTCCTTGAATCGATTGAATCAGAAATTTGAGGTGGAGCACAGGTACCTTTATTTTGTAAAAACTTCTCCAGGTGATTCGAAGGTACAGCTAGGGTTGAGACCACCACAGTAGATGATAAAGAAGCTGTCAATACTTCTTTATCCCAAAATGGCTTCAAAAATTATGTGGCCCTTTTTCTATCCCACTAAAAATGGAAGAAACAAAAGTCAAGTAAAAGGCGCCCAAAAGATCCAGGCTGCATTTAAAGAATTTCATGATCAAGAGTCATTTGATAATGGAATTAAAAGATATAATTAACTTCACTATAGTATACTATATTTCACGTGAAAAGCATATGACTAATAAAAACAAATGGAATGACACTGCTTTCTCACAGGGCTTTGCACATTCTCGTGATTTTCTCCAAACTAAACAATGCATTAGAAAATAACTCAAAATGCAGTATTTAAAATTTTTCCATATCGCAAAGTATTCTTAATAAAGAGTACCAGAAGCATGACTTTTGTTTTTCTGTAGTTTCCATTTTGTGCAAAATATATTTCTATCCAAGTTCCAGGGATGCTTGCTTTTATTTTCCAAATTTCTCCTATAGAAAATAAGTCATTACTACAGTAATATTTACCCACCCTGATGGTATTTCCCACTTGTTTCTTCTAGGGCTTTTGCACATAGCAACCACACAAATCTCTGTTGCAAGCTGCTCATAGCACTTGAATCCTTGGCAACATCATGGAATAAATATATCTTAAACTATGGGAACATTTAGCTGAATACCATAGTTTCAAATGTCTCTAAAGTGCTATTTGTGCTGAATCTATCCCAGATGTGTCAATTCTGATGAATAGCCCATCTCCCTTTAACTTCATCCAGGTAGACTAGTGAATGCTATAGTAGAATAAGTTGGCTCATAAGTTTGCTCATTATTACTATATTTTGGAGCTAAAGACATTAATTCCCAACATGTATAACTAACCAATTGATTATTTAGTACATACGTATTTTTCTCTCCTGACAATAGTGCAAACAAATGGTATAATCTTTATCTGGATTTTGAGAATGTTCTAATCTTTTGTTAAGAACTTAGCAGCTACTATGACAGCTCTTTGAATCAATGGAATATTATTGGTGGACTGCAGTGCTCTGTCAACATATTTTACCTAGAGATAAAGTAAGTGGAAAGTAAAACAATGGATGTGATTCTTTGCATAAAGGTTCTCCTGTTTGTTGACTAATAAATGAGTGATGGATTAACACCTACCTGAGGAAAATTCATCAGTTAAGCTAGAGTCCAGATACAGAAAGGTCCTGTAAAGGGTACAATCACAGCCTCTTAAATTCTTTCAGTAATGAGGCTTATCAGCAATGAGAATTAGTTATACACATGCATGCACACACACACAAAATACGTGGATATATACGTAAACATATATATGTATATTATTTAAAATACTGGGGGTACCAAAAAAGTGTATGCAAGTGGACACTGGACAATGTTGCTCAAGCAGTGGTGTCTGGATGCTGATGGTAACCTCTGAGCACCTCTTAAATACAAGTCATGTCTGAATTTTTCAATGACATCTTTTGTTATCGGTATACTAAGTATCACAATTTTAAGTTTTCCTTTCTTAAAATGTGTATATATTTTTTGGGACCCTCTGTATATGTATACACAAATATATAAAACAAAGTATGAATATTGAATTAACTAAAATGTAAAGTAAGATTAAATCCCCCCCAAAGCCCTAATAATTTCTTTATTCTTTTTTAATGTTTACTCTAAGCCCATTTATAGTGGGAGGTGAAAGCGTTGAGCATAAGATTTTTTTTTCCAAAATGTATCTATCAGCAGGTTGTGCCAATCTAATGATTCATGATCTCTTAGGTATATGATGGAGTTTCTTGCTCTGAGCAGGGTGTGCGATGAGTCACCCCATGGCTGACTCACTTTCCTCGATGACTAAGTTCTACAGGAGTTTGTCAATGAAGGGCCCACAGACCACCACAAGGTGGCACCCCAGGGAAGGAAGAGCCTAAGGTTGGAGGGTTCCAAGGGAAATTATTCTTTGGGCTGCATGAGGGAAGTAGCATATATCCATGAAATACATAAAAATACAGTTAATTGATGAACTATTGCATTTGTGTAGTAAAGTCAGCATCTGATGACAATGTTATCTTTAGTACTTTGAAAGGATTGGTTCAAAGACTTAAAAAAATAGATTCAAAAAGTGGCCAAGTTAATTTAACCTGTGGTCAGGGCCCTAATACAAACATAATTTGAAAGAAAATAAAAACCTAGCAAATGTTAGATTGATTCCTCCTTTTTCCTATTTAAAGAAAAAAAAAATCAAGGTTCTTCAGACACCTTTCTCCAGAATTTCAGATACAAAAGGCTATCCCTTCATTACTGATACAAGTGGTTGACAAACTTTATTCATAAAAGGTTAGATAATTAAATAGTTCAAGATTTGCATGCTACACAGTGGTCTCTTGTCACTCTGCCATCGTATCGTGAAATCAGCCATAGACTTCTGAAATTCAAATAAACCAAAAAACTGTCAGGAACCAACAGCTTATAATCAAGATTAAACCTAAGTAAAATACCTTTGTTTTTCTTAGAAGCTGGAAAAGAAAAACACAATTATAAATTACTATTGTTCTAACTATGCCCATTTTAAATACTGTATACACTAAAAAAAGATTTGAGTTCTACCTAAGTATTGCTGATGTCTTCATTATGGTCAAATTGAAAGGCAAATAATTTTAAAACTTTTCTATCAATACAGCATTTCTAAGAACCATCAATCAGTGCTGTTCAGGTTTTAATGTACTTACCAATTCCCTGGAGATGTTGTTAATGCATAATCTGCTTCAATAGGTCTGAGGTAGAGCCTAAGATGCACATTTCTAGCAAGCTCCCAGGTGATGGGAATACAAAGTATATATAACCACCTGGGAAATGTTGATTCCCCCCCTTACCCCTCCCCTTCGGACCTGGGGCCAGGAATTTGAAATTGGCTCCCCAATGATTATATTATTTTTCTAAGGGATTTAAGGAAAATAATCTAGAAATTAAGACTTTGACTAGAAAATTCACAGCATTGTGTATATTTGAGTTAAAACCAAAACCAAAGAAAGTCAAGTTCCATCCAAACAGGGACACTAAAATAGCACATTCAGTACCATGGCAAAATTACATCTTTTTTTTTTTTTTAAAGGATGGCACAGCTTACAATAGCCCATGTGGGAATCGAACCGGCAACCTTGATGTTATTCTAGTACCATGCTCTAACCAACTGAGCTAACCGGCCACTTTGGCAAGAGTACATCTTTAAAGGGACCTAGCATTTGTTTGCAGTCTTTTACATGTCAGGCAAAGTGCAGCATGTTTTTGACATTTCATCTTTCCATGTCACAGAGGAAGCACTTGAAGACAGCCTCTGTTGGAAGGTCAGAATCTGAATTCAAAACCTACTACCTACCTGTCTATATATCTGCTAGTTTTATTTATTTCTTCTATTTTTATGTTCCAACCCCATTCATCTTTCTCCCCTCCAGGTGGTAGATGAAATCATTATTTCCAACTATTTCTGTCTATAATAGGACTACTCATCCTGTCAATCATCAAGTGTATGTCTCCACTTAGTTGACTTTAGCTTTGGCTCTATGACACACTTTGACTAATGGAAATGTGAACAAATATGATGCTGACCACCTCAAGCAGAGGTTTTTGTTTTAACTACGTATATTACATGGTTTGGCTTGTGCTCCTGCTCTCCGCCAAGAGAACAGTGTGTCCCAAATAGGAATTGTTCTTTCTGCATTACTTTTAATAAAAAAAAATGGAAACCTATCGTCTAAAAATAATTATAAAGACACAGGATATGAAAAAATATGTAATGTAAAATTTTAAAAATATGACTAGGATTATAGCTGTGGGAAGCCACAACACCCATGCACAGGAAAAAAAACAGGACTGAAAGGAAATATGCCAAAATATAATCAAGTTTTGTTGGACTTATGGTTAATTTATGTCCTCTCTTTCCTACATGTCTGTCAGTGTCATATTGCTCCAATAAAATACAAATTAATCTTCAAATTTCAAGTTACAAGGCAAGACTTTTTAAAAATATTGCTTTAGACAGTGTAAACCATGAGTATATGCCTTGAAAAAATGAGAAATGTCACACCTCAGAATTTTTCTCTTTATGTGCAATAAAACCTCAGCACCAGTTACTACAATGTGACCTTGTGCAAATTAACCACTTTGTGCCTGTTTCCTCATCCATAAAACGATTTAATAATACCTACTTCTTGGGTTATTTAGCACATTAAATATGGTAATATATGTAAAGCACCTGACTCATATAAGCATTCAATAAAAGTATCTTTCCTTCACTACAGCTAGTAGCACAAAAAACTGATAATTATATCTGTTATAGAAGGAATTTATCAATGAAGCATTAACCAAAAACATTGAAAGCAATTTAAGACCCTCAGCAGTCCACGAACTTTAGTATAAAGATACCCTCCAGCACACATCACTTTTAAGGACCCTTATGATTACAATGGGCCCACCCAGATAATCCAGGATAATCTATTTTAAAGTCAGCTGAGTAGCAACCTTAATTCCATTTGTAACCTTAATTCCCCTTTGCTGTTTAACATGTTCACAGCTTCCATGGATTTGGACATAGCTACCTTTGGAAGGTTATTATTCTACCTAGCACACCGTGGTAATTTGAGTAAAATAACTCAGTATTTAATAAATTGGCTGTTATCATAGATTCACACAACAAAGTACAATGTGAACCTCCCTGTTCTGATTTTATACTCTGATGTTCCCTGTGGTAGATCGACATTCAGTCTCTTAATGAGAGAAGCAAGTACTTATATAAAGAAGTGTACTTTAATGCTCTTCCATTTACTCAGCACTGACTGAGGGGCCTAGTATGAGGGACAAGTCTGACAAAGAATCAACCACAGCCCCTGTCCTCAGAGTACTCATTAGTAGGGGGGTGGGGGCAAAGTGGAATCCCAATAACATTGAAATTAGGGTTCCTAGAGGGACTTCCAAAGTTTCTGTGAGGTTTCTGATGAAGGCTTCACTAAGAAAGGCATTTGGGCTGAATGTTTAAGGACAAGAGAAGCAAGGGACTAGAGGCATGGTATGTCAAGAGTATAAGGAAACAACCCCCCCACCCCGCCCAGACTGTGAGCACTGATACAGGGGAACTGGGAGGGTGACTACAGGTTGTTGCTGAATTCCATCGCAGAAAAGCATCATTTAAAAAATTAGAACAGGAGGAGGAAGCCAGCGTAGATCTTGAGAAGGGATCAGAGACCAAAGAAGAAACAAAACAAAAAAATGCCCAGAAGTTGGGCAGCAAGAGGCCAGAAAACAAATTGCAACAAATGGGGAGGGGGCAGAGCAAGGGACAAGAGAGAGGCAGGGGAAGGAGAACAAGAGATAAATTTTCTGGGATACCACCAAGCACCAGCCAGCATGATTGTATAATTCTGCAAAAGGAATACATGGTAAAATTATAAAGTAGAATGGTGGTTGCCAGGACCATTTATGCTCGAAGGAGGGAGGGGATGAGGAATTGTTTAATGGAAACGGAGTTTCAGGTTTGCAAGATGAAGAGTTCTGGAGATGGACGGTGAAGATGGTTGCACAACAATGTAAATGTATTTAATACTACTGAGCTGTATAAGTAAAAAATTGTTAAAATGGCCAATTTCAGGTTATGTGTATTTTACCACAATAAAAAATTTGAAGAAAAAGGAATGCATGGGAGTTGAGAAAGCAGTGGCTCTGCTTACTACCATCTCTTTCCAGCAGCCAAATATTAAAAAGAAGCAGTATATAGGATGGAAAAAAAATTCTAGACGATAAGCCTGGGCACCTTCATAGGCCAAGGAGAACCACCAGCAGGAAGGGAAAGAAAAATATAGAACACAGATAGGACAACTGCTAAAATAAATCCCATAGGAGACAAACAGGGTGAGAATCAAGAGCACACATGAGGGGAGGGGGCAGACTTGGAGAGGCGGAGGACACTTCTCTGGAGTGGAGAGAGGTTACCACAACCAGAATGTGAGTGGGGGCTGTGAAGTTAGAGAGAAGTGAAAGATATCAGGGGGTTAGGCAGAAGCGAAATGAAGAATCCCAATGTTTTAAAGAAAAAAGAAATCTATTTACTTTGGTCCTTAACCAAAATTGTAGAAGTAATTGAACAAATCAGGGTTTAAACAGAGAACAGTTACTGGTCTTTTAATAGTTGTGGTTTTTACCTTGAAGCAGCTGTTACTTTAGGTAAATCAGTAAAACTTCCTAAACTGCATCTTTAAAAGAGGTGGATTTGCTAAAATAATCCCAGTCTTCCAGATCTACATTTCTGTGGCTTCAGGGAGAGCTTTTACCTTAAATATATACTGTCAGCTTACCTACCCACCAACCCAACTCCCAAAAAGTGAAGTGGGAAGGAAAGTTAAGGTGCATATCACTTAAATACCCTTGGGCCGTTTTCACATGGCACATTTGATAGTGGCAGCCACAGCAAACAGATGGTTACTGCTGACAAAGGCTGTGTCATTACAGCCTTTATGATAATTGATGTTTTTAGAGCTCTTTACTCTTTATAAAGAGCTTTCACACATGAATCGTTTTAGTTGATCCTCAGAACAGCCTGTGAACTAGGCATGGCTACTGTATTCTTCTATCCATTTTCCAGTTGAGAAAACTGAGGTTTATAGAGGTTGATGATGTGCCCCGGGCTCCAAAGCAGATGAATGAATAACAAACCTGGGACTTGAATCCAGGTACTCAGGACTCAAAAACCCTGTTTTTAAAAATTCTTTCTTAGACACTAACACAGTGTCTAAGATTTCCCATTTGGTGTCACAAACACAAAACTTATGACTCAAAAGAAACCTGCGTAGTTTTATTCTTTAATTGATCCTGGCAAAATAGTTTATTAAAATATAAGTACAACCTTAATTTACAAGTGATGAATTATTAAAACCCAAAGGACAGAGAGAGAAAGGATTAGGATTCAACTATTTCAATGTCCTCATTCTCTGGATTAGAAAACAGAAGCCACTTCTGGGACAAGTGGCTTGTGGGAGGCAGAGCAAACACTAGAACTCAGGGCTCCCACCAGCCCTGGGGCTCTTGGCACTGGCCAGGTCTTACACAGATTCTGAGAAAAGTTAACATAATTGCTCCTTAACAATGAAATGGTTCGAATTTAAGTAACTTGAGGAGCTCATTCTCTCCTTTTTACATGTGTAAGCATATGGACGCTGCCCATTAATGGTAGGTACTAGAATTCTCTGGAGCAAATTCTCCCACAAATGGGAGGGTTTGTAATGACAGTCATGCCTCATTTTAGCAGAAAGCGAAGTACATGTAGCCAATAAGGAACCCATCTGAGACAGTTTCAAACCAACTGAAACTGTCTCCATTACCATCTTCTACCTAGAAAGTGTTTTCTAGACAAATTAAAATGAAAACTCAAACAAAAAATGCAATGAAAATATTTTTAATAGGACCATATTGTTTAAGTATTCCCATTTTCCTCCTTTGGAAATACTGTAATGAGTCAGCAGGTGCTTACTACCAAAATTACTTTTATCATGAAGCAGAAAAATGTTGAATGTTGAAACAAGAGTCCATGAGGACAATAGATGAGGACACGAAAATGATGTGTATTATGAAATTGCAGTTGCCATCTCACGAAAAGTATGAGGCTTCCATTAGACTATGAGATACTCTAGGACAGAAATGTCAAAGGAAGGGGGAGCCCTTCTGAGGTGAGCAGATTATTACCGATTTTCTTCCCTAAGAATACTTGGAAATTTTGGGCTGATGACAATGAGACTTACCAAGAGAGGATTTCTACTGTGAAAAAGAAACCAACAATACTTTTTTAATGAGCATGCAGAGGTTAATATGACAGATGGGAAATACTCCATTTGTTCAGTTCTGGAGCTGTGAGAGGGCTGAGATATTAGGCTGAAGATCTCTACATAGCAGAGTGAAGTTTCCAATTTCACAAAGTTTTTACTAAAATAGGAGTGCTGCCTCAAATACATAACCAGGCTTCTCAAGACAGTTGCAAGAATTTGAAATTAGGGGACAGGAGGCTAAGATCAAGACCTCCAAAGGGCAAAATTTAATCTCCATAGTTTTTCAGGGTTAAGAAGACAAAGATCCTCTAGGTTTTCTTTAAAAAATTTTTTTTTATTGTTGGGGTTACCACTTTATGAGGTATGTAAAGGTCTAATCAATCTTGTTTTGTATACCTGGAACTAATAAATTAATTTTTTAAATGCATTAAATTTATTGGGTTAATAGGTAACATTGATTAATACATTTCCAATCAAAAGTCTAGAGTCATGCCTGAGGAACACAAACAACCATAGCTAGATTGAGTCTTCCTAAAACTGCAACCTGGCCTTGACTTAGCTCAATTCCTGTTGGAGTGAAGATATCAGCTCCTCATTATATTTGCCTAACAGAGGAAAAAGAGGAAATCCTCTCTGAAGAGGTACTAGTAAGTTTCTTTCACACACAATGTCTGACATAAAATAAAACAAAAATTAGACATGAGAAAAGTTGCAAGAAAATATAACCAATATTCAAGAGAAAGAGATAATAGATTCTGACTCACAGATGCTCCAGATTACTGGATTCAATAAACAAGACCTTTAAAATAATGGATTAATTTGCTGAATAATTGGAAAAAAAGGAAGAAATTGATGAAAATATGGAGAATTTCAAAGAGAACAAGAACCTATATTTAAACATCATAAGGATATCCTAGAAAAATATCTGAAATTAACTCATTGGATGGGTTCAAAGCGGACTATACAGAGCAAGGCAGGATTAGTAAACTGAAAGATTAAGGTTAATGGAAAATACCCATATTAAAACCCAAGTAGGGCCAGCCGGATGTCTTGGTTGGAGCCCAAGCTCTCAACAGCAGGGTTGCTGGTTCATTTCCCACATAGGATGGTGGGCTGCAACCCCTGCAACTAAGATTGAGAACGGTGACTGGACTTGGAGCTGAGCTGCGCCCTCTACAACCTGATTGAAGGACAACAACTTGGAGCTGATGGGCACTGGAGAAACACACTGTTCCCCAATAGTCCCCAATTAAAAAAAGAATTTGTAATTAAAAAAAAAACCCAAGTAGAAAAAGGGAAAGAAAAAAAAAACAGATTGTAAGAAACATGCAAGGGTCTTCTGACCACATTAATTGGATAGCCTGAAAGAAGAACAGAAGAGGGCAGAAGCAATATTTCAAGAGACAGTGTCTGAGAATATGCCAATACTGATGAAAGACATCATCAACCTTCAAATTCAAGAAGTTCAACAGACCAAAACAGGATGAATATAAGGAAAACCACACTGGACTTGTGAATGTTGAATGCTTAGTACAAAACATGGCAAGCGCTGAGTAAATTATATAGCAGCCCCCAATATAAAGTAAACAGCGATCCTCTGAATAGATTATCACCAAGGCACAAGGTGTTCCCACAGTGCCCACTGACTTTTTACTCGCCAGGCATTTTGAGGAAAAATGTTATTTCACCTGCAGAAATCTGAGGCAACATGATTAGCTAAAATAGCCATACTTTTCCTCTCTAGAAAATTCATTAAGACTCCATTGTTTTCCTCCATTATATTTTCCTGCTCAAATACGTGCCATGTTTTATTTTTGTTTTCATTGTCCACAGTCCAAGATCTTCCTGTACACACAACTGAGCTAACCAGCCTCTGCAGCCCCAGATCCCAACCTGTGCCCAAGACTCCCTTCAAAAAACCCAAAATACTGACAGTGGCACAGTAAGAAATTGTTTACTATCATCATTAATCAGGAACAAAAACACAGTATTTATAAAAAAAAAGAAAACAAAACAGACAAATCATTTTAAATATTTTCCAATGTGGGGATTAGTAGTCAAACTATAGGAGAGTGATTCTATCTAGTCCTTCTTAAATGTGTATGTTTTTAAATCCCCATTGAAAAGCCCAGTGTGCCATTTAACACCATTCAGTGTGGCACCTTGAATTCATTAGTTCACTATCACAAGCTTCCTCAATGTTAAGTACTTAACTAGTAATCGTCTTATGTAACTCAAGTCACTACTTAAATAAATATCAGCTCTACACTTATATTTTAACCTTACAAAGCAGGATGTGTGTGTTCTCTCTACCTCCTTTCCTCCCTTCTTCCCTCCCCCTCACTCTCCTTCCTCCCTCCACACGGTATAGTACTTAAAAACTATGTAAATTCAGTAAATTATAATTTAGGTAGAATTCACACTATGCAACATATTGGGATTATAGAATATTTTACACTATTGTCTATTATCAAACTAGCTTTTACAAAAACAGCATTACCTGTAAATGTTATCTCAGTTTTCTATTTCAATCTCTTAAAATTCTTTGATTCGATAAATTACTGAAGTAAAAATACAGATTTTCAAAATAAAAATTGTCATGATCTTCTAAAAATATTAAACTATGGGCATTTGAATTTATGTTGTCATTTTAAATAAACAGGAAATGCAATAAATTCAATTAGAATCTGATCTATATAAATAGGGTATAGTAAGATATGAACTAATCTTAAAAATAAAAGGAAAAATATACCATAAGAAAATTTAAGATTTTTTTAACGTAAGTTGTATTTTCACTTTAAGTAGTAGCACATCTGCTATTCTGACAGAATTACTCTGTCAGAATAATTGTGGATTTTTCATGCCTCTAATTGTGTTGGTGGCCAATCTAGGAGTGGCAGGAGGAAAACACAGATTAAGAGGTCATAAGGGGTCTTAAGGCCCTTTAAGTGCCTCCTCTTTTATGCTTTTTGTTCACTTCACAGCTTATCACTATCTCTAAGATTAGTGGAAATGAGCTCTAATGAGGTAAAATGTATGTTTTCGTTAACTACTTCTAACAGCTCTACTGAAACATAGATGTGTACTAAAACCAAGTTCTGGAAAAAACTCAAATCTATCCTTGGTTACTCTTCTACCTCTGGAAAATTGGGGTCATTTCATGTATGTTTTTCTAAGTGTGTTTACTAATATACACTTCAACTTATATTTCAACTAAACTATATTATATTGTGATTACTTCCTCCTAATGTACTCCACTACTTAAAAAGGATTCTTTAATAGGTAGTAAATCAGAAATATTTAAATTCATGTTTCCACTCTGAATAGTTTATTAACAGCTGGAAAAGCACACAAACATTAAGACTGGGTAAACTACTACTGTTTCTCAGTAGGAGGGTATCTTCAATTTTCACACATGGTGAGGGAAAACAGATAAACAGCCCCAAATGGATCAGATCAGATCTTTCATTTCTTGACATTTTCCTTTCCCCAAATGCCTTCTAAATTGGATGCCAGAGACAAATAAAAGGCAAATATTCAAGGGCGCTCCATAATAAGAAGGTCCCCAATGTCCAAGATCTACAGCAACTTCCAGAATGAAGAGGAAAGGGATGTTTCTCCTTTCTCCAGTACTGAGGAGCAATTTCCCCATCCCAGCACCAATGGTACTTCATCATGGCCAAAAGGAAACTTGGGCTCTCTTAAATATGCTTTGGATAAAAGGACAAAGAAGGATGCTAGGAACCATGGGGCCACCTTAATCAGGTTCATCTTAGATGTAGTTAGAATAAATTAGTCAGGGTCAAAACTGTCCTGCCTGCTTGTGACCTAAGTGGAATCAACCCTCTGGACCAAGCCTGGTCTAATCCCATATTCCTGCTCCTAGGTAAGTGTAGTAGATTACTTGTAAAAAAACAGCTGCAATTACTCTCCTCTTTCTATCTGTGCTCCTTGTAACATTACTAAACCTGCTCTCTTTAGGAGATGAAATCTATTTCTTTACCTCCTCAATCAGGGCTGGCTTTGTGACTCATTTTAGCTAAAATTCAGAGGAAGTAAGTAACCTTGTGCCAGTTGCAAGCCTATGCCTCAAGAGGCCTTACATGCCATGCCTCCTCACTCTCTTAGAGCCCTGCCTCCCATGGTGTAAACAAGCCTGGTTAATTCGAAACCATGTGGAGAGCTGAGGCCATCCTAGAATGGCCAGTCCCCCAACCCACCCAGCAGAAAATCTGCCCAGCTACAAAGAACTCTCCAGATGAGTCCTGCCTAAATTGCCAACCCACAGTTACCAAGAGCTAAGTAAATGCTGGTATTTACTTATATTGTGTGGTTTGTTAAGCAGCAAACATCAGTTTGTTAAACTGATGCTGTGTGGTTTGTTAAGCAGCAAAAGCTCACTAACATAGTAAGGAATGGATTCATCATGAATTACTCGTTCATTGAATATTTATTATGTGTCTTCACTATTTTAAGTAGTGTTCTCAGTAGTTACTGGGGTTACAGAAATTAATATGTAATAGTACCTCCAATTAGAGAGTCATCTCCTCTAAGTACACTACAAGTATGAATAAAATAAGGTCTACTTAGAAGATAGGAAGGCTCGCTCAAAGTCACATTTGAGCTGGTTTTTAAAGAAAAAATATTAAGTCACCAGTGGACAGGAATGGATATCAAAAGAAACAGCATGTGGGCCGGCCCGGTGGCTCAGGCAGTTAGAGCTCCATGCTCCTAACTCCAAGGGCTGCTGGTTCGATTCCCATATGGGCCAGTAGGCTCTCAACCACAAGGTTGCCGGTTCAACTCCTCGAGTCCCGGCAAGGGATGGTGGGCTCTGGCCCCTGCAACTAAGATTGAACACAGCACCCGCCTGGAGTTGAGCTGCCTCCCAAATGGCGGGCTCTCAACCACAAAGTTGCCAGTTAGACTCCTGCAAGGGATAGTGGGTTGCGCCCCCTACCCCCTGCAACTAGCAACGGCAACTGGACCTGGAGCTGAGCTGCGCCCTCCACAACTAAGATTGAAAGGACAACAACTTGACTTGGAAAAAAGTCCTGGAAGTACACACTGTTCCCCAATAAAGTCCTGTTCCCCTTCCCCAATAAAAATCTTAAAAGAAACAGCATGTGCAAAAGCAGGTGCAGGAAAGAACTCAAGGAATGTTCTAAGAATGGAAAATAGTTTGGGACAGATGGCGTGTGGGGAGGAAATGGCAGATAATGGAACAGGAAAAGCAGGTTGAAGGCAAATAATGAAGGGTGTCATACTGTAAATCACGCTAAGGGATTTGAATGCATCTTGTAGGCCGTGGAGAGCTACAAATCATTTTAAAGTAGGAAATGACATAATTAAATCTGTTTTAGGAAAAGAAAACTGATGACAAGTGGAGGATTAGAGGCAAGAATCTTGGAGATCAGTTGGGAGGCTTTCACTACAACCCTAAAGGGAACCCGAGCCATGAGACAGTGAATATGGGGCAGGGAAGATGCTTTGAAAGATGTTTCAGCGACAGGAAAAAAGACCCAGCAGCCTTGACAACCAAACATAGGCTGTGAGGGTCATATAGGTTGTATGGGAGTGCCAGGGACATTACAAAAATTTCTACTTTGGGATCCTAGATTAATGGCAGGTATATTAATTAAGGCAGGAAAGCAGAATAGCAGACAGGAGAGGAACAAGTATTTTTTAAAGTTACCTTTGGGCTATCTAGTGGAAGATGTCCAGCAGGCAGATAAGGGTACCGATCTGGATGTTATGTTGAGGATAGGTGTTGGGAGCAGGACACAAAGACCTAAGGAGACTTTAGAACACAGGGCAGAGGGGAGAGGGACAGCTGAAGACATGAAAGTGAACATGAACACAGGGCATTTACAGAAAATATGCAGAGAAGAGACAGCTAATAAATGGCAGAATCCTGAGGGACATTGATATTTCAGAGGCAAAGGAAAGAAGCAGCACCAAATAGCAGCAACCTTCCTTGGGGTTGAAAGAAAGGAGGAAAAGGATGATTCAGCATTTATGTATTATGAATTAAGGAAACGTGGATACCCATCTATTTTGCCACATTCTTTCCTCTAGCGAAGTCATTACCAGTTTCTTCCCTAGGGCCCATTCTAGAGGGGCCCCGAGGACATAATCAGTGTTGGAGGTAGACAATGACAAGGGCCACTTGAGTGACAGCTTCTGTGTCCATGTATCTTATTGAAAAACTTTTTCAAACCCCTTCTCCAGCACCTGCTGCAACAAAGAACATCCCCAATGTTTATACTTAGGGCACTTAATTTAAGTATATTTATAGTTTCTGACAAAGTGCTCATGCAGAATATAAAAGAACTCTGAAATTCTTTTAAAAATACAACTCAAAAATAGGCAAAGGATTTTAACAGGAATTTGACAAGATATCCAAATGCCAATAAGTTTATGAAATGGCATTTAACAATATTACTCACGAGGAAACAAATTAAAACCAGAAGGATCACTTCACACCTATCAAGATGGCTGTTATAACAATTAAAAAAAAACACACCAGGAAATACCAAGTATTGGCAAGGATAGAGAAAACTGTAATACTTGTACTTTATTGAAAATATAAAATGGTGCAGAAGCTATGGAAAACAGGATGGTGGTTCCTCAAAAAATTAAAATAGAATTACTATATGATCTAACAATTCCACTTCTGGGTACATACCCAAAAAATTGAAAGCAGAGTCTAAGAAGTATTTGTACCCACATCTTCATAGCAGCAGTTATTCAAAATAGCTAAAAGGTGGCAGAAACCCAAGTGCCCACCAACAAATGTATAAACAAAATGTGCTATAGGCATACAATGAATTATTCAGCCTTAAAAAGGAAATTCTGACACACGTTACAACATGGATGAATCCTAAGGACATTATTGCTAAGTGAAATAAGCGGGTCACAAAGAATAAATATTCTATGGTTCTACTTGTATGAGTTACTTAAAACAGTCAAATTCAGAGACAGAAAGTAGAATGGTAATGTTGACTCCCAGGAGTTGGGGAAAGACAGAATGGGATTTACTGTTTAATGGGCACAGATTCAGTTTTCCAAGGTGAAAAGAGTTCTGGAGATGGATGGTGATGATGGTTACACAACAATGTGAATGTACTTAATAGCACCAACTGTACATCTAAAAATAGTTATGTTAAATTTTGTATTTTGTATATTAAAATATAAATTAAAAATTTGTTAAAAATTTTTAAGTCTACAAGGAAATATCACTATGCACCCACCCCCAAACAGCTAAAATTAAAAAGACTGACAAAACCAAGTGTTAGTGAAAATATAGAGCAACTGAAACTCTTGTACACTACTTGTAGAATTTAAATTGGTACAAGCACTTTGGAAAACTGATAATATCTACTAAAGCTATATTATATAGATAAGTCTACTCTATGACCTTGCAATTTATTCCTAGCTATATGCTCAGAGAAACGAGTGGGTATGTGCACCAATAAACAAAAATATTCTTAGCTGCTTTACTCATATTAGCCACACTGGAAACAATCCAAAGACCCAACAGGAGAATGGATAAACAAATTGTGGTATATCCATACAATGGAATTACTACAATAGACTAATGAACTACAAATACACACTATAACATGAATGAATCTCATAGGCATTATGTTGTGTTAAAGACATACACAAGAGTCCCTTCTATATGATAGTCTTTAAATGGAACTTAACAGACAAAACTAGTTGATGAAGTTTTTAAAAACCACAATGTGAAAAAAATCATAATGTGGCTACCACCTTCAGGTTGGAAGTAGGATGAAACTGATCAGAAGGGGAAAGAGGAGGAAATTTTCTGGGGTGCTGGAAACGTTTGGTACCTTGACCTGGGTGATCATATGGGCATATACACATGTAAAATTTCATTGAATAGTACACTTGATTAATGCATTTTACATTTTATATGTATGTTACACGTCAAAAATAAAATTTCTAAAGCACCTAATGTCTCTAAAAAGAATGCTATAATTTAAAAAAATAATAAAATCTCAAGTCTGCTCTTTTCCTCTCTGGCTTAGAAGACTAGACCCCACTTGTCTTCGACACACTGAGGGATGATTAGTTAATTCCCTGTTTCTTGAGTCAGATCATGAATCTAGGTCCCATGCAGTGTAAACTTACATGTTCCTAACCATTCACAAGTTTTCCTGAAGCCACTTCACATCCATGATGAAGTCTTTACAAGTCAAATCTTTTTTTTGTCACTTTTTTATTTTCAATTACAGTTGACAATCAGTATTATATATTAGTTTCAAGTGTACAGCATAGTGGTCAGACATTTAAATAATTTACAAAGTGATCCCCTAATTAGTCTATTACCCACCTGGCACTCTACGTAGTTATTACATTATTTATATTCCCCCTATGCTGTACTTCATCATCCCCATGACAATTTTGAATTTGTACTTAATCCCTTCACCTTTTTCACCCAGCCCCCTAACCCCCCTCCCATCTATCACCCCAACAAATCGAGTACCCATCTGACACCATTTACATTATTGAGTATATTCCTTATGTTACACCCTACCATCCCCATGACCACTTTGCAGCTGCCAATCTATACTTCTTAATCCCTTCACCTTTTTCACCCAGCTCCCAAACACCCATCCCATCCGGCAACCATCACTTTGTTCTTTGTATCTGTTTGTTTTATTTTGTTCTTTAGATTCCACATATAAGTGAGGTCATATGGTATGTCCTTCTCTGCCTTATTTCACTTAGCATAACAGTCCAGAGGTTCCTCAAAAAATTAAAAATAGAACTACCTTATGCCCTAGCAATTTCACTTCTATTTACAAAAAAAAAATCCCAAAACACTAATTGGAAAAGATATATGCACACTTGTTTATTGCAGCACTATTCACAATAGAACCTTTCCGTCTTTAGTTGAGTCTATACTTTGAACCAGAGCTCCCAATTTGCTTTCTCCTGGTTAAGTGTCCAATTTAATCTTTTTAAGCTTCAACAATGGCACCTGATTTTGTTTTACACCCTCATTGGCAGGGGCTAAACAAATCCCTCCTCAGCTGTAAACGCAGAATGTCAAAAATCCCAAGATATCACCACATTCTAGAACTGTAATGAATGCATACACCCCCTGAGGAAAGAGAGCTTCATTATCCCTAACAGCCATTTTGATGCCTGCCCTTTTTACAGCCAACATAGTAACTTTGTCTTCCCTGTGAGAGCACCATTAGCTATGCCCACCCCACCCATTCTAAGAAAGGAAAATAAAAATCCACAAAGGTGAACGTTTTTCCCCTCTGGCTTCTCCTGCCATTCATAACAGTGTACTACCCAGTTGGTGAAAGGCACCTTATTATTATAACTTTGTATGGTGACAAATGGTTACTAGACTTATTCTGGTAATCACATCATAAGGAAATGTCGAATCATTGTATTGTACACCTGAAACTAATATAATACTGTATGTCAACTATACTTTAATAAAAAAGGGCCTTAATATGTAAAACTACGTTTTAATGATAATCAGGCAAATTCTCTTCAATTGTGTCACACTGTAACCTTTTTGACCTAGTCTTTGATCCCATGTTAAACCTGTCATTAGTTCAGTCAAGTGGGTGAATTATGAAGGTACCTTACAGGATGGGCTTAGAAAAAGCAGCAAGGTAGGAGAAAAATAATGAAATAGTTAAGAACATAAGGGCTGGTTTAAAAGAAGCCGCCTAATGCCTTGGTATTCTGAGTGCAATGTCAACAGTGAGACGCACGCAGTTTTTGTAAAAAGCAGATATTGTTATGTTGGCTCAACAGGGTGACTTTGTTAAGTGTCCCAAATGAAATTATTCAGATTGGCAGTTTTATACAGCATCAGGTAAAGTTGTTTTTAAAAGCAAGTATCAAGCAACAACTGGTTAATGCAAAGCCACATGCTCGCAGTAGAAAATCAATGTTTCCATGTTTCCAATTTAGAACAATAAAAAGTAATGTAATGATGACATGCGGTATTTTTATTTAAATACATTGTCTGAAATAGAATACATTTGTTTTCTCCTTTGAGAATACCTCAAAATGTTTCACTTCATAAAAGTCTATATAAATGTCCAAGATACAGGAATGCAGTAAGTATAAAGCCAGATAGGTGGCTTAATTGTTTTACATACCTGTGGTTTTTTAGATTCTTGTGCTTGCTTACTCATGTATATTCACTTTTATTTTTCAGAAACTACTTCTAGAATTGTCCGTTTTGGCTTCTACACTGCCACCTGTAGACATAAAAGGGAAATAAACCATGTATTATTCAATCATACGGAATCTTTTCTAGGCATCTAACAGGGAAAACTGGGAAGAAAGTGGTAAAATATTTGCTCCAAGAACTGTGTGTGGTTAATTTGTAAGGAACCCCTCCTCCCCCAATGGTTTGATAATTATTTAAAAATAAATATATACATAAGTCTCAGATCAACATCACTCTGATCACTTCTAGATGGAGTCACCGAACCCATCCGCATGCCAACCTACAATCATTTCAAGACCTGTTGTTTAATAAAATTAGAAGATAACTTGACACTGTGGATTGAGTAATCAAGAATTCTGTAAATTACCACAAAGAGAAAGGGAGAGATCCAGGCAAAAGTTACTTTGTCACATGGTTGTAAAATATCAATTTATAACACTGATTCTAACAAGAACTAGAGCTTTGTCCAATATAAACAGCAGTTAGGTGGAGTTATTTTCATCATACTTGCCTATTCCTAATTTGAATGTGAATGAGTGCTCAAAGGTCTTTCTCATACCCCAGATTTCAATGAGATCTTTTTCTTAAAAGTCAGATTAATAAAAATCCATGAGAACAAGAAATGAGTAATGATCCACAATCAACTACCAGTGAGTCAAAGAAGCCATGAGATACGAGGTTGTGTTTTTGTGTGTGTGTTCGGACGCAAGAGACACACAGAGACAGAGAGAGACAAAGACAGATCTGGAGGGAGAGAGAGAACAAGAGAGATATTGAGATTTGACAGAGACAGAGATTGAGATCTGGAGTTAATTTAGAATAATAGACCCAACCGGGGTGAGAGAGAGAGAGAGAGAGAGAGAGACAGAGAGAGACAGAGAGAGAGACAGAGAGAGACAGAGAGAGAGACAGAGAGAGAGAGACAGAGAGAGACAGAGAGAGGAAATAGAGAAAGAGAAATTTGAAAAAGAGAGACTGAGATTTGAAAGAGAAGACAAGTAGGCCACACGGGGGGGGGGGGGTGCGGAAGAGAGACAGAAAGAGAAAGACAGGTAGATCACACGAGGGTGTGTGAGGAGAAGAGAGGACAGAAGCATTGAAAGACACAGATTCTAGAGTTAATTTAGAATAACAGACTGCGCTGCACAGCTTTTTACCTCCCGAGTTACAGTCTATTCAGGAAAAGTACCCTAGCTCCAGCACCTTAAACCAAACACACATTCACGACCGCAACTCCCACCCCACCCCCACCCCCTAGGTGAGATAGGGCCAGAAGCCACCCAGGGAGCAAATCCTCCAAGCCGCTACCCCGCAAACCCGGGAGCCTTTATATCCCCACCACAGACCGGTCCCCACTTACCGGTAATTTAACTCCCGAAAGACTGATTTTGGTTTAAAGGAATTGCAGGAAATCCAAGAAAATCACGTCTCCTTGAGCCACTCTCTTTATACCTAGGACGGACAATCACACACACTCACATTCTACGTTCCTTCCCAACCAGGAACATGCGCTGGGTCATCTCAAGAGGCTTTTTGGGGGGCTAGCCAGCAACCAATCCTGCTCCCACATGTCTCCATTAAACCCTTGTCCAAATGTGCACAAGGCGCCAAGTGCATGTGTAGTCAGCCTTCGGAGATAAGTTCAGCAAACCTATTCCACCGCCCCCCCACCCCCCGCCACACACACACACACTCTGGCCCTGAAAGCGCGAGGGAGTGCGCGGGATCAGACATGGTCCGGGTCAAACAATACTCCAGTAACTCCTGCCTTCCTAGTATACGCTCCGGCTGGTCCCGCCACCACTATCTTTTCTCCCAAGGTTCCTACAGTCCCACCGGCCCAGAGGAGGGGGCGTCCTGATGGTTGCCGGGTGTGGATTGTGTGAAGAGCCGGGCGAACTACACCCACCACCGAGATTGTGGACAGGGGGAAGGGGTTGCAGTCCTCCAAAGCTGCTCGGGTGCTCAACTCGTCAGAAGGTCAGGGTAGGGACAGTGAGACCCGAGGGAGAAAATCCCGATAGGAAGCTTTTCCGCACCTCTTCCCTACCTAGCACAGCGCGCGCGCACAAGCGTGCACACCAAGGAGCCGTGCACCTTCCTTCTGCTCCCAGACCTGCCCAGCCCTCGTCCCCGAGCTCAGTGGCATGGAAGAGAGGGCATCCGGCACGCAGCGGCCCGGGATGGGGCAGAACGCCAATCTCGGGAGTGCCCACCTGCGCGCAGGGTCGCGGTTGCGGCCGGTGCGCCCGCCGCCTCCGCCAACACCGCTGCAGAAGGAGATGAAAGCGGCCTGACCTCTGGATTCCAAGCGCCTCCTCAGTACCCCGCAGCCGCGGTCTTCACTTCCCTTCCTCCTCGCGGTGAGTCTCCCACCTCGCCGGCAGGTTCTGCCACCATATGAGCCTGAGCTGTCCTCCCCGCCCCTTTCCCGCCGCCCGGCGCTCCGCCCCCTGCCCGCCCATCCTTGCCGGGGCCCAGCGGGGGCTGCGGGCCCCACGCCTCAGGCAGCAGATCCCAACTCCCGCAAAGAGGGGGGTGGTCCACCTCTACCCTGCGCTCCTTCACCGTCTCCTCTCGACCCCAGCCTGCCGCGGCCGCCAGCACTCACCTCGAGGCCAAGGGTGTAGGCACCGCGTGCTCTGCCCTCGCTCTTCCGGCGTCTTTTCACTCCCCGCGAGGCACCTTCCAGGGCCCTGAGGGTTCCTCGTGTCTCAGGGGGGGGTGGGGGTTGGTGAAGTGGGGTGGAGTGAGCCTGAGAGCGGAGGCGAAGAAATTAGCATGTCAACTGCCAGAGGATACAAGTTGCTGCCTGTGCCTTGTTTCTGTTATATTAAATACCTGGATGTGCTGTTTTCCTTGATACAACTGCAGCAATATTCAGAGGCATGAATATAGGATTTCCCAGTTGTAAGGGCTTTAAAAATTTTAATGATGCAGATTCATTCTTTAAAAGTTACTTTATATATGGCCACATTTCTACTTTTAAAAAATAGCAAAATATAACAAAACAGCTGTGTTTTACAGAAGTAAATACAGTGTGCATGTTATTTAAACCCTCTGTAATTATACTAATTGGGTTTGTTTTAAAGTGTCCTTTAGGTCTTTCTTAAGAAAACGGTCTCAGAATTTAGGGCTAGAACCTATACGTTTTAATTTGGCTTTTTGCCGTACTTCTAAAATGTCAATTTCATGGAAATTATTAAATGTGGTTATATAGAAAATGGATCCTGTTTCTTCCAGATTGGCAACATACTTATGTTTGGCAAAGGACAGATTTTTTAAAATCCAAGAAATAATAAAATTCTCATTCATTTTCTAATGATAGAATATCTGACGTACTAGCAGCTTTTTCTTTAGTGTTTTTCTCTTTAAGGCAAACTTCCTTTGTTTCCTCTTATATTTGTTTTCTTCAAAATTTTCTCCTTAAATATAAATAAAATTATAGGTGTCATAATTTTCGAGACTTTGTTTTCTTAAAGGGATAGGAAAATTAATTATAATTGTTATCACAATCAACTCCAGGCTCATGATACTAAATTTCACAATGATTAACCCTGATTTTCAACTATGCTTTCAGTAATTTAACCTAACACTTGAGAACCAAGTGTTTGTTTTTTTAGTTTAACCCTTATAAGAATGAAATATACACTTTTTAATTAACATTCTGAACGAAAATTAAATTCATTAAATTGGCTAATGAAAAGTATATTCGTAGTGTATTTGTTGCTGGGTAAATGGGACAATGTGGATGATAAACAACATTCTGAAAAAAAAGAGGCTATGAAGCAAAGAAAAGTCTTTAGAAAAACTGATGATCCCCTTTTCAAGGCAAGAATGACAAATACCAGTAATTATACAAAGAATAAGTGCTGCCTCTCTTCTCTCTGCTTTGGTTTTGTGTCTAGGCCTGCAGTTTATCTCTTTTGATCATCATAATAAAAGTAAAATAATTCTGCATTCTAGTGACTTTGCTTAGTAAATTAGCAATTTGAAAATGCTTTTATTATCTAATTAATCCAAGTAAATGCTTCTGATAAATCCAGTTTTATTCTTCCATATATTTTGTGCCTCTGGAGAAACACATCTATGAAATAAAAACAGCCAAGTCAAACTCAAGAATAATTGCCAGCCAGATTCTTTCAGCACATGTGTGTTGCAATAGAGTTGATATTAAGTGACCTTTGAGTCTTAAGTTATATATCAGATATTGGTTATGAATTGCTCATTGGCTGCTTCTTTAATGAGTTCCTGTGTGTTTGCTTTGCCTTGATTATTTCCCAGAATAGTATTTTATTTCTTTTGGTATGCTTTATTGAATCTATCTTTGCCTAAACTATTTTCATTGAACTTCCACCAAAGAATCAGACCCTAATCTACAGTTCACTTGACAATCATCTTTGTCCTTCAAGTTAAGTCTCCCTTGAGGTCTTTGGTAAGAATCCAGCATAATTAAACATTCAAAATTGGAAAGAGTACTTCATCAGGCATGGTTCTAACTAAGAGATAACAATCAAATTTCTCAAAACCAGGAGACTGTGTTCCATTTGAATAAAAAGAAACAAAACCAGCAAATCCGTTTTGTTCAGGTCAAAACTAAATTACAATTGAGATCCTTTCTAAGCCTGAATTATGCTAAGAGATATTTAAAAAGCACAGTGCAAATAACTTTATCTGTATTTTCTTTCACCACTACAATCCCTTGCTCCATTGACCAAACACTGTTAGATTTCACATTTCCCTTTTAGTTCCTGTGCTATTGAGAATTTTTCACTGATTTTTAAATAACAAAGTGGAGACACTCCTGCTGTCTCCAAGGAATTTTGTCACCTCCATTTGTTTTCAAGTTTGTTTTTTTTAATGTCTGACATTGATAACGACAGATGTGAACATCCGATGTAGACCTGTGAAAAGGGGAATGCTAATGATCAGTCCAAATTCAAAACAGTGAGGCTAAAACAAAACAAGAGTTTGTTGTAACAGCTTAATTCTGTCCGGCATCTCCCATCCTGATCCTTACCCCAGCACAAAGAGTTTTATAATGCATTAGCTTTCCCTTCTTGAGAAATTTTCGCCTGATAATTATTTTAAGAATTTTTTTGTTCATTTACTCTTTTGCTGTGTTATAACTCACAGTGAGCCTGAACAGAATGCATAGTCTTTTCTCCTTTCTTTCCTATGAAAACTGAGAATTGCAGGCCTGGAGATGATTTACGGGGGAAGGGGAGATGAGGGGACAGCTCTTTTGCCAGTTTCCTCTTCTAGCTGTAAGAAAAGCATGAACTAAGTTTCTTCATTTTGGTTGATTGGGATTAGTGAGCTATATCATTGATTCAAATTTACAGGATGCCAATTGCTGTAATTGGTTTCCTTGTGCTTGGGAAATATGCCACCAGTTTATCTCACAAGACAATGGTAATAAAGACAATACCACCTGTATAATGCTCAGATTGAAATGTTGATGCACTAAGCTAAATTACTTAAAAATATGCATGTGTATGTGGGTGTATATGTAACATGCTCAACTATAATTCAAAGCTAAATATAAACCTGAATACTTGTAATATATCCTTCAGTAAGCTCTCTTTTAGCTTTTTGGGTGTGTGATAAACTGATGAATACCTCAATATTTACCTTACACACAGGAAAGTACCTTTTTTCTCATCCAGATCTTCCCATAAATTTCCCAGCCCCAAATATTTAACCATGTTATTCCATGATGAAAGAAAGAAAGAAAGAAAGAAAGAAAGAAAGAAAGAAAGAAAGAAAGAAAGAAAGAAAGAGACTAAAGGCAATGTGATTGGGTGAATACATGTAGGACTGGTTAGCACAAGTAATAAGCACATAAGGTTAGTCAGATCATGGTTTCCTCCCCTGTGGACCATTTTGTTTTGGTCTGTTTCTTGGCTGCCAATCGAAGCCTTATTCCTAAACATAGACAAACATTGTTGGTTACCAGATGTTGTGGGTGGAATTGTGTTCCCCAAAAAGATATGTTGAAGTCCTAACCTATGGTAACTGTGAATGTGACTTTATTTGGAATCAGAGTCCTTACCAATGTAATTAAGATGAAGTCATATTGGAGTGAGGTAGGCCCTTACAAGTGTAGACTGTTTAAGAATGATGGGCAGAGTCATCTCTGTACATAAAGGACAACAGCAGGGTAGAATCATCCCGGAATTGGAAGGAATCCTGAGAATGTACCTAATGTAATGGCTCCTCCAAGATGAGACTCAGCTACAACTGAGAATCACAGAGTCACAGAACCTGAACATGTATGTTCAAAGAATCTTGGAGATTTTGCTCTTTTTTTTTTTGAGATTATGTGATACCTAGGTGGTGCAGGACTTTAAAAGGTGCAGGATGTACCCCCAACACCTAACATGCTCAACTGATTCAATTCCACGTCCAGTTGTTGGGTTATAATAGCTTCCTCCCTTTGTCTTAAAGCTTTTGGTCTTCAGTAGTCACAAATTAAAATGTAAATGAGCCTGGAAGACTTCCCAACCTGAACTCATGTCAATTCACATCTTGTGCATTTATCAGTTCATCCTTATATCCCTCCATTGCCTAGGAGAATGCTGAGCTCACAGAGTATCCTCCATAAATATTTGCCAAGTTGAACTGAGAAACAGATTAGCAGGAACTAGATGAAGGATTGGGTAGAGGAGAGGCAGAGAAGAGGAAGAAAAGGAGAGCCCCAAACCAACTTAATCTCAGAGCTGTATGTAGAAGCAATCCTAGACCTGACTCTGATTGTGACCTGGGACTGTAACATAGAGTGAAAGGTCAGCTGGGAGCTTTTCTCTCTTTAATCCTACCAGTCCAGTAAGCATCTGTGACCCTAAAGGTGATGAGGAAGAGGGGTGGGGGCTTTTACCCTCTCCAATAACCTCCACCAGCTCTCACCCCTCTCCAGCCATCCCCCTACAATAAATTGAATAAAAATAATATCTTTGATGTGCAAATGCAACTTCAAGCAAGACCCAGAATGGCTTCCTATGCCTGCCTCACCTGCAAATTCCAATTAGATGCAGCCCCTCTCTCCTTCCTTAATAGAAGTGCTAGAGCTGCCACTGCTAGTGAGGAACTCATTTTGAAATGAATGCCTGGGACATACCTCAATATAAACCCACAATCAATATCAGTAATCCTCTCCCTTTGTATATTATCCATAAAAGAGAACCAAATACTTTTGAGTGAAGTCTAAACCACTTGACGGGTAAATAGAGTGGTTCTTTAGTCAGAAGTGCCAGGAGAAATAAAAAGGAAAGTGCCAATTCTCTGAAGAAAGGAAAGCTGAAATAATTCTCATCGTGTCTACTGTTGGATCTCGAACCTAGGCTCTAAAAACTTTTGAAAATGCTTGAAACAGTCAGGCACTGCTTGAGGCCTCACTGGATTTATTCCCTCATGGAAATGTGTGCAGGAGTAATTCAACTATAACCCACAAATTGAAGAAAAATACCATGTTTCCCTGAAAATAAGACCAGGTCTTATATTAATTTTTGCTCCAAAGGATGCATTAGAGTTTATGTTCAGGGAATGTCATCCTGAAAACTAGGGCTAGGGCTTATTTTCCGGTTAGGTCTTATTTTCCAGGAAACATGGTGTTACAATAGAATGAAAATATATTTTATATTAGATTTTTTTAAAAATGTACCCATGAATAAAAGTCAACAATACAAAATATTAGTGGTCTACTCATGGTATTTTTGTTATGATATCCTCAGTAAAGTGTCACTCTTCTTTACAATGCATGTGAACTCCATCAACCGCTAAGACTACTTGATGGTATAAATAGGGTGACCGACTTCATCTCTGGAAATGCCACCCAGCAGTTGGGTCCCAGGGCATCAAACCTTCTCTGCCCCCCTAGGGTCCTGGTAAGCAATCCCAGCCAGGAGTGAGGACAAAACTTCCCCAGTGCCCAAGGCCAAAGTGATCGTTTAGATATTCCTTGAACCCCCAATCCCCACTGACCTCCAACCTGCAGCAGCTCATTTTCTGCTTTGTATTTCTCTGTAGCATCTCTTCCCATCAAACATCCTTTATAGCTCACTCATTGATTTTTATTGTCCATTTCTCCCCAGTAGAATATACATTCCCTGAGAGTACAGATCTTGTCTGTTGTGTTTATTGCTCTGGCCCCAGCACCTACAGCAGTGTCTGGTATTTCATAGATGCTTGATAATTGTTGAAAGAGATTGATACAGACATTATAACTTCATATATTTCAATGAATAGAATTGAAAAATGTTCCTAGTATTCACCTATATGTTGATAGGAAAACCAGTTCATTTTTTGACTAATTTTATTTTATTGAAGCAAAGACTTGATAGTAATGAAAGAGTGTACAATATAAACAAGAACATTCATGGTGAACACTTCATGTTCTTTTTCTCTTCTTCCACTCAATTTTTATTTCTGAATAATATAGTAACATAGATATACCTGATAATTTTTGAATTGTAGGACATGTCCGTCTAAGACCTTTCTTTTGCATAATTTGGTCTTCCCCTAGTTTCCTTGCAATAGTCCAACTGTTCAAACGACAGAGATGGGGAAGGAAGTCTCTGACTCAAAGAACACAAGATTCAGCCAAAGCCCCCTTAGTGAAGGCAATAAAGAAAAGCATTGAGGACTTTGGGTTTTCTGCCTACTTTTCTCTTTAGTTTCTGTCCTGCAAGTGTCATGTCACTCCTTTTGGTGTCTAGGGCTCAGCGACTTCTACTAGTTGATGACTCCCAATGTGTCTCACATGGTTTCAGTACCTGGCTCAAAGTAAAACCTAATGGTTGCTCTCTCTACTTCACCTACACAAAAAGCACAAAGTAAACCAAACTCTCAGCCTGTTTATTCGAAGAGCAGTGGACCAGGAAACAGGCAGTGCCCATCCCTGTTTGTCTAACTCTGGGTCCCAGGGCTAGATGTAGGAGATGTGGTGGTTCCCTCAAGATTCACACTGCTTGGACACTTGCAAGTCTCCATTGACACAGGGCAAATGGGTGGGGTCAGCATTCTCTGGAAAGGCCCAGCACAGCAGCCCTGGGGCAGGACAACTGCCAGTCTTTTTGAGAGGCTTTGGCTCCAGTTTCTTTCATCAACAAAGAGAGTCCACTATTTACTGGCAAGCTAATCCAAGTCTTCCCTAGTGGACTTTATTCAGTGCTTCTTACACTGAAATCACCTAGGAAGCTTTAAAAAAAAATACTAATGCTTGGAACCAGGGCCTGCTATGTCATTTGTGTAGCCTCTTGTTAAAAAAAATACTAAGAATTTCAAGACAGCAGAGCATTAAACCCTTGTAAGTGCAGGATCCCATGAAACCACACGTTGTGGGCCCATGAAGCCCACCTGCCCAGACTCCATTCCCAGAAATTCAGATTTCCTTGGTCTTAAATGAGGTCCAGGCAAGGGCATTATTTTAAAGCTCCCTAAATATTTTTCATCTGCAGTTAGGATTAGGAACCCTCATTCAAGCTCCAGGAATCATTAAATTCAAAAGATTCTTACAATTGACACCTGCATACAAACTTATCTCTAATTACATTACTCAAAATCCTCACTCTGAAACATTTTCAACTTATCCAAGGTAAAATCATCATGACAACATTCCTCAGAAAAATTTTCAACCCATACATAAGTTAAAAGCTGTAGTCATGAATCACCTTTTGATTCCCTTTTTAAAAAACAAAAATGTCATGAAAATGGCATATTTTCTCATATAGAAAATTGATGTAATTTGAAGTATTATTACTCATCATTCACATTAGACTTGAAACAAGGCTAAACAAGAATATTGCTAAATGGAAATTTATTATCACATCAATAGAATTCAGAGTGACACTTAAACAAAATTCAAACTCATGTCAAACATCTATTCCTTTCCTTCCTTCCTGGAGAATAAGGAGCACAAAAGCACTATTCTGGACATTTTACCTTAGAGAAAATCTTCCAGGAAAGGTTCATGGAGAGTCCCAGATCCTAAGCTAGTCCCACTAATGTGAGGCTATCTGGAGAATGTTTGCACCCTCTCCTATCCCCGAGAACCAAGGTCTTAAGTTGAAGCCCTTCCCCATCCTCTTCTGCAGTCCCCATACACTTGTTGAGATTCAATTTCTTTTTAAATTTCTAGACTCCTGCTCTCAGTACAGCTCTGGAAACCACCAAGTGCTACATCAGGGGAGGTTTGCAACCTTCCTCCATACAAACCTCGTTCTGCTTGGGTTAGATCTTCCATGAGGCAACCTGAGAGTTCTTCATTGAGTGGTATTTCACATACAGGTAGTTTGACCAACCATCCTAGGTTACACAGGATCGTCTTGATTTAGCACTGAAAATCTAGCATCCTGGAGTATGTTGGTCACCCTAGATATAAGGCATTACTCATAATCTCTTCCAATGCCTCCAGAACCTAAAAACGTGCATATGAAGAAAGTTGTGCTTGATTGTTTTTTCCCTAGGATTTTGCTTAACTGTGTGTTAGTCAGTTACAGATGTGCCTCTAGAAGAGCTCTGCAACAGATGCTGCTGGTGCCCTAGACTCTCCTTTATGGGTTCTATATATTCACCCTATAGCTTCTGCATGCTTTGTTCCTAACTGCTTACACTTGCAACTGTCTTCAGAGACCTATCCTTGGGCTACTGGATTCATTTTGCTGGACCTGCTAGGAGCATGGGAGACTTATGTTCCTCCCCACCACACCTCCTATACCCTGGGCAGCCCGTAAGCAATAATGGTACAGAAATGTGAAAGCTTCCTCATCCCTTGTTACAAGGGAAACAAACTGTGAGGTATACTTCTATGCTGCCCATGGGATTAGGTTGAGGCTGGGATATCATCTGAACTCATACCCTTGGCTTCTTCCCCTTCCTTGTCTTCCCTGCCCACTCCCTTACTGGTTTATCATGGGAGCACTTCCTTCACAAATAGCTTCTACCTGAATCCTCATCTCAATCTCTGCTCTGGGGAACCTGACCCAAGGTGGGCTTGATTCAGAAAAGGCTAATATGATAAAGATATGAGTATAACAAAACTACTAAGCAAGGTAGGTCTTTGTTTAGATGTCTGCATAGGAGAAAAAGGAGATCTCTGTCTTTACAAAGTCAAGGGAAGATAATCATCAATCCAGCAGTGATTTCTTCTTCGTGTTGCCAATAGAGAATTTTCCTGAAAACCCCAAGTGAACTTGGGTAATTCTTCCATTTTCCCATTACATTTACCAACACTATAGCAATTCCTTCCTGGTGTGCTCAGTCTACTCATCTTGGCAGACCATAAGTCACTATAAAGTAGGACCAAAGCATTTTCTTCCTGAATCACAACTCACAAAAAGGGTGACAGCACAGAAGACATGCTTACATAACAGATAGCAACACCATTCAGAAATGTTTAGAAATTTTGCCAACTTTAGTATACATCCATTTCACTGACTATCAGTTGGGGTTTTAGCAACAGGAAACAGAAGGCACACCCAAATGGAATTCTGAAGAAAATTTAATAAAGAGAATATTTCCAAAGATGAAGGCAGGGAAATGAGAACCAGCAATGGATGGTGATGCACCTTGGAGCTAGTAAGGGTGGGAAGCTACTACTATCCTTAGGCCTGAGGGGATAAGTGGAAGAGACAAATTGTAGGAACCCAGTGGCACCTGTAGCTGTTAGAAAGAGCCACTAGGCAGGAGGAGCCAAGGACTCCAGTGGAACTTAGCCACTGCCAATCTGCAACTTGGCAGGGTGGGAGTCAGGACAAATAAATACTTTGATATCTCTCTCCTCCTGCTCTCAGATCTATTTCTGATGTCTTCCATTGGCCACACTGGAAGCCAGAGAGTAAGGGAACTTGGATGATGCAATCTAAAGGGGTTCAAATCAGGGCAGACAAAGCTGGAGAATGGATATGGAAGGACAAATAGGGTGTAACCTGAACACTGAACAACTCCTCAGACTCCACTCCATGCACGGCACCTAACAGCATGTAAAAGAAAACTATGGACATCTAGTTCCTGTTCTAAGTCTTTGCTCCAGAATACTCTCCATTTACTATTTTCCACCCATTTCCATTTCTTCTTGTGTCTGTGTTTCTTACGTTCCTGACTTTACACTTATACCTCCTTCCAGCTCTGACAGTCGGGACACCCTTTGGATTTTTCCAGTTTCCAGCTAGACTTTAGCTTTCTAGTAGGTTCTTGGCTCTCTGTTAAAGACTCCCATTTTTGCATCTCCTGAAGTTTCCAATGAGAAACTTCCCACAGTTGCTTCGGCCCTGTGGAACCCCACTGGGCATGGCCAGTTGCCTGACCATTTAGAAATCTAGTGTTCAAGGAAAAGTAGCTTTTATAGCCACTCATAGACCAACATAAGACAGTGACTGTGACATGGGGCATGTGCATAAATTATGAGGATTCTTAGCTTTGAGACGGTCATTTACCAGAAGGAACTCAGCCTAAACGTTATTTCTGCTAAACATGAGGTTGATGTATGAAATCCTTCTATGCAGGCAGGGTATGGATATAATTTTTCCAAAGGGATGTGGAGCTATCCTCCTGAACTTTCCATTTTTGCATATGTCTCTCCATTAGCAAGTGGAAATAGCTATAGAACCATCAGTGATATAGACATCGTGATGTAAATCTTTAACTTTGAGCACTGGCAGATAGAAAACAAAAATTCCCCTGCTGTTCACCTATCAGTCCTAATGAGTGAGTAGTGCAACATGGCTCAGCACAGGTGGAGACAGGAATTGGCCACTACAATCAGTGGAAAGAAGATGAAGATACAGACAAAATCAGAATAGGGGCATTTACTTTAACCAGACTGGCCAAAGGGTTTAGTGAGGAGAAATTGAAGGTAAACATCAGAACTCTACTGTAATTAGCTGAAATATTTACATATTTTAATAAGCACACTATTGGGGAAAGTCCTTTTATGTGTGGTGTGGTGAGTTTCATCACTCGAGATACCGGAGTGTAAAAAGTCTTAATTCAGAAGGTCAGATTGCTGCCAGTTGTCTAGAAATATTTTATTTTTAACACTTGCCAGTGTAACAAACACAGTTCAACAACTTCATTAACCAAATGATCGTGCTCAGAAAGCAAACACTCTCAAGAAAACATTTTATGGATGATAATTATTTGCCACTTAAAGGCACCACCTGATAAAGAATATTTTCATCAACTCATTCAACACACATTATTTGAAATTTTACTCTGTGACAGGCACTGGGCTAAAGTCTGGAAAGGATAATTGTCAAAGAATTTTGCTGTGAAGAATTAAGACAACCAGATCAGGAATCTTTCACAAAAGCCTGCCGATTAGCAGTTGTACCAAGCTACTCTAAAGGCCGTATTAAGCGGATAGTCATCCAACTATTAACAATTTCAGGATCTAAATAAAAGAAATATTGCAGTTTGTTTCCTTAAGAGTTTTTCTTTAACCAACAAATCATAAGATCGACATTATAAGGCAGTACATAGTAACTACAGGGTTGTAAAGGCAAGTGATTGAAGGCTTCCTGCAACCTGGCTGTGGTAGGCAGAATAATGACCCCCTGAAGACATGCACATTCTAATCTCCAGAACCTGTGAATGCATTACTTTACATGGCAAAAGGGACTTTTGTAGGTGCAAATAAATTAAGGCTCTTGATATGGGGAGATTATCCTGGATTATCCAGGTGTGAAGCATGGGGCGGGGGAGGGAGGGAGGGAGAAAGAGAGAGAGAGAGAGAGAGAGAGAGAGAGAGAGAGAGAGAGAAGGAGAGAGAGCTTTGAACATGAAACACTTTTGACTTTGAAGATGGAGGAAGGGGTGACAAAACAAGGAATATAGCTGACCACTAGAAACACAAGGAAATATATTCTCCTCTGGAGACTCCAGAAGGAAAGCAGTTCTGCCTGTCAATGGATGCCTCTCAAAGACACATTTTGGGCTTCTGACCTCCTGAATTGTAAGATAATAAATTTGTATTGTTTTAAGTCACTATTTAGTTCAAACCTAATACAATGGCTGACTGAGGAACGTCTATGGGAAATGACAATGAACTCGCTTTTGTAGAAATCCGAATCGGCGAAGTCTGCAGACACATCAGGCCCAAAAGAGGCACTGAGGCACAAGTGTTAATCATGCAGAGTGGTAATTGTAAAACAAAATGTCACTAATTTTTTGATAGACCTCCCTTTAAAAGGTAGGGCGTATGTCCCCTACCCTTGAATCTGGGTTCCCTTTGGGACTGCTTTGACCAATATAGTGTGGAAATGCTGACATATGACATTTGAGGCTAGGTCACACAAAGCCATCCAGTTTCCAGTGTTCTTTTTCACTCTGTGGAACTGTAATTTGATAAATGATTGCATTTTTAAAGAAAATACCACCAAGAATAAACACATTTCATCAAAGAAAGAAATTAAGCTGCACCAAATTTAAGATTCCAATTCAAACAAATTATAGGTAATTTTCCTCTACTTTTTTTTTTAAAAAAACAATGTAGCAGTCTTTGGGCTTATTTTCTCACTAAGTTTAGACAGGCATATTCCTTCTTTCACCCGGTTTTTGGTTTTCTTTTTTTTTTTGCCATTTATATGTAACAAAAAAATATTTTGAGTGCCAGTTCCTTCATTTGCTACACCAAAGGGGGAGAAACAATTTTTACTCTTCAATCCAGAACCTAAGACTCAGGGCTGGCTCCAGCAATGGTGACGATTTTATTATTATTATTTCCATATGTTCTCATCTTCCACCCTTTACCATGACCCTTCTTAGACCTCCGTCTTATACCTTATCACCTTTCAGATATTTATAAAATTAAAGATTTATCCTTTATCAACACATATAAACTAGAATGCTCTTTTTCATTCTTCTCATTCCTTTCTAGCTTAGGGAAGCAATCATTTTTCCTGGGGACATTTGGCCATATTGAAAGGCAACTCCTGTCAATTTGCTTAATTAAAGAGATGAAGTTTGCTTGGTGCTTCAGTGGATATAATGGTTTTTTTATGAAGACATAATAGGGGGTGGCTCCATATTAGAAAAATCACTTGAAACCTCATTTGTAGAGTTCCAGTTCAGGTGAGAAACCACTAAAACGTGATTTTTACAGGTACCTTGTATCAGTGATTATAAAAGGTATATGATTTAAACACGTATTTTTTGGAAATTTTTTATTTGATGTAATTTCAAACTTACGGTTCTCTCATATACCCTTTACCTAGATTCACTAATAGTTTACATTTTGCTCCATTTGCTTTATCATCATGTCTGTGTGTGCATGTGTGTGTGCATAGGTGTGTTTTCTGCACCATTTTAGAGTAAGCTGATGATCCCATGTCCCTTTACTCCTAAAATCTTCAGAGTGTATTTCCAAAAAGAAGGACATTCTCTTACATAACTGTAATACTGCTGTCAGTGATTTAGACAGACTCTTAATATCCATTTCCTCTTAAAATTCTGAGTGTATTCCAAAAGAAATCTTGGTTAGAAGACATTGCTATAATCAGGTCAAATGTATAGGTGTTGCATGATTTTATAATGGTAGCTCTGGAGAGTGGAAAAGTCCTCCCTTCTCTATTATAGATGTATAGATTTTGTCCTAAATTCCTTTTGCCCTTGTACATTCTGGGTGAGGTGAGGAGAGGAGAGGGCTTCTGAATTCAAGACCAAAAGGAAGCCACAAATTTAACTCATGAAACTGCATGCTTCCCAACATACTGGTCTGATTAGGTTTACTAAGTCTTTCTAAATTTTTCTGAAAGTGTCATCTCAAATGGTCCTAAACTGGACTTGGATTTTTTTTGTATCTACACAAAAGTTAGGAAGCTGTCATTTTTATTTAGTGGTGCAGTTTTCACTTTAGGTAGATCTCTACAAGATTTAATTTTTTCTGGACTTTGGAAAAGTATACTTCATGCTATATCATGCTTGTCCAAGTTTTGGAGAAGTAGATCTTACTATCACCTTTCAGGAAAACAGTATCTTATTTCAGACAATAGTTTAGTGGTTACCCTAGGGGAAGGGGGTGGTAGATGAGGGTAAAGGGGATCAAATATATGGTGATGGAAAGAGAACTGACTCTGGGTGGTGAACACACAATGTGATTTATAGATGATGTAATACAGAATTGTACACCTGAAAGCTATGTAACTTTACTAACAATTGTCACCCCAATAAACTTTAATTTAAAAATAAATAAATAAATAATTTCCTACAGAGTCCCTACTTTTAGTCTCAACTTCCTAATATATTATTTCACTTAATTGCATATATTATCACTTAATTCCATATATTCCATATATTATATATCAGGACATATAAAATTCATTTTATATTATTTATCTATTCTTTAGCTTCACTTGAATAACTTAGCCATCAAAATTAGTAGAAGTAACTGTTTATAGTGCCCATGTTTTGGCTACTTGAGAATTTAATAAATTCTACTTCCCCAAAGGGCACAATTTTAAAATAGTTATTTTAAATGACAAAATGTAATTTTAAATGTTTAATAAAATATATCATATATAACATATACAAAGTATAATATATATATTATTACTGAATAAATTTCATTCCACTTTGTAAAAGAAAGATGCAAATTATGTAGTTAATTAAAGGCATTTGATAGCAAAAGTACAATTGGAAGCATGGAGTAGATAGGAAATCACTGGGTTTGAGCAGCTATTTTATTAGTGAACTTGGTGAAATGTATAGCATACTAAATTGGGGGTACTATAAGCATTCATAGGCTTAGATTTATTTCTAGGTGTATAATGGTATCTGAGGCTGTTGTAATGATATTGTTTAAGTTCATTTTCCAATTGACTGTTATCAGTATAGAGAAGTACAATTTATTGTTGTATATTGACTGGTACCATACAATCTTGCTAAACTCACTTATTCTACTAGTTTTTTTTAAAGATTCCTTTGTGTTTTCTATGTAAACAATCATCTAATCTGTAAATAATGACACTTTTTATTTTTCCTTTCAAATTTTTTTTGCTTTTTTTTTCTTGCCTTATTTCGCTGGCTAGGACTCTTTAAACAATGTTGAATCAAAGTGATGAAAGCAGGTGCCTTTCCCTTGTTTCTGATCTTAGGAGGAGTGTTTAGTATTTCACCATTAAGCATGATCTTAGCTGTAGATATGTCATAGATGTTTTTTATCAGGTTGCAGAAGTTTCCTTATATTCCTAGTTTGCTTAGAAAACCTTCCATTTACTCATGGCTAAACAATTAGCCAAAAATAAAAATCAAGACTACCTTGGAAAGATTTGGAGTATGTGAGGTTGCTAGATCTTTAACTTTTACCTTTGAGTCTCACACAAACTCTTCCTATCCTCTGAATTTTGTCCTGGTACGCTCAGCCCTTTGGAACTGAAGATATATTCTAAGCAGAGGGTAATCTCCTGTCCTTAATGTGCTTCCACGCAAAAAGTTCCACACACTTTGTTAAAACCCCAGAAAAATGCCACGAAAGGCCAAAAGACCTTCCAGTTCTTAGAATCCATTCACTCTTCCTATCGAAGTCCTACCCTCATCTAGTGAAGGAAAGGAGAATGGGAAGAGCAAAAAGAGGGAGGTCTGTCAGCTCTTCTGATCCCAGGTGCCTCTGTGGGTAGGGCTCTTTTAAGTGTCACTACATAAGTCTAGGAATATGTGGTAAGAATGCAGGTGGTATGTTGAAAAGAGTAAGACTGGCAGTAAAGAGGCCTGGGTTCTGTTCTGCACTCCATTCCTTTCTAGCCATTTGATCTTGGAGAAGGCTTCCTGGCACCCCCCTGGCTCCAGTGCCCTCATCTAGAAAATGCATGGATTGAACCAACATATGAACTCCAAGTGCCCTCTAATATTCTGGACCACTTGATTCTAGATTAGAACAACTAAACATACTGAAAGACTGATGGTTACAAAATGATGAATCTGCTAGATAACAAATGCAAATACTCTGCGCAACTGTTTACTAGATAACTGGAGCCACATTCACCGCAAGGTTATCAACCTAGGTTGTGACCTTAGATATCGATTATTCTGCTCCCCATTTATCTCCTCCATTGGATCACAACCTCCTAGCCAGTAAGAAATTAATAACGTAAGGCTTATGAATTTCTCACACAGGAAACAGAAAATGTTCCTCTTCGGCTTTGACAGGGAAGAAGTAGGTAGAAAATCTCAAATTATAGTACTGCCCAGGAAGGGGTGAGAAAGCCGAGTAGGGGAAACTGACAGCTGAAAGATTCCCTCACTCTCATGAGGGAAAAAGCAGAGGCAACTTACCTGCATTAATGGGAGTGCTTAATTTGGGAAATTCCCTGGAGATCCAAGATGTCTCATGAATATAGAATAAAATCAGTTGGGAATCAAGGTATTACAATTCACAGGCCCAAATCAAGTTTTCAAATTCCATCATTGCTCTATACCGTGTTTCCCCGAAAATAAGACTGGGTCTTATATTAATTTTTGCTCCAAAAGACGCATTAGGACGTGTTTTCAGGGTATAGCTTATTTTTTCATGTACAATAATCTACATTTATTCAAATACAGTCATGTCATCTTCTTCTGGAACATTGTCGTAACGTACTAAACAAGTCCGTCTGGCTGACGATCTTATCTGAGGCTTATTTTCGGGGTAGGTCTTATTTTTGGGGAAACACGGTAGAAGCCAACTTGGTCCTGGCTTTTTTGGACAGTGCAGATTTTATGTAATTCAATAAAGGTCATTAGTGAATCCAATAAAATATTTGTTGTTTTTCACTATTAAGTTTGGATAGTTTGTTACCCAGCAGTGGATAATCAGAATAATAACCAACAAATGTTATTTAATCATTATACCGTATACTTTTTATATTAAAAAATTTCAAAACTAAATCTTTGCTCAGAGAATATCTCTAATTTTTCATTTGGGAAGTAGGATCTTATTTGTTATTATTCATCACGTGCTCAAATGAAAACCTATTGGAGGATTCAATGAATATATTGATCTGTGAGTCAGCTGATATTTACTCAGCACCCACTAAATACAGAACCCAGAGCAAGTTTAAAAACAATAATATGGAATACAAGACACATTATGTCCTTTAGGGATTTGCATCAGAAATGGATGGATGCTGGGTCAAAATACCTGAGCACAAGGGCCAATTTGCATCCAGAAGGGCACACTAGCCTAGCTCTAGGCAGTCATAGATTCCAACCACCTGGTATTTGAATTCTCAGATTCAAATTCTGATTCAGTCTCCTCCCTTCCAGCTGTGTGACCACAAGCAAGCTACTTAACCCTTTTGTGCCTCAATTTTCTCATCTGTAAAAATTGGAGTATCAATTTTACCCTTTCATAGGGTGTTTATAAGGATTAAACGAGATAATGCATATAAAGCATTAGAATGCTGCCTGGCACATAGTAAGTTATCAATAAATGTTTGGTGTCAACATTAGAAAATTATTGTGAGGATGCTTAATACACACCCCACAAAGGCAAATGCCTATTAAAACAAAGTTTCGCTAAAAAGCCACTTATATAATCCAGGGGCTAAAGGCTTAGATGTGCACCATAAGCTTAGGGCTGTATGCTAGAATCCGAGTGAAAATCCTGCTTCTATTCTTTTTTTCTCCCCAGTTACTGACTTCCTTTGACCCACCCTTCTCACCTGGCTGTGTGTGTAATGAAAAGGCTTGAAATTCAGAATCAGACAGAAGATGAGTAGTAACTCTGCCACTTACTGTTGTGACCTTGGCCAAATTAGCTGGCATTCCTTAGTTTCTCCATCTGTAAATTGGAGAAAACAACACCTACATTTATGAAGTGTTACAGGGACAAAAGTCATAAAGAACCACTTTATAATACTTTTTTTCATAATGGGGTAGAGGGTGGCAGGTTAGGGAAGATGCCTCAACTACATTTTATGATTGTTGTTTATACATAATTCTTATTAGCCTGTCCTCAAAACAGCCTTATAAAGCAGTTGCTTCACCACAGGTGGGATTTATTATGTCCTAAACACACAGTGCTGTTGGTCTTTAGTGTTCCAGGACCCGTAAATATATAACTTTCTCAGGGCAAACAGAATCTAGGCATTCAAGCTTAGAGGCATAAAAGCTTCTTATAGCCCACAAAAAGAAAAACAGGTTTTCTGGCTTTGTTTTTATTTTTTTTATAACTTTAGAGCATTTAAAGTTACTCCAGAGCAGTAATGAAAAAGAGTGACATGCAACAACATGTATGAAGCTTACAGACTGTTATGCAGGGTCTCAGCTCCTGCTCCCCCACACAAGAATGCAGGATATGGTGAGGCCAAAAAGCCATAGATAGGGGAGTTATACCACTATATTCTCCCTGGCAGCTGGGTTGGAGACACAGGAAGTGGGAGCCACAAGGTCCGCAGCCTGCCGTCCACTTCTCTGCCAACCAACCTCACTTGCTAACTGCAATCCGCACTTGCTAGCTCAGCCATGGCAGTTATATCAGTGGCCAATGGCTAACTGGTTACAGTTGACGGCCAACTAGTCACAGCTGATGGCCATCTACTACCCAAGCCAGCACCTTTCCACATGAGGCCAAGAGCCTGGAAACTGCTTTCTGGGACTCTGTCCCCACACAGACATAGTGTTGAGTGAGAGAGAAAAAAAAACAGACACAAAAAGAGTACACAAATACTTTATAAAGTATGATTCCACGTATATGATATTTAGGAAAAAGTGAGACAACTCTGGGATTGAGGGCAGAATTGTGATTACCCATGATGGGGTACTGATACTGAAGAGTTAGCACGTCCCTAGGTAGACAGGGAGGTCCCTGGCGGAATAAACAAAAGACAGCCGTATCCTGAAACTCCAGGTTTTGAAATCACTCCTTTACTCCAGGACATAATGTAACAAGGCCTTGAGGTTAATCATAAAATTCCTTTTGGCCTGACAACCGGAGCAGATCTGATAGATAAGAGTGGGTTACTTTGCTAATTCCTTTAGGATGGGCAAGCAGAACAAACCTGGTAGTCGAATCTCATTAGAAGGCACCAGTTCCCTTCTTCAAACAAG